>NC_044549.1:28540786-28862709 GCF_007565055.1 Rhinopithecus roxellana | reverse complement strand
TCCATTTATCATAAGTTGAAATAAGAGAATGACTGTTTTTGCTTTAGAGATTACCATCAGTTGTAACTAAAGAGCATCAACAGTGGTAGCAGTTTTAAGGAAATAACCAATAGACTCCATGTTATATAAATACTGCAGAGGGAAGTTGCTGATGCCTCACTGCTGATACACCTCAACTAGACACTTGTGATTGAAAGCAGTGAATTAATACACATTGATTATAATTAAAATTTCTAGACTACCTAAATATTTTATTATTGCAAAGAATGATTTGTTTTTTAAAATTACTTAATATGAACTATGAATTGAAGCATAAAGCCTTTGTCATATGGACCTTCCTACAAAATGTACTTTTTGTTGGCTTGACTCATTTTTCTAATCAATTATATTAAAGTGGTTCTATCACTGAGTTTTATAAAAAGTTTCTTAATAGTCTACGGCCGGGCGCGGTGGCTCAAGCCTGTAATCCCAGCACTTTGGGAGGCCGAGACGGGCGGATCACGAGGTCAGGAGATCGAGACCATCCTGGCTAACACGGTGAAACCCCGTCTTTACTAAAAAAAAGTACAAAAAACTAGCCAGGCGAGGTGGCGGGCGCCTGTAGTCCCAGCTACTCGGGAGGCTGAGGCAGGAGAATGGCGTAAACCCGGGAGGCGGAGCTTGCAGTGAGCTAAGATCCGGCCACTGCACTCCAGCCTGGGCGACAGAGCGAGACTCCATCTCAAAAAAAAAAAAAAAAAAATTTCTTAATATTCTAACAAAGTTTACCTCTATGGTTTTTATCCCATTAATTATTTTGTTTCCTTCTACCAAGTAACAATTTATGTTTCTTGGTTTTTCAAATATGCAGGAGAAACCTCTATTGTTTTTAGGGTTTTTTGAGCTAGGAGGAAGTGGGGAGTTTTATCAGTATGAGATCCAAGTTTTGGTTCGTACATTTCTGAAGTTGGGAGTACCATTGGGGTCACCTGTTCTGGTGTTCCACTGTAGTTACTCAGCATCTTATAAAATAATTAAATTCTCATTTGACATCTGGGTGTTCCCACATTCTCACAGAAGCCTGATTCACTCCCTGTCTGACTTGCCAAATCTCTTCTCTTTGCTTGTAACTCCTTCTAAAGCCTGGAAATTCTCACTCAGAAGATCAATGTGGCCATATGAAAGGGGGTGTTAATGGAGTAAGCATGAATAATAGGTCTGAGTCAACATATGAAGACGCTTTAGTTTCAGTAAAGATAGTCTTTGAGCATGTTAGAAATATAATTATTTCACTAAAAGGTATTATATTTAGAGATTATAGATCTCCAGTTTCAATTATGTGATAGGTAGGTGTGAGAATACCAGTGATTATCATCGCCTTCCTTACCGATGATGTATAATGTTTTATTTTTCTCTATGTGAGGAATTTCTAGAAAGCAGGAACATCCCTGAGGAAACATATATTTCCAGTGATCATGATTATTCCCACATTGCCTGCAACAAATACAGTGTAGCAGGATGAGCCACAGACAAAACTCCTCAGACACCGAGTTACAAAAGGAAGGGGTTTATTCGGCTGGGGGCATCGGCAAGACTTCAGTCTCAAGAGCCGAGCTCCCTAGGTAAGCAATTCCTGTCCCTTTTAAGGGTTCACAACTCTAAGGGGGTGTGTGTGAGAGGGTCGTGATTGATTGAGCAAGCAGGGAGTATGTGACTGGGGGCTGCATGCACTGGTAATTAGATCGGAACAAAACAAGATAGGGATTTTCACAGTGTATTCCTATACAATGTCTGTAATCTATAGATAACAGAACCAGTTAGGTCAGGGGTCGATCTTTAACTACCAGGCCCAGGGTGTGGCACCGGGCTGTCTGCTTGTGGATTTCATTTCTGCCTTTTAATTTTTACTTCTTCTTCCCTTGGAGGCAGAAATTGGGCATAAGACAATATGAGGGGTGGTCTCCTCCCTTATTCCCCTCTTTGAGACTGTCACTCATTTTATTAGTGGGAGTTCTCACTTTCATTTTCACTATCCATGTCTTCTTGCAAGACAGATCGATAGTGATTTATATAGTACATTTGTGCTGAGGCATTTTGGCGAACTAAGGTAGCGATGAAGCTATCATTCGAAGAAGTACAGGTAGCAAACAAGGGAGTGGTAAGTAGGTTCCTATTACTATTATAACTCTTATTATAAGGGTTTTAAATCCTCCTAGCGCTGGGAGTCGTTTTCTAAACATGGCCCCAGGATCAAATCTATGCCATACTTGCACAGGCACATGTGCCAGTTTTGTCATATCTCTAACCATGTTTTCAACTACTTGCCCTTGATTATCTATGTGTAGGCAGCAACTAGTAAGGTTAAATTTCCTACAGATCTCTCCTTCAGCTGCTAATAAGTAGTCGAGAGCCAATCTATTTTGATAGATAGCATTTCTCATCTGAGTTTCTTGCCAGGCCAGAATAGTCAAGGCTCTGCCGGTTTTATTAGCGATTATTTTTAAGACAGCTTGTAACCGTGTGATTCGGTTGATCATGTAAATGGGGGTCCGGTATCCCCATAAGCTGTCTTGTGCTGTCTTGTGCCCAAGTAGCAGGCCTATAATATTGTATGATTCTCTCAGAGGGCCATTTATCATTTTTTCAATTTCTTATAGCTATTCTTCTCTTTTTGTGAGAAGCACAGACAGGGAAGCCCAGGAGTTCGCCTGTTTTTATGGGCAGTAGGAAGAAAGGTGGTTTAATAGTGCCAATAACACAACTACCTGCCCACTGGTCAGGTAATTTGTTGTAAGCTCTATGCCCACATATCCAATACAGTCTAGTGGGGGCTGTCCAGTCCCGGTGGGACTCCGGGTGGGTTCACACAGTTTGCAACTTTGGGAATTTGCTAAATGGATTTCTCTCTGTGTGATTCGAACTCCACCAAGTGACTGTTTTTGTGGTACCATTTTACAGTTTCTGTCTCAGACAACTAAGTCATCCTATGGGCTGAGTGAATTCTTTTCCTTTTCTAGCTATGCAATATTATCCACTAATTGAGGCTTTTAGGACCCAGAAATTATCAGGGTGATTCTTTTGAGCTGGGAATTCATCAGGAACTGGGTCTGTAGGTACTAATTCTCGGGCTTCCGATGGCCATTGATCTCTTATTACAGTTCCTCCACATACATAACATGAAGTGACATTGAGAGACTGTGCTACATGCTCGGCTAATTGCAAAAACAAATTTCTTGTTTTTCCTAGAATTTCTGGTACTGGCACATTTAGTTTATCATAGAAGATTTGATACTGGCTCAGGACAGCGTTTATAAACTTTTTTTCAAACCATAATATTTACTTGAAGATCCAGTCTAGCTCCATCAATTTTTAGGGTTACATGTTCCCCTTTTGTTTCTAGCTCTAAGGGGTTACATTGTCCCTTAGTACAGGAAGGGCAATTTTTTCCTTTCTGAAGGTGGACTGGATCCTCTTCATCATTTTTTTCCTTTTATTCAAGTGGCCTAAATGACACAAGACCAGTATTTACATTTATTTTCACACAGTCCTAATTTATGACAGATGTACTTATTTTCTGCCATTTAGCCTCTTTTCTAACTAAGAGAACCACACCTTATTCCTAACTTATTACTATTAATGACAGCACAGGCATCAAATTTTAAGGTGACTTGTTTGGGTAGCCTTTTTGTTTTGTTTTGTTTTGGCTAACACTTTACTCATATCATTTATGAGCTCCCACCAGTCCTTAGTCCTTAATCTTATTTTAAGAACTGTGGTCATGGGAGGCTCAGATGGGTCATAACACACATCAGGTTGGTCATTTCCTGGGCTACGTACCTTGTATAGAATAATATTATACAAACAAGTTTTTTTTTTTTTTTAGAGTTCCAGTACGCTTATAATAACCGTAAAATAATAGGACCGTAGCAACCTTTTGTCCTACCTCAGTGACTTAATGTACACACTGTTAACAGCCCTCAGTCTGAGGAAGGTCAGTTGAAGTCCTTACTGTACAAGTCCAAATTTTAAGGAAAATGAGTCCTGTGATGAGTTTCCTCATGCTTCGGCTGTGCGTGGACCAGTCAGCTTCTGGGTGTGACTGGAGCAGGGCTTATCGTCTTCTTCAGAGTCACTTTTCAGGGGTTGGTGAAGCTGCTCCCATCCACGTACCGCTTATAGTCTACTGATGTTTAAGGATGGTCTCGGAGGTTGGGCCTGCTAGAATAAACTGAGTCCAACACCTCTACACAATTATGTTCACCTGGGCTCTCTGATACCGGGAACAAGGTAGTGGGGTTTAGGGTGTTTCAAACTTCAGTGGTTATGTGGCGTTTTCACATAGGAAGCCTTGGTACTTGGTTAATCTAGCATTTTTTAACCAATGATGTCCTTTGGTATTTATTAAAGTTACCACAGCATGGGGGGGCTGTATATTCAGGTTTGCCTAAGGGTTAGTTTATCTGCTTCTTGTGCTAACAGGGCCTTTGCTGCTAGGGCCCTTAGACCTGCAGGCCAGCCTTTGGAAACTCTTGTCTAGTTGTTTTGAGAGATGGGCCACTGACCTTGGCCAGGCCCCACAGTCTGGGTTAAAACTCCAACCGCCATTTTTTTTCTCTTTCTGACACATAGAGTGTAAAGAGTTTTGTCAGGTCAGGTAGCCTCAGGGCTGGGGCTGACATGAGTTTTTCTTTTAACTCATGAAAAGCTTGTTGCTGTTGGTTGTAATAGATGTAGTTTAATCCACATTTTTATTAACTGTCACCTACTAAAATATTGACTCAAATCCTGCAACTATTTGATTTCAATCTTTAAATTGATCTGGTATTCCTCGTGGGACTCTAATTGTGTCTAAATAGACATGAGAGTCAAAAGACCCATAAGGGGCTTCTCTCACTTTATGATGTCTTATTATTGTTATTATTTTTCCTTCTGGTTGATGAAAATGCCAGGGTGAAAGGATAGCCAACTGGACTAAAGTACAAGTGCCACTCCAGTTATTCAGCAGAGTGCCCAGTAAAGGTCCACTACAATACCACCACACATTCGCTTGGGGATGAACAAGGGCTGACTGATTGATAAGTTCTTGAAAATTCTTAAGCTCACTGCATCCTTTCAAGGCTCCAAGGAATGCTAAGTTTCCTCCCTGCTGTGAGAGACACGAAGTGAACTTAGTGTTGGGAGACAGAAGCTGGATAGCCCTCAGGGGCTGACCCGCAGGGACTTTGGGATATAGCAGAGAGAGCATGGCATGACTTATTACTCCAGGCTGTAGAATCCTGGAAAAGAACTATCATGCAGCCTATACCTGGTCGACTGGAGGACCACCTTAGTGGAAGGGGGACAGTCTGGGCCTCTGGCCTGTCATGTGCGCAAGCATAACAATTGCTTTTGTTTAATGTGCAGATGGAATATTTGATCCATTTTAACCATGCATTTGCATCTTGGTATCCTGTCTTAATTGCTAAAGTTTGTTTTAAGTCTTTAACTTCTATGATTCTCTAGTAAAATGAATGTATGGTTTTAGGGAAATTACAAAAACCAATTGGGGCAGTCCATCCTTGCTCTTTAGTGGTCCACAGAATGTTGGACCAACTATGGCATGAAAGCTGTACATCGGGGGGCAACGCTCCTGGTTGGCACTGGGATTTAATCGAAATCTCCCCAGATTAAATGGTCCTAGTTTACTAACGTCTAATCTGAGGAGAGTCAGGAGGGACAGAAGTACTTTTCTGAAGTAGAGAGCTGTCTTTGACTTGGCAAGTCCTCACAGGGTGTAATAAAGCAAGCATCAAATGCAATAGTTTGAGGTGAAATTGACTTGGTTATATTAATAACTAGATGGTCTGCAATAGAATGAGGAAAGAAGAAAGAGTAATAGAATAGATTAAAAGAGTTAAATTTTTCTTAGCTTTAGTTTGGTAGGGTTTTTGTCAGGCCTCTGAGCCCAGGCCAAGCCATTGCATCCCCTGTGCTCCCCTGTGACTTGCAGGTATACGCCCAGATGGCCTGAAGTAACTAAGAATCACAAAAGAAGTGAAAATGGCCAGTCCCTGTCTTAAGTGATGACATTATCTTGTGAAATTCCTTCTCCAGGCTCATCCTGACTCAAAAAGCTACCCCACTGAGCACCTTGTGACTCCCACTCCTGCCTGCCAGAGAACAACCCCGCTTTGACTGCAATTTTCTTTTACCTACCCAAATCCTATAAAACGGCCCCACCCCTATCTCCCTTCGCTGACTCTCTTCGGACACAGCCCGCCTGCACCCAGATGAAATAAACAGCCTTACTGCTCACACAAAGCCTGTTTGGTGGTCTCTTCACATGGACGCGCATGACAGTTTTCCCCTGGGACTATGGCCCATGACTCGAGGGGTTGGCACTTTCTTGACTTGGGTGTGATGAGTCCATCTTCTTTTTTTTTTTTTTTCTTGCTGTACGAACATCAGTCTTGGTGGTTAGCAGCACAAGGTAGGGTCCTTCTCAGGCTGGCTCGAGGTTTTCTTCTTTCTGCCTTTTGATGAGAAAGTGATCTTCAGGCTGGTGTTGGTTTACTGGAAATTCTAGGGGTGGTACATGTGCTAAAAGACTTCGTTTTTTGTTTTTGTTTTTGTTCTTTTTTTTTTTTTTTTTTTTTTTGCAAGAAAGGAAAGTGGAAGATAAACCAAGTATAGAATTTTTAAGAAATTGACATTTTGTTTTAAATGTGGGGACCTTGGCAGTGGACTTTATAATCCTTAGTGCCTTTTTACTGAGAAATTTCCTTTAGCAGCTATTTTTATTAGTTTTTAAACCAAAGAAAGCCAAATACCATTTTACATTTAACAATGCTTCTCATATGATTTTTATACCAGATAAGCTAAGTTTTATCTTTATATTAGTGTGTTATTAATGTTAAACCTAATTTTAATAAAACCTTATGGACATATTTATTTAATTTTTAATGTTTGACCGTACGTTAAGATTTTATAGACTCTTTTTAATCTTTTACAATTTTTGCTAAAGAGCAGGTTGGTGCTTTAAGAAAAACCTGTTATGGTTTTACTTTAATGTCCAGTTCACAGAAAAACTGGATGATACTTCTTTAACTTTAGCTAATATGTTTACACACAGAATGTTCTTTACAATTAACATTTTAAACCTTGCTTAAACCTTCAAAACAGTAATTTTTAACTTTTTAATCTAGGTAAAAATGTACATTCTTATGCCTCCTTATAATCCTTTTACCAAAGGTGTATTTTGCTTTTCTTATACACCTTGCACATAAACTGTTTTTTTTTTTTTTTTTCTATAGTTTTACATTCAGGAGGCCTAGTTACTTTTAAATTATACAACATTTTTTGCATAAATTCTTTTTTTTTAAACACTTTTTTTATAACCGTTTTTTCTTTCACGATTTTTACAGGCAATTTTTTTTGACATGCCTTAACTTTCTGGCTTATTACAAACATTTCTTTCTTTAAACAACCAGTTAATTTATTTCAGGACAAGAATTTACCATATAACACTCTTTTTATATAAATTCCACCCCCCCCCCTTTTTTTTTTGAAAATTTTCAACATAGTTCCTAGTGGGGTGGGCTCACTTTGTGCCTCACCCATGTTTCCTCTAGACAGAACACCACGCTCACACCACATGCACACCACAAAACAATGAGTAAAAAGGGCGCGCACACACTTTTGTAGTTTACACCAAACCGAAATCAAAACCAACATCAGAGTATCCGAAATCCAAGCCAGGTCAAAACCAAAACCAAAGTATCAAGCAATCCAAGTCAAGTCAAAAACAAAAACCAAAGTGCCGGTACAGGCACACCATGGGTGATCAGGCCACGCTTCCACTCAAATGGAGTGGGCAAGTTCCCAAGACCAGTCCTCAAGCAATTCAAACCAAATCAAAACCAAAACCAAAGTGCCAATAAAGGCATGCTGTGGGTGATCAGGCCACGCCTCCACTCAAATGGAGTGGGCAAGTTCCCAAGACCGATCCTGTCAAGTAATTCAAAACAAATCAAAACCAAAACCAAAGTGCCGATAAAGGCACACCATGGGTGATCAGGCCATGCTTCCACTCAAACAGAGTGGGCAAGTTTCGAAGACTAGTTTTACCAAGTTTTAGATGTCCAGACTCCAAGTGCCCGTTCCTTCCCAGTGTTCAGCCACTGCGTTGATCCTCCACGGGGGCCTGCCACACACTGCTCTGGCGAGGCACCCCACCAGGGCAAATGCCTACCCAGGAGCGCTCTCAGGATCCGTGTCGCTTGGGCTGGTTGGAGTCCCCCACAGAGATGTTCCACAGGGCAGGCTCAAGCCGCCTAAGGAGATGCCTCCTCCATCCACCATTCACCTCGCTTCCTGGTCAGGGAACCAAGAAATGTAGCAGGACGATCGGCAGACAAAACTCAGACACCGAGTTACAGAAGGAAGGGGTTTATTCGGCCGGGGACATCGGCAAGACTTCAGTCTCAAGAGCTGAGCTCCCTGAGTGAGCAATTCCTCTCCCTTTTAAGGGCTCACAACTCTAAGGGGGTGCGTGTGAGAGGGTCGTGATTGAGCAAGCAGGGGGTACGTGACTGGGGGCTGCAGGCACTGGTAATTGGATCGGAACAAAACAAGATAGGGATTTTCAGTGTATTCCTATACAATGGCTGTAATCTATAGATAACAGAACCAGTTAGGTCAGGGGTCGATCTTTAACTACCAGGCCCAGGATGCGGCGCCGGGCTGTCTACCTGTGGATTTCATTTCTGCCTTTTAGTTTTTACTTCTTCCCTTGGAGGCAGAAATTGGGCATAAGACAATATGAGGGGTGGTCTCCTCCCTTATTAGCACAATATATACCACACATAGCTACTTAACTCTTTTTAAGTCATATGTGTAGTTCTTTAACACGTAAAAATAAAAATTACGCTTTTACACCACAAGAGTGTACCATAGAAGACTTTAAGCTGCTGACAATGGAAGAAAATGTCAGATTTAAAAATTCAGGAAAACCACATTCTATAATTATCCTGTAACCTAATGGGCATTTTTCATTAGAAAAGTTATTCAGTCTCATTTTTTAAAAGTTATTTAATTGAATAGACAGTCTCGCTCTCTTTTTTTCTCTTTCTCTCACACATACACTCACATACACAAATAAATACACAAATGAGTGCAGTAATGAAACGGATAACTCTGAGAATGAGAACAAGAAGAGATTGCAAATCTGCTTGTGCCAAGTGGCAAAAAGAGAATACAGATAATGTTCTTTTCTTAGGGAAGGGAGGATTTTTCTGTGGATGAAAGAAATATGCTGCTCATATCCTTGCAGAAAGCATGATAATTTATAGATTTTTGTCTGAGAGGTATTTCCTAAAGTAAACTTAGATATGTGTACCTCCTTCTATCACAGTATTTTCTTTGCCCCTTTTACTTAATCAGATTTTCTGCCATTCAGATTTGCAAAGAATTGTTGACCCTAGATGAGTTTTTAGACATGTCATAGGAAATCTCAAGACTTGTCACTTTTGGAATATAACTCCCACTTGGCCCTACCTTTCTACCACTGCAACTAAAATTAAAAAATTTAATAACTAAGTCTCTCCCTGAGGTTGAAATAGGGATTTGTTATCCAGATCCCCCAGGGCCTTGCTGCCCAGCCACAGAAAGTATGGTCAGCAGACAGCCTCTAGCTCTCCACTCTTTCAGTGGCAGATTTGCATAACTCAAGGTCTCGTCCTTCCTGCATCTGAGTATCTGTGAGTTATTTCCAGTTTGGGACTATTATACATAATGCTGCTATGAAAATTGTTCTATAGAAGAATTTTCATAGCATTATGTACATTTCTACTGGAATTTCTGCTAGGAGTGGAATTGCTAGGTCATGGTGTAGGTATGTGATCAGCTATAGTAGACGCTGCCAAATAAATTTTGAAAGTGGTTAAAAAAATTATATTCCTGCCAGCACTGTATGAACTTCCAGTTGCTTCACATCTTTGTCAACATTCAGTAGTGTTTTAGTCTTTTTTAGTTTAATCATCGTGGTAGGTATGTTATGATATCTCATTGTCATTTTAATTTGCATTTCCTGGTTGACTTATGAGGTTGAGCCACTTTTTCGTATGCTTATTTAGCTTTTGGATGTCTTCTTTTGTGTTTAGCCGTTGAGCCATCTCCTTTTCCTTTTGATTTATAGAAGTTCTTTATATGTTCAGGATATGAATCCCTTGTCAGATACGTGTACTGCAAATATCTACTGTAGCTCTCCTTTTCCTTTGTGTCTTATGATAAACAGTGACTTAATGTTAATATACCCAAAATGATTTTTTTGGAGGGAGTAAGTATGGCTAATACTTATGTTTTAAGAAATCTTTGCTAACCCCAATATTATGAAGATATTCTCGTACTGTTTTCTTTTTTAAGCTTTATTGTTTTACCTTTCAGAAGATTTGTAGTCCATCTAAGTTTGATTCTTGTGTATGGTTGTGAGGTGGAACTCAAGACTTACTTGGTTTTCATATGTATATGCAACTGACCCGGACAGTTTACTGAAGAGGTTATTCTTTCACCAGTACACTGCTTTGTCATAAATCAAGTGAGCGTGTATGTGTGGGTCTGTATCTGGACTCTGTATCTTATCACTTTAGTCTATTTGTTGTTATTTGATACTATTGAAAATGGTATCTTTTAAATATATTTTATGTTAATTTGTTGCTGGTATATAGAAATACAATTTTTTATGTATATCTGTATCTAGCTGTGTGTGTGTGTTTGTGTGTGTGTGTGTGTGTGTGTGTGTGACTTGCTAAATTAACTTTAAACAGTAGGCCTGTAAATTATTTTGCCTTTTCTGATTTATAATTATGTCATTCGCAAATAACATCAGTCGCCTTTCTTTGTGAGCCTTTTGTCTTTTTACTTTATCTTGCCTGCTATACTGGTTAGGAACTGTAGTCTTATTTTGGCTCTAAGTGGTGTTATCAGGGAGAATGCTTTCAGTATTTCAGTTTCACCATGAAGCATGATATTATCTTTATGTCTTGTAGAAATATCCTGTAGTAAATTAGGGAAGTTCCCTTTTGTTCCTTGTTTGCCAAGAGGTTTTGTCATGAAAAGACATTAAATTTTATTTCAAATAGTTTTTTTCTTCATCGATTGAAATGATTCATACAATTTGTCTCCTCTCCACCCCCGCCCCCCGCTTTGTGTTGAATTATATTGATTGATTTTTTTTGGTGTTAAACTAACCTTGCATTTTGGAATAAATGCAACTTGATTATGATATATTATCCTTATTACATATCGCTGGGCTTGATTTGCTAATATTTTAAGACTTTTATGTCTGTAATTACAAAAGGTATTGATCTGTAATTTTTGTTTGTTTTTAGGGATCTTTGTCAGGTTTGGGTATAATGTTATGCAGGTCTCATAAAACATGTTGGCAATTGCTCTCCGTGTTTTTCTGTTGTATAATAGAGTTTGTATAAGGTTGTTCATTATTAAATGTTTGGGAAGATAATGAAGCCATCTGGGGGCTGGATATTTTTTCTGATAACACTGATAATTACATATGTTTATCCTAAGAATGTTTTCAATTCATTTTTATTGCACTATTAATATATGAATAACCTTCTTGTAAGAATTCAGATATTACAAGCAAACTGAAGTCTCCCCTAACCATTATCCACTTAAAATTTTTAGGTATACTTTACTGCATTTTATCAAGGAAAATTATGTTATGATATAGTGGTCATTGCAACTTTGGGCTCTACCAATGGATTGACCTGTGTGAGTTTACAGTCTACTTAAAAATAGCTAAGTCTCAATTTCCTCATCTTAGTAGACTTTTTAAGAGAATTATATGTGTTGATGTACCAGTAGTGCTTAGCATAGTGCCTGACACATACTAAGCATTCCATGAATGTTAACATTATAAGTATCATTATTAGATTTAAAAAGATCCCTGGAGGGATGTGACTGTTGAGGTACTACTCCATACCCAAGGAAGGAGAGATTAAAAATTTCTAAGTAACTAAAGTAGATACCACAAAAGAAACTGTACTGAAGCTTTATGCATTTTGTTAGCAGGAGAGTCCTATAAATCCTTCTTTGAGACTTACTTATCCTTGTTTTAGTGATGATTCTAGCAAGGTTATTTTATCTGGATTGTCTGTCTGCAGAAGATTAGAAGCAGCAAGCGTCCCTAGTGTTCATGCTTTAGCAAAATAACCAGGATAATAAACATTCATTTAATGTGCAGACTTTGAATTGAGAGTTATAAGAACTTCCTGTGCTTCTTATTGAAATTGGGTAACAAATGGCCGGGTGCGGTGGCTCAAGCCTGTAATCCCAGCACTTTGGGAGGCCGAGACGGGCGGATCACGAGGTCAGGAGATCGAGACCATCCTGGCTAACACGGTGAAACCCCGTCTCTACTAAAAAAAAAAATACAAAAAGCTAGCCGGGCGAGGTGGCGGGCGCCTGTAGTCCCAGCTACTCGGGAGGCTGAGGGCAGGAGAATGGCGTAAACCCGGGAGGCGGAGCTTGCAGTGAGCTAAGATCCGGCCACTGCACTCCAGCCTGGGCGACAGAGCGAGACTCCGTCTCAAAAAAAAAAAAAAAAAAAAGAAAGAAAGGAAATGAAGGAGACTGCTTGATATAATAGAAAACCTATAAGAGAGAGAAAGGATACTTGGTTTCTTATTCATTTTGTGATTGGTGGTGTTAAAACATCACACAACCTCAATTTGTTACCCGATCTGTGAAATGGAGGTATAGGATTTCTTTCCCATACATTAGAGTGATCTTGAAAATCTCTAGAGAAAGTGAATTCTTTGTTGAAACAATGGCCTGAGAAAAATGCAGTTAGATGTCTTAAATGGAGCCTATAATCCCCCTTGTAAATAGTTTTATATTCACTAAAAGTGCAAAACAGAACATTGAATTAAGGTTTCACCGGTAATTATAATGGAATCGTAATTACCTTTATAATTGTGGGCAGTGAGAATAGGGAAGGGTAGAGTCAATGTCAGAATATAAGTAACGTTTTTGTTATGGGAAATGATTCAACACACATCAGAGCCTTGGAGCTCTGCTCTTGCTTTTTTGCAGGGAGAAGCAAAAAGTGCGAATAGACCTCCATGAACTGCTATGGTCAGTTGTGGTCTGGCGTGGATTTTTTCTGAGCATAGAAAAAGGCATCCCAGCACACGGGAAGGTGACTTCCTTGGCTTTTTTCTATCAATAATTCTTTAGCACTATGCCTCTCCACTCATAGAGTCATACTTTTTTTGAAAAAAAAGAGGGTTTGGTATTTTACAAGTTGTAAATTAATGAAACCTATACACAGATGTAAGTTCCATTTACCATCTCTAGCTGTAGCTCATGATTTAGTTTCTCTTTCTCCTGCAGTGTCAGAGAGAAGCTTTAAGCATTGAGTTGGAAATCTAGACAAAGAAAATGTCTCTGCATATGCAAAGGAAATCTTTCAGGTGTCATTGTGTTGAAGTAAAACCCAGAGATCCTTATAGTCTTGCAAGTCACCTTAACAGCTGCAACTAGATCTCATACTTTTTGATTTTATGGAGTACTATGAATCACCATCTCCAGATACTTCATCACAGTTTTTCAGTTTCTGAAGAAGGGAGATAGATAATGTTATAATTTAGTGCTAAAGAATTTGGAGTGGGAAGGGGCTCTATGGTTAGGTTGATACCTTTGCTATTTACCTGATAAGTGATAGCATTATACATGTGATTTCATATGAGAGGATTTTGAAAAATAGAAATTCTAAAGAAATGATGTACTATAGTATTAGTGTTCTCAATTCCATTGAGAGAGAAAATATGCAAAATTGAGTGAAATATTCATCTTCAATAGAGAGGAGAAATGATGCCAAATGAACACGTTAGAGCACTTTAGAATAGGTGACCAGTAGACCCCAGCAAGAACTTGATAAATAGCAAAAAGAATTATTGGTTTACCTTATAAATTCTTTGGTAGTTTATTTTATCTCCCAAAAAAGCATGATGTAGTATGTGGAAAACACACTGTTTTGAGATCACACTCTATTTTTCGGACATAAAACTTTGCCAAAGTCAATTAGCCTATCTGATTCTTAGTTTTTCTCACTATAAGATACATATATGTAGTTAATTTTTCTGCATAACAACCCCCAAATCACAGTGGCTTACAATAACACATTTATTTTCACGTACAATACATATCTGCTGATACCTGCTTCGGCTGCAGCTCTGCGCCAGCTAGGTTCTATGTTTCTTACTCTCAGACCCAGGCTGAAAGGATAGTCCCTATGTGGGGTATGCTTATTATTATCATGTCTGAAACAGCAAGAGAGCAGGGAAATGGATGCTTCTGACAGCTTCTGCACAATCCTGGCATAGACCGTGTCCACCATCATTCCACTGACTAAAGAGAACCACATAGTCAAGATCAGCATCAATGAAGCAAGAAAGTGTACTCGTCCCACAACCAGCCAGCAAATCTCATAACCCTCTTAAAGGGAAGGTAGAAGTATAAGAAGAGATGACAATATCTACTTAATGTCTCCAAACCTTTGTGAGTCTCAAATAAAGGAAGTCATATAAAAGTGCATTGTAATCTAATGGATTCTCTGCTAATGTAAGAATTACTCTTATCGTTGAACAGTTCCTTTTAATGTTATTTATTTCAGGGATCCAGATAGATTTCAAGTCCTTACATATCATTAAATCCCATTTCTTCTTCTTCATTTTGACACAAACCTTTGTAAAGCTTTTGACTATCTTAGTTGTATTAATAGTTTTTCAAAAGATATATATTTTGCCTTTTTATATTCATGTTTTTAAAATGCCACGGTTATAATCATTTATATTTATTTCCACTATAACTATATTAAACCCCTTTCAAGAACTTCTTGGGCATCTAGAAGGTTTTTGTCTTTTTTTTTCCTGATTATAAAAGTAATAAAATTTCCCTGTAGGAAATTTAGGAAATTCTGGAATAGTAAAGAAGAAATTTAAAAGTACCCATATTCAAATCCCTGTCTTAACACACACACACACATTCAAATATATGCAAATACTAATTTTTACTAAATTGGACACCTAATGAAAATACCTTTTTGAGACTGTATTTTCCACTTTAATGTATGTTATTAGTATGCATATTTGCTGTTCATTAAATATTTTTTGAGAACATGAATTTAACATTTTGATGTTTAGTATTACTGTATATAATATATATTATATATATTATATATATACTATATATATTATATATATACTGTATATAATATAATATATATATACTGTATATAATATATATAATACACATATATATATTATATATATATATGTGTATATGTATATACACACACATACACACACACACAGTCCCTGACTTACCATGGTTCAACTTAACAATTTTTCGACTTTACAGTGGTGCAAAAGTGATATTCATTCAGTAGAAACTATACTTTGAGTACCCAGAACTCCATTCTGGTTTTCAATTTCTGTACAATATTTAATAAATTACGTGAGATATTCACTATTTTATTATAAAGTAGGGTTTGTGTTAGATGGTTTTGCCCAGCTGAGGCTAATGTAAGCCTTTCAAGTACATTGAAGGTAAGCTAGACTAAGCTATGATGTTCGGAAAGTTAGGTGTATTACATGCAGTTTTGACTGGATATTTTTAGTTTATGATGGGTGTATCAGGTTGTACCCCATCTTAAGTTGAGAAGCAATTTTAATTATGAAGCCCAATAATAAACCCACCCCCAACTTGAGAACTAGACCATTACCACTTGAAGTTAGCTGTGTGCTCCTCTGCTGCTGCTTCTTCCCACCCTCAATAATCACTATCCTCAAGTTTGTGTACAGTGTCTTTTGTGTGTGTGTGTGCGCATATGTTTGTATCTCCAAACAGAGTATCACTGAGTTTTACTTGGTTTCCAGATTTATAAAAACAGTATCATATTGCATTATTTTTAGTAGTGGAATGAATATTACAAAATTAGTTTAAACTGTCCTCTGCTGTTAGATATTTAGTTTTCTGCTGTTTTACTTTTATCAAGAACTTGTACATTAATCTTTGTGTATTCCCAATTATTTCTGTGAGAACAATTTCTAAAATTAGGGTAAGAATACTTTTTTACTTTTTTTAACTTTATATCAGGAATGTGTCCATGTAGAAGGTTTTAATAAAACAAATATTGAGATTTGCCTCACAGGTAATTACAAATCATTGCTGGCCCATCAACACTTTAATGGGCTTTATAAATACATGAATGTCCCAGTAGCTTATCAAACTTAAGTGCAAACACAAATTGCTGGTATTTTTGACTTCCCTAAAATCTATGCTGTTCTTGTCACACTGTAGTATTAATATCCCCGCAGTTCCTCAGGCTGGAAACCTTAAAGACACATTCTCTCTACTATTCCACCTTCACTTCAGTCACCCCATGTGCGTACTTCCCTTTAGTCAGTCTTCAAGTTTTGCTCTTTCTGCCTCTACAATGTCCCTTGAATGCATCCCTTCCTTTCTATTCTCACAAGCACTGCTGTAATTCAGACCTGGCTAATCTATGTCATGTGAACTATTAGCCTCCTAACTGGGTCCCTACCTGCCTTCAGTCTCTTGCTTTTCTAATGAGTCCTTTACGCTGTTACTTTCTCAAAACACACTTATCTTTAAAACTGAAACCAAAAATATCTGATAGGTCCCCATTATCTACATAATAAAATCTGTACTCTTTAGTTGTTGTAAGAAAAGCCCTTGATCTAATTGAACCTCCCTCTCCAGCTTTATTTTCTTGTGATCCATCCTCCCGAGCCCACCCCAAGAACTTTGTGTTTTTCATGCTAGCCAGCCTTAGGCTGCTTGGTCGCCATGTATTTTCCTTGTTCATGTTACTCCCTCAGCCAAGAACTTGCTTCCTCCCCACATCTTTACAGCCTGTTGAAAAGCTACTCATCCTTCAAGGTTCCACAGAAATACCAACCCCTCCATGGAGTTTTACATCAGTGTACACTGTCATAGTTACACCTAGATGAGTCAGGCATGGTTGCTTCTCTCAAAATGTTTTAAATGTCAATACATGCAAAAATATATTTATAAATAATGCTGGGTAGAAATGGCAGAACACAAACTATTTTAACATATCCATTATAATAAAGCTATATATAAAAATATGTATTTGTATATGTATGTATGTATGCATTTTTCTAAATATATATGGAGAGAAACAGGCAAAGAGAAACAGAGACTGTTAGGAAGAGGGAAGCAATGTAAATACTTGAGCTTGGTGTTTATTAAGGCCTCTGAAATTCTTTTTGGAACCAGGCAGAATGAGTTCTTTTTCAAAAAAATTAATGATAATATAATGATGCATGTTAGGTTCACTTGCTTTCATAAAGATGCTAACTTGGGCTTCAGTAGGTTTCCATTTTGAGGCTTAGCCATTTTTGGTCCAGGTGCAGAAGGCCAGCCAGTTGTCCCTTCTCTCTATTCCAGTGTTGATTAGCTGACTTGGAGGGGCCTTGTTCTGTTGCCGACTCTGTGTAGTCATAGTCACGGGTGGTGAATAGTCACCTCAACTATAAAATGAAAATGTTACACTAGATGATTGTTAAGTAGAGGAATAGATCTTTAAGGTTCTTTTCAGCTCTCTAATTCTGAGATACTTTTTGCTCATGAAACAGAAAAATGTTTAAGGATAAAGGAAAGTGCTGATTTGTTTTCTACTCTAGCACCTTCACTATCAGGTAGCAGTTGCCCCTTTTTTTTACGTCAAACTGGCAGTATGTGTTGTGTGAAAATGACTACATTTGGCTTCTATGCAGGTGCAACAATAGCTATGTGGCCTTGGGTGTTCCCCTTGCTGTCACCAGGCCTCTGTTTGCTTATCTGTGAAATGACAAGATTGAGACTGGATGCTTTTTGAGGTTCTTTGCAGCTTTAATATATTGTAATTTTATAATTGGTACATTTGAAGTACCCAAGTAGTTTTTTACCCTGCAGTCACTAGGCCATTTCAAAGTCAAGTCATAGGTAGAATGGGACTATTCACAAAATATCCTTTTACTCACAAAATAGTGTAGATAGCAAAGTGGAGCATCAGGGTATGCAAACATATATGTGCGATGAAGAAATAGCCTAGTTGCATCACTTACTCTAACTTACTATATTTTTCTTTTACAATGGGTATTTCTCAATTTCTCTTTTAAAATTATTACTTTGTATTAAATAGGGAATCCTTTTCCCATTGTTTGTTTTTGTCAGGTTTGTTGAAGATCAGATGGTCATAGATGTGTGGTGTTATTTCTGAGGTCTCTATTCTGTTACATTGGTATATATATATCTGTTTTGGTACCAGTGCCATGCTGTTTTGGTTACTGTAGCCTTGTGTAGTGTGAAGTCAAATAGCGTGATGCCTCCAGCTTTGTTGTTTTTGCTTAGGATTTTTTTGGCTGTATGGATTGTTTTGTTTTGTTTTGTTTTGGCTTCATATGAAATTTAAAGTAGTTTTTTCTAATCTGGGAAGAAAGTCAATGGTAGTTTGATGGGAATAGCTTTGAATCTATAAATTACTTTGGGCAGTGTGTCCGTTTTCATGATATCGACTCGTCCTGTCCATGAGCATGGAATGTTTTTCCATTTGTTTGTGTCCTCTCTTATTTCCTTGAGCAGTGGTTTGTAGTTCTCCTTGAAGAGGTCCTCCACATCCCTTGTAAGTTGTATTCCTAGATATTTTATTTTATTTGTAGCACTTGTGAATAGAAGTTCACTCATGATTTGGCTCTCTACTTGTCTATTATTGGCATATAGGAATGCTTGTGAGTTTTGCACATTGATTTTGTATCCTGAGGCTTTGCTGAAATTGCTTATTAGCTTAAGGAGTTTTGGGACTGAGACATAAGGGTTTTCTAAATATACAATCATGTTATCTGCAAACAGAGACAATTTAACTTCTTCAGTTCCTATTTGAATACCCTTTATTTCTTCCTGTTGCCTGATTGCTTGGGCTAGAACTTCCAATACTATGTTGAATAGGAGTGGGGAGAGAGGGCATCCTTGTCTTTTGCCAGTTTTCAAAGGGAATGCTTCCAGCTTTTGCCCATTCAGTATGATATTGGCAATGAGTTTGTCATAAATAGCTCTTATTATTTTGAGATATGTTCCATCAATACCGAGTTTATTGAGAGTTTTTAGCATGAAAGAGTTGAATTTTATCAAAGGCCTTTTCTGCATCTATTGAGATAATCATGTGGTTTTTGTCATTGGTTCTGTTTATATGATGGATTACATTTATTGATTTGTGTATGTTGAACCAGCCTTGCATCCTGGGACTGAAACCGACTTGATCATGGTGGATAAGCTTTTTGATGTGCTGCTGGATTCGGTTTGCCAGTATTTTATTGAGGATTTTCACATTGATATTGATCAGGGATAAAACTGGCTACCCATATACAGAAAACAGAAACTGTACCCCTTCCTTACACCTTATACAAAAATTAGCTCAAGATGGTCTAAAGACTTAAATGTAAAACCTAAAACCACAGAAACGCAAGAAGAAAACCTAGGCAATACCATTCAGGACATAGGCATGGGCAAAGACTTCATGACTAAAACACCAAAAGCAATGTTAACAAAAGCCAAAATTGACAAATAGCCTCTAATTAAACTAAAGAGCTTCTGCATAGCAAAAGAAACTGTCATCCAAGTGAATAGGCAGCCTAGAGAATGGGAGAAAATTTTTGCAATCTATCCATCTGACAAAAGTCTAGTATCCAGAATCTACAAGGAGCTTAGACAAATTTCAAGAAAAAAAAAACATCAAAAAGTGGGCAAGGGATATGAACCGACACTTCTCAAAAGAAGACATGTATGTGGCCAAAAAACATGAAAAAAAGCTCATCACCACTGTTCATTAGAGCAATGCGAATCAAAACCACAATGAGATACCATCTCATGCCAGTTAGAGTAGTGATCAAAAAAGTCTGGAAACAACAGATGCTAGAGAGGATGTGGAGAGTAGGAACACTTTTACACTGTTGGTGGGAGTGTGGGAGTGTAAATTAGTTCAACCATTGTGGAAGACAGTGTGGCAATTCCTCAAGGATCTAGAACCAGAAATACCATTTGACCCAGCAGTCCCATTACTGGGTATATACCCAAAGGATTATAAGTCATTTTACTATAAAGACACATGCACATATATGTTTATTGCAACACTATTTACAATAGCAAAGACTTGGAACTAACCCAAATCTGCATCAATGATAGACTGGATAAAGAAAATATACACTGTGGAATACCATGCAGCCATAAAAAAGAATGAGTTCCTGTCCTTTGCAGGGACATGGATGAAGCTGGGAACCATCATTCTCAGCAAACTAACACAGGAACAGAAAGCCAAACACCACATGTTCTCACTCATAAGTGAGAGTTGAACAGTGAGAACGCATGGACACAGGGAGGGGAACATCACACACGAGGCCTGTTGGGGGATGGGGGATGGGGAGTGAGAGCAGTAGGACAAATACCTAATGCATGCAGGGCTTAAAACCTAGATGACAGGTTGATGGGTGCAGCAAACCACCATGGTACATGCATAGCTATGTAACAAACGTGCACATTCAGCACATGTATCCCAGAACTTAAAGTAAAATAAAATAAAATAAAAAATTATTACTTTGTAGTAAACTGAAATATTTTTAATATGTTTTGTAGGAAATTAAAATGTTGATGTAGATTTCAGATTTGCACACTAATTCAGATCAGTCTAATAGTAATAGATGATATTTTAAAATACATGAACTCCAATAATTATTATAAACTTCCTTTATTAAGAAAGAGACTCAAAAGGCTTCATGAAGATGAGGGCCCCATTTTCATTTCCAAGGGACAAACTAATCTTTGATATATGATATTTGAGTTCAGAATTGCTTTTGGCAAACGGAATTGTAACTGCTTAAACAAATCGTTCTTTTCTAGTAATTAGAATTTTTTTTTTTTCGTTTTGATGGGTAGTCATAAATATTAACCACCAGCAGTGCAGGAATAATTTGTATTTAAATTGTCAGACATCACTCTGTGAACATGTAAAATAATTTACATTTATTTAGAGCCTTTTATCCTAAAGTGCTCTACACATATTTCTTTATAATCTGATTGGAAGCTATAAATAGGACTCTCCCACCTGAAATAGGGCAGGAACCAAAGTAATTAAAGGTTACAACTTCACAAGAAGTAGGGGAAAGAAGGAAATGTAGTATTTTTTACATTATTTCTATGTGCTCTATGCCTGTAGGATTGGAGAATCCATGTTGACCAAATGCACCAGCACAAAAGTGGAATTGAGTCTGCTCTAAAGGAGACCAAGGTATATGAATTACTTTAGGTGAATCAATGTACATTTACTCATCTGTGGAACACCTGTTATAAGAGAACATGAAAGAAGAAAAAGACACAATTTTTGTCTTTAAGGAGCTTACTAATTGAATGTACCATATTACATTTCAACTGACCTTACATTTAAGCCAACTGAAGAAAGCTAACTTACATGTTAGTAAAAGCTATATATGTATATATATAAGATATATATGTATAATATATAGGTAATACATATATTAGAAACATTTCATCATTCTTTCCTCTCTGAATCTTAAGGGAGGAGAGAACACCAGGCCAGAAATGTCTAGAACTTACAGCCTCCGCAGGCTTGTTGCCCTGCCAGAAATAGGGACTTTGGAGAATGTCACAAAGAAGCAAAGCTAGACTGAGAAGTTATGTGTCCCAGGCTAGAGCTATAGGCTTAGGGATCTATTTCCAATTGGAATATTTCAGTCACCTTTGAATTGTGCTATAGGAAACTCATGTTATTCCCTTACCTACTTTGATTGTGAATGTTATATCATGCTAATTATAGTCACATAAATTTTATAGCATGTATAATGACAAATGAATTGACTAACACTGCCAGGTGCATTTTTATTCTAAAATTCTTCTAAGTGTGATTAAAATATTTCTCATCACAGACATTTTATGCTATTGAAAATTTCAAGGTGTCTTCTTTTGCACATGTAGTTGATTATTTGTAGAATGGATTGAGATTTAACCCATTTTTAACTATTTTTGAAAAAATATGTTTGTGAGTTCTTCTGTCTGCAAATTCCATGGAATTTCTAGGGATTTTTGGACAAACTCCATAATGAAATTACTAGGACTTTGGAAAAGATCGGCAGCCGAGAAAAGTACATCAACAATCAGCTTGAGAATTTGGTTCAAGAATATCGTGCAGCTCAAGCCCAGCTGAGTGAGGTAATTTAAGAATTATTTCCAGGGATTTATTCAAGTTAACAACCCTAAACCCTAAACTTGACACAATACTGTTCATTTGAGAATCATGAAATGCTTTTCATAAACAGCAAAACATCAATTTTCTGCCCACTTTAGGAAGCCAAGAGAGCCAAGTGAACTTATTTCCATTTTACATGTAATAGAAGTTGTTTTCTCCTAGAAGCCTTTAAATGCACGTCTTCATTTGATTTAAGTAAATGAAGGCATATGCTGTTGGGGGAACATAGCTTAAAACAGGAACAGAGTATCAGGACACCTGGTTTTGTTTCTAAGTCTGTTGTTAATTTACCATTGGCATAGGAGGAAGAATAGTATGCATTTACATGTGTCAAAGGAAAAAGACAGTCCTTGCCATTCTGGCTTACAACCACATAATAAGGAATGTGAAAGCAAGATGGATTCAGAGACAAGCAGTTTAATTAATAAAATGAGACAAATTTTTCATTCTTTCAAAGTTTTAGAATTTTAACCAAAAAATAAAATCACTAGACTTTGAAAGCACCAGTTCTTTGTCCCAGCAGTAGGGATCTAAAAGCTTTCCTTTGGGATTTATGCCCCCTGTTTTCTGATGTTAAAGAAGACTAGTAAGGACACTTGTAAACATCAGTCGAAGGCATATTTTTTGTCTTTAGCAAACAAATTTGAGAAAGAAAAAAGTAGAAATAAATTTGAGATATCTCTATACTTTCAGAAGTTCTCAAAGACCAAATAGAAATCTATACTTTTTGATTATATTATTTATTTAATATATTCCCTCATATACACAATTACTTATGAATATTTTAACTATCAAAATAATATAAAACACTCTGAAGCCACCATGTATTTGTCTAATATTAATATTATATAATTGATCGTTAGTTTCTAACATACTCCAATTGATTGTACTGTCTTACTGAATGTTAATCCTTATTAATTGGTGAGCTTCGTGCTCTACTTTGATTGATTTTTTGCTTTAGAACTGATTTTCTCTGCATAGCATGCAAATTAGATTGACCAAGAGCCGCTCTCCTAAACTGTTTAGGAATGACCAAGGACAGTTTTTACTGTGAACCATGCCCATGCAAGGTACACAGTCAGTTTATGAAGGTTAAGGTAGTTCATCATTTTGTAGTGCTTTAGTTAAATACATGGTGCCTATTAGGGACATAAAACGGCTACAGTTAAATGTCACTTTCACAAATGTATTCACAAACAAGGCGGGGGGGTTGTCATAAAATGACATGCAGAAATTGCAAACACAAAGAGGTCAGTCGTATTTAATCTGCTGCTGCTTTGTATTTGCCATTAAACAAAATGTTTTTCCTTTCAGGCAAAGGAGCGATACCAGCAGGGAAACGGAGGAGTAACGGAAAGAACCAGACTCCTCTCTGAGGTACACACCAGTGCTTTTGCCCTGCTTCTCACCTGTCAGCTGGGCCCCAGCCATTGAGAACCTACAGATGGTTTAACAATGCTAATTTCAGTTGCTTTCTGTGCCTTTAAATCATTTTCTTTAGGAAATCCCTAATTTTCCTATCACTGAATCAATAATTGATACATTTCTTGTTTCCACAAGATGCCTGAAGTTTCTGTGTTAAATTCAACAAAAAACCTGCTCATAATATTAGCACACTTACAATTTTCCTCAACATTTTTACATAATAATTATTATTAACATGGAGATGAATAGGTAAAGCACTGACTTAAGGAATCTATAACAAATTTTAACGTTAGTCTGCAAGATATAAGGTTTATTTTAGTGACTGTTATTGATAACTTGTGTGTGATCCTGAGTGTATTTCTCTGTCCACAATTAGGAGTGGCTTATAACCTCCTCCTTTAGGATATTTGAATAAAAATAAATAGTTGCATTTATTTTTATGATCTTGCAAGAGAGGCAGGACCTGATATATATTCCCATTTTTCAATGAAGAGCCAAAGGAGGAAAAAACCTTGGAAAAAGGCCCGTAGTTTATTTGGGACTAAAATCCAAGATGATCTTTGGTTACAATCCAGTATAATTGGAACAAACTTTGTTGTGACAGGAAAGAATTAAGCCTTTTTTATAGAAATTATTTGAGGAATAAAGTTATTTTAAAACACTAAAAATATTACATTAGAAATATTTAGACTCTAATCCTGTGGTGCTTCTAAGCAAATAAAACGGTATGTAGAAGTAAAGTATTCACTTATGTTAGGTAAATTAACACTTGAAAGGAGTCCAGGGAACCATTTACTTCTTTTGGAGTAGATAGTTATCCCCAGTTGTAACGTTTCAAGTGCCTGAAAAAATTAATTTGCTTTACTTGGATGAGCACTTTATTCCCAGGGAAGGTTTTACTCACCAGTATGATAAAAATAAAGCCTACTAAGTCACAATAATTATAGCTTAGTTGTAGATCATGTAAAATGTTTCAATTTCTTAAAGATGGTATTTTCTACTTATATTAATGCTGGTTTGGAATTTTGCTAATAATAGAGGCTATAGTAGTATAATCGCCAAATGGAGTACAGATAGGAACAAGTGTGACAGCAAAGTATGCCTCCTGGAGTTTGGAGTTCATGATTTGGATAAACCAATAAGAATATTCTTATACATAGCCATATGATATTAACATTTATTTTTTTATTTTTTTTGAGGCAGAGTCTTGCTCCGTCGCCCACGCTGGAGTGCAGTGGCGCGATCTCTGCTCACTGCAAGCTCCGCCTCCCGGGTTCACGCCATTTTCTTGCCTCAGCCTCCCCAGTAGCTGGGACTACAGGCACCCGCCACCGCGCCCGGCTACTTTTTTGTGTTTTTAGTAGAGACGGGGTTTCACCGTGTTAGCCAGGATGGTCTTGATTTCCTGACCTTGTGATCCGCCCGTCTCGGCCTCCCAAAGTGCTGGGATTACAGGCGTGAGCCACCGCGCCCGGCCGATGTAAACATTTTTTAGTGTCCTATAGAGGAAAAAGTGACATAATGTCTTATAGAACTATAATATTAAGAAAGATATCCAGAAAACCTTTAGAAATCTAAAATCTCTTTAGGATGTTTGTACTATTTTAATTAATAACCAATTGTTAGAGAATTTCAAAGTATATGCGATGAGCTAATTGCAAGGTTTGAGTGTCTAGTGACTAAAATAACTTTGATTGTGTTTAGTATATTGCAACATGAGAAAACGGACGTGGCGGCCATTTGGTGAAGTTTATCATTAGGAGCATTCTGAAAAACTGAAAAGCTTTGTATATCTGCATACTTTATCTTATTTGAATTATGTCCAAAATATTCCTAATGTCTGTATTTTTCTATATGTGTGGCTAATATCTAAATTACATTTTCTTAATACATAATTCAAAAATTTTGAAAGTTTATTAAAATGTAATGCTTATGAAAACTTGTTTTCATGAAAGGTTATGGAAGAATTAGAAAAGGTAAAACAAGAAATGGAAGAAAAGGGTAGCAGCATGACTGATGGTGGTAAGTACATGCTCATTTTAGGGAAAAAACTGAGCAAGAGAAAAATAGCTCTTCAAGAAACCTACTTAACAAAATAGTATAAATATATAAAACAAATCATTTGTTGCTTGTTTGAAGAGAGATTCATTGTGCAAAAATGTCTGATAATCAGCATACTGTTTGTCTTACAAATCAGCTGAGAAGGGTAGGCTTTTTTACTATAATTTAGAAGTTTTAAAAATTCAAACTGTTGATTCAAAGAGTGGGAAGTATTTAAATATGTACTTTGTTATGCCAATTTAAAAAATAATATTGTGTTCTGTTTTCATCAAATGAGCTTCACTTTTTCTATTTTATGTACAAAAGGGCACTAAGTATATGCCCAAATGACACTCAGGCAGTGATGTGATAACCCTTAATTTATTTTCCCTCCTCCCCAGTAGAACTGACTGGGCAGGGGTCAAATAGAGAAGAATTAATCATCCTCTGGTAATCGTCCTCCATTGTGAGCGGGTTACTTTGATATGGGCCAGTAGTGATTGCTGAAGGCTTTTCTATGCCCTAGAAAAATTTTCTAGAGTTCTATTGATATATACCGAATGATCTTGCAAAAGGGAATGTTTAGGATTTTTTTTTTTTTTTTTTTTTTTTTTTGCAATATGTTTTAAGTGGGCCTGTTATCTACATCTCAAAGATAATTCTCTCTTCCCCTTTTCCCCCTTTGTATTTCCTTTTCCTACAGACAAATATACTAGCTCATAAAATCATCTTGAACACATCCTTAAACACCTGTTTAGCAGCTCTTCCCCTAGAAAAGGAAGAAAGTTTAGTCTCAGTACATCAAATACTACATCATTTTTCATCCTAAAAAATCTCAGGTGCTTAAAATGCCACAGCAAAACTGTGTGAATGTCAGTAAGTTTTTGGCTATGTTTTTAACCCTATTTTTGACTTAAGACAAAGTGAGGAAAATGTCATACAATTCTGTAATACACTGATACTCCAAATGAACATTTTCATTTCATGTTATTTTCATTCTGCAGCTCCTTTGGTGAAGATTAAACAGAGCTTAACAAAACTGAAGCAAGAAACTGTAGAGATGGACATTAGAATTGGCATTGTGGAACACACACTACTCCAATCAAAGCTGAAGGAGAAGTCCAACCTGACTAGGAACATGCATGCCACAGTTATTCCAGAACCAGCAACAGGCTTTTATTAAAACGTACTGGTTTTCATGTTTCTGATTAGTTGGGTTTTTTATATCAGACTATATTTCATGTTGCATAGATTTCAAAACATAATTTTATGTTCAATAGGTTTTTTTTTACATGTACATACTCACATATTATATCATGGTGATTATGATGGTTAAAGCCTTTACACTGAATGTAATGTTTAATAAAGTAATTACAAATTCTCACTTTCTAAGGAGCTTTTACTAATCATTACCTGTGTTAAAGCTCCCACCTGGTGGCTTATTTTTCTTAGCATTCCTTGTGTAAGCCAAGGTATATGACCTATGTTTTCTGTAGATGCTGCTGCTGTCACAACATGGACTGCTGACACAGTCCTTTGCATCGTTCCACCTCTGCAGTGGTCATAAGTGCTTTGTGCCCAGAGGCCACTAAAGATGGGTAGGCAGGATTCTTTCCAAGAACCCAAACTACCTTTGCCTCAGCTTTATGGCTACCTAAAATTGCCACTTTTTTTAGGTTAAAAAAAAACTTCAGTATCCTCATTAACATTTGAAGTTTATTTCTTATGAATATTTCATGGCTAAAATGATTTTATAGGGAATCTATCTTCTAGGATCTAAGGCCACTAAATAGAAGGATAAATGAATGATGATAAGTCAGTTTTGTTTGACTCTGGTCTTAGAATGAAGAGAAGGTGCATATGCATGTCTCAATTTCTGATTTTTTCTGTGGTATCAGCTATACTAGGGAACCATTTTGTAGAAGAAGGAACGACGACAGGTTGCGTGAAGATCAGCCTCTAGTACTGATGATCTTTACTTATGCATCTTCCTGAGCAACTTTCTAGACTAGGATTTCTAAATTGGTGAAAAAAGCAGCATTAGAGTGCCAGACAGCACTGGGGAAAACTGGCCAGGGGAACGCAAAGCAGGAGACAGCCTGCATTATTTTTTTAAAATAATTTTCAAAAACAGTGGTAGTAAAATTCGATAAGACTGCTTTATGTTTAGGACAACAGAAATAATTTTAAAAAGTTATTTTTTACCCTAATACTTTTCTCCACTGAATATTGTTATTCTTGTCTTAGCTTTTACTTTCTAGATGTATCCTGCAACATGCTCACATACACGGATCTTTCCCTTTCCTTACTAGACCTCTCTTTAGTTTAAGATAAGTTTAGATAGGAGAAAGTTAGTGTATATAAACTACGCAAGAGGGTGACCATCAATACAATGACAAATAAGCCAGTTTATTTAATTTGTTAAGGAAAAAAAAAAAAAAAAAGAAGAAGGCAGAAAACCCACCATGGGAAAATAAGCATTTTTAAAAATCTGAAGTTGCTCTTTTCCGTTATGGTCTTTGGGAGGAGTCTAGTACAAAAACTGAAACATAACCTTTGGTCCTGGGAATTTATTTGCATGACTGTTGTCATGGCTAAGCAGTTTTTTTGATGAATTCAGTCATTGCAGAGAACACTTTTAGATAATCAGAACTTTCCTTAAAATGCATTTCTATCAGAAGCAAAGTACACCCTTTATTTATGCAAACATGTAAAAATCTAAAAATTCTTCCAATGAGTAGTATAAGCCTCCTATTTTTACCTCCTTCTCTGAAATGTTTCAGTTAACTCAGGTTGGCCTCTAGGCTCCTCCTCTCTTCCTATAGAACACTGTGCATACCTTGAATAAAGAGCCTGTTATACTATATTGTTATTTTCTTCTGTCCTACCTAATGAATTGAGCTACTTTAGGATAGTACAAAATCTTTTATTTCCATATTCCTTGCCAGGTGCCCAGCACATAGAAAGTGTCTAGTAAATGTATTAAGTTAGTAAATGTAGTAAATGCATGAGTAGATGACTGGCACTATGTGGATCCAGGATACCTTCTAGCTCCTATTCTATAGCATGAAGAGTTTAATGACATTAAGCCTGCATGCTTGGTATAGTTTCAAGAGAGTGATTAAAAACAATGAGTTCTTTTCCTATGGTATTGGATTAGAATTAGAAGCATCAGTATGAATTCATGGGTTTTTTAAAGTATGTATAGATTAATAGAAATATAGAAATATTTAAAATGTAGAAATACAGGCACGCACACACACACACACACACACACACACACACACACACACACATTTCCTAGTTCTATCCTCTGAGAGAGCTTAGTAGCAGTGACAGCCCAACTACAACTGTGGACACTCAGATCTTGATATCTAAATTCTCTTCTTTAAAAAAAAAAAAAGGAAGTCTTAGATTTCTGATTCCTGGGCTGCAACAGGAAAAGCACAAGGTGAGTCTAAAATACTTGCTCTGCCAGAAAGGAAGTACTCAAATAATGATGGGAAATATCTAAAGACACAGCAGATTGAGGGTTTACCATCGGCCAATCTGGGACAATTTGAGTATCAAAGTCAATCATCATAGTAATGAAGAGTAACACATGGAATAAGAAACCACGAGTCCACACAGATATAAATGAATGAATGAATAAATGGAGAGGTGAGGAAGGTCTTCCTGCTCATGTAAAAGGAATGCTGGATTTAGAAAATAACCACATGGCATCTACCATGGTAGTAATTGTTTAGGGCAAGACTCATCAATGGATGCTAAAATTAGTAGGTGAAAGTTTGATAGAAACAGGATATTTACATAGTCTTGAATTATGTAAGACACTTTACAAGGAAAAAGTTGTTCATAGTATAGAAACCTGGTAGATACCACTTTAGGTGATAGTAGTTAACATCACTAGTAATGGGACAAATAGAGACCAAAGGCCTGCTGAGAAGAGCACACACTTACATGGTTCCTGCTGAAAATGCATAACTTGAATCTACTCATGAAACATCAGATGAATCCAAACTGAGGGATTTGTACAAAATAGCCTATATTCCTCAAAAAATGTCATGAAAAACAAATACTAAGGAACAGTTCCGGAGCAAAGGAGACTAAAGAGATAAGACAGCTAGATGCAAGAGGAGATTCCAGATTGGACCCTGGGCCAGGAAAGGAAAAAATATATACATATGAATATTTTCAATGTGTCTGTGTATGTGTGTATGTGTATATATGTAACATATAGCATATATATGTGCACACACACACACATATATATATAATAAAGCAGTCATCCCCAACTTCTTCATGCAAGACTGTTTTTCCACTGACCAGGGGCAAGGGGACGGGGATGATTCCGGGCTGAAACTGTTCCACCTTAGATCGCCAGGCATTAGTCAGATTCTCAGAAGGAGCACACAAGCTGGATTCCTCGCGTGTGCAGTTCCCAATACGGTTCCCAGTCCTATGAGAATCTAATCATCTAATGCTGCTGATCTGACAGGAGGAAGAGCTCAGGCGGCATTGCTGGCTGGCCCGCTGCTCACCTCCTGCTGTGAGGTCCATTTCCTAACAGGCCAGGGACTGGGACTGGGACTGGTGCATGGCCTCAGGAGTTGGGGACCCCTGGTATAAAGGAAATTATTGGTGGAACAGGAAAATTTTGAAGACAGCCTGTGGATTGGATAATAGTATTAATGTTAATTTCTTGATATTTATGCTGTACATAAAAGAATATACTTTTAACAATGCACACATCTATTTGATTCTAAAGAGGCACCCTGTCACCAGCTTACTCTCAAATAGCTCAGGAAAAAAAAGGTATGTGTGTTTGTGTATTCATACATATACAGAGAGAAGGATAGTGAAAAAATGTGGGAAATTGCTAACATTTTGGGAATGTGGGAGCAGGAAATACTGAACTCAACTGTACTTTTAAAAACTTTTCTATAAATCTGAAATTATTTCAAAATAATAGTTGAAAAAATGATAGTTCTTAAAGATTATATGCTCTATATGGAAGTCAGTCTGTCCCTGAATCAAATAGCTAATCAACTTATTGAAATAGGATTTCACTTTCAATAAAATTCTGTGGTACATTGAACACAACTTTAATAATTTTATAGTCATTGGTTTGCTGGCCAAGTAGAACAATTTTTTGACAATTCTAAGGAAGTATTTTTCTACTGCCCTCTAATTTATCTAGGTCAGCACTTCCCATGAGTTTTACGCAAAAACAAAAGTTTGTGTAATCAAGGAAATTTGAGAATTGTTTCATTTTCTTCACAATTTCCTATCTACGCTGTGAATCTACAGTCAGCAAATGTCCCATTATTTTTTACAAATATATACGATCACCTCTCAGTATCCTTGGAAGATTGGTTCCAGGACCCCCGGAGGATACTGAAATGCATATATGCTCAAGTCCCTCATATACAATTTCTCAGCTCCCTTCCCCTCAATTTTTATTTCATCGGCTTGGGTAGAAATGAGGGGGGTGGGGTCAGAAATTTTAAAAAGCTTCTCATGTGCCTTTGATGCAGCTTACTTAAAAACCACTTTAGGGAGCCACCTATCTAGAATTTTTCCCTGGCTCTGTGTAAACAAAGCATCTTAGCTCAGAAGGGGTCTTTAAAGAGGATCTAAACTAGGGATTCTCAGTGTGGCCTGTGGATTGCCTTAACATTAGCCCTGCCTTGGCAGATTTTTAATAAATACCCTAGATGACTTAATACACACTGGACTTTAGGACATATTGATATTAAAAACTATCACTTAAATCAGAAAACCAAAGAGCAGGGTAACCAATTGCATGGTTTCCTAAATGGTTTTCAGTGTAGTTTGGAGCAGCCCTGTGAGAACTTCATGACCACAGCTGTCACCCACCTTGTCCCATCCATATTTCAAGTCAAGATTATACAGTCATGTTTTCATTCATGTCCAGTGACTTTTATCCTCCCTATGTGAAGATTTGTGTATAGAATACACTGGGAATCCAGACACCTTGATTCCAATCCCAAATTTGCTAGTAAACAGAAAAAAAAAAAAAAAAAAAAAAAAAAGACACTTTTTTTGTACTCACAGCACTTCTGACGCCAAATGTGTGAGGTTTTTTTTCACACCAACAACTAATTCTCCAGCTCTTTGAATACCAACTGAGTGTCCAACAATTCATTTCTGATACTAAGCATCCAGTGTTAGCACAGACCCGACTGATTAAGAGCTCAACCCCGCAAGACACTTTAGATACCAATCACAAGTCAAGGGCTCCTACACTTCTGAACAACTGGCTGTAAGCTGGGGATTCCCATGACCACCTCCTCAGGTTTGAGCATTTGCTATAACAGCTGATAGAACTCAGGAAAACACTTTACCTATGTTTGACAGTTTATATGATACAAATGAACAGCCAGATGAGAGGGACATGGGGGAAGGTATTAGAAGGAATATGGAGTTTCCATGCCACTGTCCCAGCACCTCCATGTGTTCACCATCCTGAAAGCTCTCTGAAGTCCTTTAGTTTTTATGGAGGATCCATGACATAGGGATGATTGATGAAATTATTGGCCTTTGATGATTGAACTCAATCTCCAGGCCCTCTCCTCTCCCCAGAGGTCAGAGGGTGGTGTAGAAGTTCCTACTGTCTAATCACATGGTTCTTCAACTCACTATCCTCCAAGAGCTACCTCATCAGCCTAAACTCACGTATGCTTGAAAGAGGCTTATTATGAATGACAACTGATGCTCCTTTAATCCCTGTCACTCAGGAAATTACAAGGGTTTTAGGAGTTTTGTACCAGAAACCTGGAACAAAGACCAAATATCTATTTCTTATATCACAAGCTAACTTTCTGCATGACTTTTAGGACATCACTATTCTTCAGTTTAATCTTTTTTTCCTACAAAGGTAGGGGTAGGACTAGAATATTCTGAATGCTTTTAGTCCTAAACTTTCGGGATTTTAAATTGTTAGCAGACTATCTTATTTACAATAGCCTTCAGTGGTGTGCTGGAGGCCACTCTTAACCATCTCCAAAAAGCAAACTGTTCAAGTTTCTATTCAGAAACTTTGAAAGCTGGATGTTAAACTGTTGGTATCTTAAAACCAGCCCCTTATGAGAATACTATATTTATACCATGGAAGTAGGAAAACACTAGAAATCAGGGTTTTAAAAAGCAAAACAAAACATAGAGCCAGTTTACCAGCGTGCCACTGATAACAAGTGTCATAATGTTCCATAGACCAGAACTAAATGCAGTAAATACATAAGAGAATACCCCACCATATTTTAAGGTAGATGATTATAGTACTAATTGAATTAGAGCAGATTTGTAAATTATTCTCAAAAATCATTAAGTCTACATAAAGCTATTCAGTGTGTCAAATGTGCATCCCCTGCACAATTTTATTGATATTACTTTACTGCCTTCCTATCACCAGTTCCTTTTACTGCTCCTCAAATCAATATGCTAAAGCAGCCCAAGCATTGTCCTGTAAGATAGATTCAAATATCATGTTTGTACAACTGAAATAATGTAGAATGCACAACTAGTCCCATTATATTACCATAAAAAAAACTAATTCAGCTCACTGCATCATTGATCCATTTAATTGTATAGCAGCTTCCTATTGATAAGAGGAAACGTCCCTGACCCGACCATGCTGAAAATGAAACTGGCCAGTTTTCCACAACCATAAATTTCAATAAGGATTCTACATAATACCCAGGGACTAGATATCATAGCCAGAGTTTACTAGTTTTTTCTTTGTTTTACTGACCTATTTACCTTACATATGACCCAATTTCTCTTATGCTTCCTAAACTTCATTAGTCATGAAGTGTTAGCCTGTACTTATGTTTGTGACTATTTATTTATTTATTTTGAGACAGAGTGTTGCTCTTGTCTGGAGTGCAATGGCATGATCTTGGCTCACTGCAACCTCCGCCTCCTGGGTTCAAGCAATTCTCGTGCCTCAGCCTCCCAAGTAGCTGGGATTACAGGCCCACGCCACCACACCCGGCTAATTTTTTTTGTATTTTTACTAGAGATGGGTTTTCACCACCTTGCCAGCTGGTCTCGAACTCCTGACCTCAGGTAATCAGCCTGCCTCAGTCTCCCAAAGTTCTGGGATTATAGGTTTGTGCCACTGCGCCCAGCTGTGACTAGATATTTTATTTCAGACAGATTATGATACATTTTAGACCATCTTTTCATTTGGAACTTGGAAAACATTCAGTGGCCTACAACCATTACAGAGAGGGCTGTGGACCCAGAAGCATCACTTTTAATCACATTTCTGGCCTCTTGGTTTAGGCAGATGTAACATAGTACATCTATGTCATGCAAATCCAACAAACATTTGATGGCTACCCACTATATTTTGAACACAGTAATGGGTATTGAGGGAAACAAAAATGAACAAGGCACAATCCCTCCCTCCGCACACTCATAGTCTAATGGGAAATGTTTGTGTACATAATTAAAATGTTATAGTGGTGAGTTTAATAATAGAGATATAAACACACTATCATTGAAATGGGAGTGAAGAAGGAATTCTAACATGGAGGAAAGTAAGAATTAATAGAGTTGGTTCTTGAAGGATGAGTAAGATCCTGGTAGCAAAGAAAAACGGGAAGGGCCATTCTGGGCAGAGAAAAAGACACAAAGTCCTGAGGTCTGGAAGGGCATCAAGGGCTCAGGTGATGGAGGGGAAGAATTAGAAGAACACTGGGAGAAAGAAGCATAAAGTGGAGGGTTTTGAATGCTAGGCTAAGGAGTCAAGCAGGAAAAGTGGGCAATGCAAATAGGCATAAAACAATAAAATGTGATAACAAAACTATGCACAGTGGAGCACAGTTGAGAAAATATGTTGAGCCAAGTCTTTTAGAATTTTTCAAAATTGCAAAGAGGAGAAGCAGCAGGAAGAGGAACTAACATGAGCAAAGGCACCGAGATAGTATCGATGACCATTATTATCACTCTGTGTGTCAGGCCCTGTGCTGAGCATCCTAAGTTGAGGGAGGTATTATTTCCATTCTACTGATATAAAACTGAGATCCAGAGAAGATAAGTAACATGCCCAAGGCCATATAATAGTGGACTTTATATGAATCCATTATGCCATAAAACCTTCAATCTGAGAAATGTAATGATACATGATACATGAGGACAATAGTAAGTCAAGCTGGCTATGTAAAATTTTTTAAATTGTAAATACCCTTTATTGAGCAGCTACTATTTTGCAAGGAACTTTATATGTGTATTAAATCAATAGCTTGAAGAAAAAAACTTGACCAAAGTCACCTAGTCAGTAGCAAAGCTAGAAACTTCTCCCACAAGAAAAGGGCAGAGGGATCTGGTGAAGGGTGGGAGAGAGGACTCCAGTCATGACTTTTCAGAGCGGTATCAGTGGAAAAAGAGCAAAGAAGTTTTGGAAGCTATGGGTGACTGCTACACTATTCTATGCCTACTGTCATTGACCCTTCTTACATAATGCAAACAGAAAAAGTTTCTGATTCGGGGTCAAGAGGGAGAGCCTACTAGATTTGAATTTTGTTGAATATGAAGCATATTGGAGATGTCCATGTGGATATGCTCAATGAGTCAGTTGCAAATAGCATCAGAGAACATTTGGTAGGGGAATATCTTATAATAAGCAATGGTGGGGCAACCGGACTAGACACTGTAATGAAATATGAAGCAATAGGCCAAGCTTCCATTCCTTCAGAGAAGGCCAGTAGTGCAAATACCAAGTCTGTCCAAGGATGCCATGATTTCGTCCAGTTAGGAATGAGAAAGTGGCAGTCCTAGAGTTTCAATCTGGGGCAAGCAAGTCAGGGATCAGGGCAGAAGAGTTGGTATTGGTATCATACTGAATACTAAACTTTGAGTAATGCCAGGTCCTAGAGAATGAGAGAAAGATATGGTCTTTCTAGCGCCTGAGGCTGGTAGGGAAATAGCAAGTAGGTAAGGATACTGAGTGAGATTCCCCTACTTTTGGAAGGGATCCAAGAAGTCTGAGACATCGGAAAACTCTATGTGGCTCTCAGAAACCATTCAGCAGCCCACAAGCTTTCCAAAAGGTGTGCTGATCCCGAGACGCCCCCTTCAGTCATATTCATGACATTTTAGTTTCAGCAGACGCTATTTAGTCTTAAACTTACTGGGATTCTGAAGAGGCCAGAGGGACTTGCCTGACACACACTGGTTGGCCATGAGCAGTTAAGCCTTCTCATTTATGTGTTCAGGTAGCCTTCCAGGAGGGGGCCAGGCTGGCATGGTTCTGGCACTTGGAGTGGAATCAGAGCTAGAAATGGAAATCATCTACCTGGAAGCTATGCTTCAATCCCAGAGTGGGTAAGATCGGTCAGCAATAGAGGCTGAGAAAAGGACCAAGACTTGGAAATGCTTCCCCTTAAGGACTGATCAGAGGAAGCAAACTAAGGAAGATTCATCAGAGAAGGCAATGGGGAAGAATGTAGCTTCCAACATTTTCTCTCTCTTCTTCCCTCATTTCCCGTGTATCTCATTTATTTTTAGTTTTGATTTGTAATTGGAACACACTTTCAAAAAGAAAACTGCCCTCTCTGGAAAAAGAAGGTAATGATGCCTCCCTCGTGGGGAAGTTGTGAGAAATCAATGGAATAAAGTAGGTAACTGCACCTATTTGGTGTTCAAATGTGTATTAATTCTCACCACCCCAGCATCACTGCCCACTCTCCCCTTCCCGGGGGTTACATGCCTTCATTTATTAGTCCTTTGATCTTATCATCAAAACAGAAACAAGTCTGATTAAACTGGGTGCAACTGATTTCTACATACAGGCTTAACAGTGAGAAGAAAAAAAAAAGAATCAAGCCTTTGGTTTTCAAATCAGCTTTCACAGTGTATTGAAAAGGTGCTCTTTGGCTATACCCTTTTATGGGTGAGAAAATTGAAATAATCAGCTGAGCAGAAGTGCCTTCTCCAAATTCATAGTTGTTGTCTGTGCCCTGGCCAACACTTTCCTGCCCATTGCTTACCATTTGGGACATTCCAGGAAGTGGAAAGAAGCAAGATAATGAATCATTTAATGCTGCTTATCCCTCCAATTCTGGAGCAAGCCAGTTCCCCAGAATCATGTGGAAGATGTCTGTTGCTTAGCTATTATACCCCGGCAGTGCATTTTACAAGTGCAAAGGTGGGAATCACTGGCCTGTTACCCTCCCCCATATTAGAAGTAGCTGGTGTTTATGATTACTGGAGTCACCATTAGTTCCGCTTCATGGACCCACCTTTCCTGTAATACAGCTTATACAGTTTATCTTAGAAACTCACATGGCATCCAAAGCATAATTCCATTATCCACATGTTAACTCCCTATGGCCAAGAGGACCCGTGATATTGGACACACCAAATGGGAAACCTAAAACAGTTCTAAAGCAGCGTTTCTCAGCTGCCAGTCCCTAGGAAGGTGACACATTTTTACCTCTTGGCCCAGAAGCCTCTCTGCTTCCACCCCGGAGGTTGGGCTGAGCTCCAGGAGAGCAGGGGAAGTGGGAACTCAGGATCATGTTGCTGCAGTGCTAAGCTAAAATCGCATCTTCCACTCCTGGCCTGGTACCACCCTCTCCCCTCCACCACCAGAGGACCCAAGGTTCCCCAAGGAGACCACTCCAGTTTGCCTCATGTCATGATCTGTGGTTGTAAAGGTATGGGTATGTGTATACACACACCAACATTCATAAAAGAGACTTTCACATAAAAATCCAGATTGCAGATATCCTAAGAAACAAAAGATGCCACAATGCAAAGCCTGCATTCCCACCTGTGACAATCAGATCAAGCAGACCACTGTTCTCCATTGAACCTCAGTCCTCACCACTCCCTGCTGTCTTCCTGAAATGAGACCATCAGTAGCAGTTCTGAATACTAAATATAATGACCCTGGATTATAAGAATCCTTATCTCACCTGCTTTACTCTTCTGCATTATCAACTTTGCCCAGGTGGCATTTAAGTGGAATCTAGAGAATTCTCACTGCCCACTGGACTCTAATCATCACCATAGCTACCAGCATCACCAGCTTCCATGTTGCCATCCACTTTCAGTGGGAAAAATAAAAGATCAACAGGTGGTTTTCCTCTCATCGAGTCCCTAGAGCTCTCATAATAAAACTCTGTACTAGGCTCCCAAGACCATCCAAAGGCCATGGGACTACCCCCAAGGATGCAATGCATGCTGGCAGGGCTCTGGGTTTGACACTGGGCCCCTTTGACATGTCCTAACTCTTCCAGGGCACAGAAAGCCAGTCCCCACAGAGGCCAGTTCAGTGTGCACTGGCTGAAAAGATTTTTGTTGTTGTTGTTATTACTGAACTATTATCCCTATATTTTATACCCATATGTGCATATTTTACGTATATCTTTTATACATGTTTTATGCATATATATTAGGCCTACATGATTTTGCTATGTCACAGTAGAAAATTTAGATTTGTTACTGGCCTGTGGTTCAGTTGATAGGAAGGCTTTACCTAGAGTTTACTGGCCTGTTTCCCAACATCTCAGTTCTCTTTTCAACTTGAAAAGTAACCTGTGTAGATGTTCATAGTAATATTAATTTTTTTTTCATTTTTTTATTATACTTTAAGTTCTAGGGTACATGTGCATAACGTGCAGGTTTGTTACATATGTATATTTGTGCCATGTTGGTGTGCTGCACCCATCAACTCGTCAGCACCCATCAATTCATCATTTATATCATGCATAACTCCCCAATGGACCTTATTCTACTGAGCAACCTTGTACATCCATTCTCATTGAAATTTCCCATTCATCCCCAAAGATACGTGGGGCAGAAGTTATGATTTCCCTGATGTACTGAAAAGGAAACTGAGGCTCAGCTGAAGTGCTCAAGGCCATTCAGATGGTTGAGGTGGAGCCAGAGAAAAGCAGACTTCCTTGCTGGCAGCCCAAGGCTCTCTCTGAGACCAACGACTCCATCAGAATTAGGTGAACATTTAAAACATACCTGCTAAATGGATAAACTACCCACTGTCTTTGGCAGTTAGTACATAAGAAGATAAAGCAGAGTATTACAAATACATTTGCACTGTAGTGAAAGTTCCTAGGTATTGTATTGGAGTTAAAGGCTTAAAACAGTTGTCAAGGTAGTCTTTAATGAAAAATGGTCATGGTTTGAATGTGCTCCTTTATCTCACTAATTCTATAACCCAATTTTTATCAAGGACCTCAGACCTGAAGGCTCAAACTGCATTTTGAAGCTTATCTCATTAATATTCACCACCACAACCTCAAAGGGTGTGGGGCATGTATCATTATCTTCACGTTTCAGATGGAAATAGGCAGTGAGAAGACGCAGAACCCTGTGTGTCTGGGTTCAGGAATCAGAGACTGCTTTTAGCACCATCACCCATGTCTGATTCAGCTTTGCCTTCCCCCATAAGGAACAACGCTGAGATAAACCACGTGGGGTGCTGTCATTTCAGCCTGATGTCCCCAGTATCAGAGTCTGACCAAAAGTAATAAGATCAAAGCCCTAAGGCTATGATGAAAATGAAAGGCCATGATAAAGGGAGACTGGCAAAGAAGCCATTATGCATAGGCCTGGGTACTCAAATGTTCTTAGAAAAATATCTAAAACACAGATATGTATTAGTATACTACGGCAACTAAAACCTAAACCTCACAGTTAAAACAGCCAGCTTAGAGATCCGAGCCATGGCCACACAAGAACTGGGATTTTAGATTTGATTCTGCTCTGATCATTCAGCATCACCGTGAGCATACATGTGTCAATTTCACTGCTTCCATTGCTTGTCACTATTTCTCATTCTGCAAAATCTCTCCGCATTTTTTAAAAAGCGGGCCAAAACCACCTGGCATTAGCAATCCCAATAACCACTGAAAGAACATAGGCAGTGTCATGCCTATGTTGTGGTCCACTTGATCAACTGGTCCATTTGATCAAGAATTCTGTCACCATTATCTGAGACATTTGTGGGATGGCATGTCTTCCTAAAAACTAGTGTTGCACTTCTGAAAACTTTATCCTACAGATACAAAAATCATACAAGAAAATTCATTGCAGTGATGTTTGTAATAGCAAAAAAAAAAAAAAAAAAAAAAAAAAAAACACCTGGGAATGGACTAAGCAGCCCTGAATAACGGATTGGTTGAATATGTTGTGGTATATATACAATGGACTATAACTCAGCTTTAAAAAAAAAAAGAATAAATAAAATTGTGTATCAATAAAGAACAATCTCAGGCCGGGCACCGTGGCTCACGCCTGTAATCCCAGCACTTTGGGAGGCCGAGACGGGCGGATCACGAGGTCAGGAGATCGAGACCATCCTGGCTAACCCGGTGAAACCCCGTCTCTACCAAAAAATACAAAAAACTAGCCGGGTGAGGTGGCGGACGCCTGTAGTCCCAGCTACTCGGGAGGCTGAGGCAGGAGAATGGCGTAAAGCCGGGAGGCGGAGCTTGCAGTGAGCTGAGATCTGGCCACTGTACTCCAGCCTGGGCGGCAGAGTGAGACTCCGTCTCAAAAAAAAAAAAAAAAAAAAAAAAAAAAAAAAAAAAAAAAAAAAGAACAATCTCAAGGATATAATGGTAAGTAAATAAAGCAAGATGCACACACTCAAGTGTGTATAGGATGCTGTACTAGTCTATTCTAACATTGCTACAAAGAAATACCCGAGGCCGGGCGCGATGGCTCATGCCTGTAATCCCAGCACTTTGGGAGGCCGAGGCAGGCAGATCACGAGGTCAGGAGATCGAGACCATCCTGGTGAACACAGTGAAACCCTGTCTCTACTGAAAATACAAAAAAAAATTAGCTGGGTGTGGTGGCGGGCGCCTGTAGTCCCAGCTTCTAGGGAGGCTGAGGCAGGAGAATGGCGTTAACCCGGGAAGCAGCAGAGCTTGCAGTGAGCAGAGATCGAAAAAAAAAAAAGAAAGAAATACCTGAGACTGGGTAATTTATAAAGAAAAGAGGCTCATGGTTCTGCAGGCTGTACAGGAAGCATAGCGGCATCTGCTTCTGAGGAGGCCTAAGAAAACCTCCAGTTATGGCAGAAGGCAAAAGGAGAGCGGGTGCATCACACAACAAAAGCAGGAGCAAGGGGGGCAGAGGGGTGATACACAGTTTTAAATGACTAGATCTCACTCTCAGGAGGACAGTACCAAGGAGGATGCTGCTAAACCATTCATTAGAGATCCACCCCCATGATCCAATCACCTCCCACCTTCTCTACCTCCAACATTGAGGGTTACATTTGAATATGAGATTCAGGCAGGGACACACATCCAAACTATATCAGATGATACTAATTGTTTAAAATTGTGGGGTTAAATATATATATATATATATATATATATATATATATATATATATATTTTTTTTTTTTTTTTTTTTTTTTTTTTTGAGGCGGAGTCTCGCTCTGTCGCCCGGACTGGAGTGCAATGGCCAGATCTCAGCTCACTGCAAGCTCCGCCTCCCGGGTTCACGCCATTCTCCTGCCTCAGCCTCCCGAGTAGCTGGGACTACAGGCGCCCGCCACCTCGCCCGGCTAGTTTTTGTATTTTTAGTAGAGACGGTGTTTCACCATGTTAGCCAGGATGGTCTCGATCTCCTGACCTCGTGATCCGCCCGTCTCGGCCTCCCAAAGTGCTGGGATTACAGGCTTGAGCCACCGCGCCCGGCCGGGGTTAAATATTTTTAACCATTTGACATATATTTACTGAATACCTTCTGTGTCTCAGGAACCATTCTAACTACCGGGGATATCACAGTGGAGAAAATAGATCTAAGGTCCTGCCTTCAAAAAGGTTATTCTATTTGCTTTTATATACATGCTTAAAAATCTTTGAAACAATACACAAGAAACCCATATGAGTAATTTCTATTTGGGGAGGCAGAGGCTGTGCAGATACGGGACAAATGTGAGACAGCAAGTTGCCACTGCCTAGACTTTTATGTTTCTTAAATATTTAAACTAAATAAAATACAAATGAAAAAATTAACAGGTAAATTTTTTAATTTTTTAAGTATACTTTAAGTTCTGGGATACATGTGCAGAACGTGCAGTTTGTTACGTAGGTATACCTGTGCCATGGTGGTTTGCTACACCCATCAACCCGTCATCTACATTAGGTATTTCTCCTAATGCTATCCCTCCCCTAGCTCCCCCACCCACCACAGGCCCCAGTGTGTGATGTTCCCTTCCCTATGTCCACGTGTTCTCATTAACAGGTAAAGATTAAGCACCTTTCTTTGTTAATCTGGTACTGATCTGCACTCATTAATTTATCCAAACCTGTCTTGACCCTGTTTATCAGTTTACCTTAAGTGTCAGGGCTTGTTAGCATAGCCTTTTCCATCTATTTGCTTGTGGAATTTAAACAAAATGGTATTCCTTTTGATTCTCTTGTAGAAATTTCTTTCTTAATTTCAAAACACCCCTTTCATCTAATATTCTGAGGTTAAATGAACAAATTTGTGTTTGTTGTCCTTGAACCATCTATTAACCTATTGTGATGATTAATACTGAGTGTCAATTTGATTGGATTGAGGGACACAAAGTATTAATCCTAGGTGTGTCTGTGAGGATGTTGACCAAAAGAAGTTAACGTTTGAGTCACTGGGCTGGGGAAGGCAGATACACCCTTAATTGGGTGGGCACCGTCTAATCAGCCACCAGCAAATATAAAGCAGGCAGGAAAACGTGAAGAGGTTAGATTGGCCTAGACTCCCAGCCCACATCTTTCTCCTGTGCTGGATGCTTCCTGCCCTCGAACATCTTCAGTTTTGGGACTCAGACTGGCTCGCCTTTCTCCTCAGCTTGCAAACAGCCTATTGCAGGACCTTGTGGTCATGTAAGGTGTAAGTTAATACTTAATAAACTCCCCTTTACATACAGATATACAAGGGGCTGTGCCAGGGATACGAAATATATATAATATATGTTATATATACAATAGGATATATATATAAATATATCCTATTAGTTCTGTCCCTTTAAGAGAACTCTGACTAATACACCTATAAACCTTAATGAAATCTCCCTGTTACCTTTGTCTTCTCTCACAAAAGAGTTCTGATTCCTGCTAACAAATTCTTAATTTCCATCCTGTTAGTTACATAAACCTTAATGTAAATGAAACCATCTTTGTTTGTAATTGGGGTGACTAGGACTCCATTTCTTCCTTCTACAAACCCACCAGCCTCACTACCCCAGGACTGCCTTTTACTTACATTTTTATCCATGAACTCCTTTCTCTCAGAAAACATCCGAAAATGATAGTTTTGAAGCACAGAAAATTGTTTCAAAATCCTAACAATAAACTCACCTCTTCCTATCCCCCATCCTTCCTCTAGCCCCAGTTTTCAGCCTAGCTCTGGTTCCCTTTATATCCTCGTCTGAGGATGATGCTGTGTCCATGTGTCCATTGTTTGAGCTTCCTATTCCAGCCCAGCTCCTAGTAGCACCAATGTGCCTCTTCTCTCACCCATGCCTCTAATTGCCAAACTAAAAGACATTTTCCCACTCAGATCATCCTTAGCTCTGCTGCAGTGTTTGACACGGTGTGAAACTGCTTATCCCTGTCATAGATCACAGGTTCTTATCATTAAAAGAGTTCTTGCCTGCTTGTTAACCTCCCACATCCTTGGCCTCCTACAGACCCGCCTCTAGAGGATCCTGTGGTCCCCACTTACTCTAGTTTGGAGATATTCATTCATTGGCTGTAGAATATATTATCAGGCTCTCCCTGTGACCCCTGGGATCCATTTCTAGAGTGGCCAACTGTTCAGTTTGCTCAGGACTGAGGGAATTTCCAGGATGCAGAACTTTCCGTTTTAAACACGGACAGTCCTAGGGAAACCAGAATAAATTGGTCACCCAAGCTTACCGTTGTCACACAGACTGCCTCTGGGTGTGCCTTCACTCCCAAAGACTGACACCTGTGTCTCCTTGTTGGAAGACTTCCCTTAGGCTGCCAAATGTCCCTGTGTCTACTCCCCCAGTGAGTGGGCCATGGGGACTGTTCCCCACGGATACACTTCTCTAAAGTGATTGCAAGTTTTTGTATCCTGGACACAGCCCTTAACCAATGACTGGCAGTTAAAGGAGCTTAGGTACTCTAGTGCCTTTGACCCTGATTGGGTAGTGCTGAGTTTTGACTTACACTATCTCCAAAACTCCCTGCAGGATTAAATCAAACTTACCCTCCCTAGAACTTTGCTTGATAACACACTTACTTGGTTTGCTTCACTTTATTGTCCCGATACTCCACGATGCTTCTGGTTTTCCCTGAGGACAGGTCCTAACAAATCACTTCCTTATCTCAGAGCCTGCTTCTGGAGAGCTCAAATGCCTTGGTGATCTATTGCTGTGTGATAAACAACTGTGAAATATAGTGATCAAAACAACTTTTTAATTATTTCTCACAATATTTGTCATCGCAATTGGTGAGTTGGCTGGACTCAGCGGGGTGGTTCTTCTATTTCACATGATGATAGCTGTGACTGCAATCATCTGGGGGCTCTCCGGGCTGGAATGTCTAAGATGTCTCATGCCAGCACACTCATGTGTCTGAGGCCCCCTTGAACGTTCTGCATACCGGAATTCCCTCAGTCCTTGAGAGTTCAGTTTGTCTCTATGAGGTCTCACATATGGTTGTAGTCAGACAGCAGCTGGCGCTAGAGTCACCTGAAAGGTTAACCAGAATGCTGGGATAGCTAGTCTTCATCCCTTCTTCTCTTGGATTAGTTTCCTAGGGTTGCCATAGCAAAATGCCACAGACTGGGTGACTTAAAACAACAGACATTTGTTCTCTCATAGTTCTGGGGGCTAGGAGTCTAAAGCCAAGGTATCAGAAGGGTCATGCTACTTCTGAAGGTTCTAGGGAAGAATCTCCACTTGCCTCTTTTTAGGTGGTTGTTGACAATCCTTGATGCCCTTGGCTTGCAGCTATATTACTCCAATCTCTGTTGTGTCATCACATGGCCTTCTCTCTGTGTGTCTGCGTCTTCAGATAGCCTGCTCATAAGGACACCAGCCACTAGATTTAGGTTTTATCTAAACCGGCATGATTTCATTTTAACTTGATTATATCAGTAAAGACTCTGTTTTCAAATAAGGTCCTATTCATAGGTTCTGAGTGAGCATGAATTTTGGAGGGATACTATTCAGCTCAGTGCACCTCTCCATGTGGTCATTACATGGACTCTCCATCAGAGAGAGAACTTACAAGCAGTTCAAGTTTCTTAGAACCACGAAAGTGGAAGCTGCACAGGCCTTCTTAACACTTATCAAGCACTAAAAGTGTGCATAGCACTATTTTAAATGCAGTCGTGAACCAGATAGGCAAGGTGTCTGTTGTTATACAACTTCCATCGTAATAGAGAGAATATCACCGACAATTTCCCTTACCTAGTGCTCTTTGAGTTAATGTGTTGTGGTACTGTGGAAAGAATAATGAAGCACATCTGACACCTGGACTCCAGTCCTGCTTTGGGTTCCAAACAGAATAAAAGATACTGTTGCCTATCTCCTAGCTCAGTCACGTAATATCCCTGGGCCTTCATTTCCTCGTCATATAATGGAGAGCTTGAACCAGATTATCTGAGGTCCTTCCAACTCTGATGTGTCTCCATCATTTATGCAACTGTTTTCCTTTGTTCAAACAACTTTCTTATTTTCATCTCCTTCAGAAAGTCTTTGGGAGGAGCTAAAGCTTTGTGGATAAGTAGAGCAGAGGATGAAAACTTATGGAGGGAAAGGAAGAAAATTAATTTCCTGAACTGTTGAAAATTGCCTTTCCTATTCCTTCCATATTCTTATACTGTTAAATTGTGATGCTTCCCTTAATTATTAATATACATCTGCTCAAATTGTGGTCTCCATCTCAACTGACCCACTTGGCAGGAGAGACAGGCTGCAAATTATAATGTAGGCTAACACCATATGATTCTTTTACCATTGCTAGCTCTAGCATACACCTGTTACAGAAAACACCAGGTGTTAGTCTACAGGTGTTCCTGAGACTCACAAAGAAAAGCAGGTAATTGCTCCTGTATGCTTCTTAGCACAAAAATACAACGATACCCATTACTGTACTATAATGATACTATAATGGAAGGGACCTGTGGATCAGCCCATATGATGGCATCTGTGTATGTTGTTCCAAGTAAGTCATTAGAAATGAGAATACAGTAGGGCTTTTTTGTTTTAAGAATAAGGGTTAATGTTGTTTTGAATAAAACATATCTCTCTCTCTTTTTTTTTTCTTTTTTTGAGACAAGGTGTCACTCTGTCAACCAGGCTGGAGTGCTGTGGCGAGTAGCTGGGACTACAGGTGCACACCACCATACCTGGCTAAATTTTTTGTATTTCTCATACAGACAAGGTTTCACCATGTTGTCCAGGCTGGTCTCAAACTCCTGGGCTCAAGCGATCCACCTGCCTCAGCCTCCCAGAATGCTGGGATTACCAGTGTGAGCCACCATGGCCAGCCAAAGGTATCTCTATGCCAGTAATTTTTCAAACTGCAATACACGGACCAAATGCCTCAGAATTACTTGGGCTGCATATTAAGATGCAGGTTTCTGGGCTAGTCTCAGAGGATGAGAGTTGGTAGACTTGCCACTTAATCATTTCTCCCAAAACACACTGAAAATTGTGATTTGTACCAGCATCTCATTCTTCCATGCAATCCCAAATTCCCTGTCCCTTCTTCTAGACAGTTTGGATTTCAGGTCAGATCTTCACAAATTCTCCTACTGCCAGGACCCAGGAATTAGCCCAGCCATCGGTATTACCACCACCATCCCTTTACCCCCACCAATCCCCAATTCCCGACATCTGCTGAACCTATAGGAACATAAAATTAAAAATAAAAAACAAAAAAAACAGAAAGAAGAGTTTGAGGAGTTGCCCCAAGCAAGCAGTTCTGACATCAAGGCAGGAAGCTGGGAACACCAGAAGGAGGAGATGCAGGGAAGTGTCCTGAGTATGATGGAAAGCAGGCAGCCAGCCACTGTCCTGGAGCAGCGCGCTCTCCCTCCACAGATCAGAGTGGGGACAAGTCTCAGGACCCAGGGATAGAAAAGACCAGATCACGTCCTTCTGTCACATGCCACTGAGAAAATTAAAAGGATTATACAATGAGATATTCAGAGCATGTTAAGAAGTTCACAATAGAATGGAGAAACACTTTAACTGACTTAAAATTTAATATACGATCTATCATTCACCATAGATTTAGTGTTTACCCTTTAATCTCTTATATTTAAAATTAACTGTCAGGCTCAGTGACTCGCTCCTGTAATCCCAGCACTTTGGGAGGTTGAGGCAGGTAGATCGCTTGAGGCCAGGAGTTTGAGTCCAGCCTGAGCAACATAGTGAGACCCTGTAGCTACAAAAAATAAATTTTTAAAAAATTAGCCTGGCATGGCAGGGCATGCCTGTAGTTCCAGCTATTCGGCAGGTGGGGGTGGAAGGGTTGCTTGAGCCCAGGAGTTTGAGGTTGCAGTGAGCTATGATCATGCCACTGCACTTGAGTGCGGGTGACAGAGTGACACCCTGTCTCAAAAAAATTAAATTAAATTAACTTTGTTGTGTTTTTAAAGTAATTCACTCAATGAATATTTATCCAACGCCTACAGGGTATATAATGCTTAGCTGACATTGACCTGGTCCCTGCCCATATGGGGTTTATATTCCATTGAAGAAGACAGCCATTGTATAATCACATAAATAAAAGCATAATTATGAACTGTACTAAGTTTTATGACAGTGAGGTTCATGGTGTTGTGAGGGTATATGACGGGAAAACCTAACCCAGTCTGCGAGGGGGCCAGAAAGATGTCCATAAAGAATTGATAGATGATCTAAAAACTGAAGAATGAGTGAAAGTTAACCCGACTCAGGGTTAGAGAACCTTTCAAACAGTGGGGGCAATAGCATGTGCAAAGGTTCTGCAGTGGTTTGAAGAGATCCAAATGACAGAAGGCAGCTGTGCCTGAGCGCAGAGTAAGGGAGAACAGATTTGGATGGTTTTGGAGCTCCAGGCAGAGGCCAAACTTTGCAAGGTCTCATGCTAAGCAGATTCTCTAAGAACAATGAGAACCATTGAAGAGTTGAAGCAGGAGTTGATATAGTCAGATTTGCATCTTGAAAAGATCACTTAGACTAAGTGTAAAGAGCAAATGAAGAGGAACAAGGCTGTATAGGAGGAGACCAGCCAGGGATTGTGATGGTTAATTTTATGTGTCACTTTGTCTCAGTTAAAAGCTGTCCAGATAGCTGGGAAAACATTATTTCTTGGTGTATCTTTGAGGGCATTTCCAAAAGAAAAGATCATTTAAGTGGGTAGACTGAGTAAATAAGATCACCTCACTAACATAGGTGGGCATCATCTAATTTTTTGAGATCCCCTTTAGAAAAAACAAATTCAGTGTCTCTGCTTGAGTTGTAACATCCATCTTTTCCTGCCCTCATAAATTGGTGCTCCCAGTTATTGGGCCTTCAGATTCAGACTGGGACTTAAACCATTGACCTGGTTCTCAGGTCTTTGAGCCACTGGTTGACTTGGGCCTCTAGCTTGCAGATTTCAGACTGTGGGACTTAGCCTCCACAATCACATGAGCCAATCCCTCATAAAATCTCTTGTTATACATCTATATATAGAGAGGCTCCTCAGCTTATGATGAGGTCATGTTCTCATAAACCTTTGTAAATTGAAAATATTATAAGTTGAAAATGCATTTGATACACATAGCCTCTCAAACATCATAGCCTAGCACAGGCTACCTTAAACATGCTCAGAACATTTACATTAGCCTACAGTTGAGGCTGTAGACTACAACAAACAGAAAGCTTGTTTTATAATAAGGTGTTGAATATCTCATGTCATTTATTGAATAGTGTACTGCATTATGTCAAAACTGAGACAGGTTCACGCCATTGTAAGGCCAAAAAATCTTAAATTGAACCACCCAAAGTCAAGGACTGTCTATATAGCCTATTGTTTCTGTTTCTCTGAAGAACCCTAACTAGCACAGCATTATTCACTAGATTGGATGAAAGATAATGTGGCTTGGACAAAGGTGGTTGCTGTGAAGACAGAGAGAAGAGGACTGCTTTGAAATGTATTTCAGAGGTGTTAATCACTGGACTTAATAATGGATTGGGTACAGAATTGAAGGAGAGTGATGAGCCAGTGATGACACCGAGGTATCTGGCTCGTACCACTAATGTAAGATGATTTCCTTCACTGAGGAAGGAAACACATAAGAAGATCGGGTTTGAAGGGGTTGGGGTACCTGAGTTCCCTTTTCAAAGTGGTTAGTTTGAAGTGTTTTTGAGACATTCAAATGGAGATGTTGAGTAGGCAACTGAAGTTTGGGAGTCGTCAATGCTTTGATGGCAACTGCACTCAAAAGTGTGGATGAGATAACTTAAAGATTTCCATAGAAACCAATGCCAATATAAGGTAGTGGTTAGGAGCAGGAGTCCTGGAATGAAGCCACCTCAGTTTGCAGCCCAGCTCTGCTACTTCCTAGCTGTGCAACCATGAAGAAATTACTCAAATACTCCAAATTTCCCATAGATTTAAAACTATTCCCTACCTTATAACGCTGTTGGGAGTATTAAAATGGCTTGTTGTATTTAAAACTTTTAGCATAGTTCTCAGTATTTAGTAACCACTCAATTAACTACTCAATAAATGTGGATTTTTCTTCTTTCAGAGAGCATACAGAGTTAGTAAATAGGCTTCCCTAGCACTATGCCTTGAAGAAATCCAGTGCTTAATAGGTAAAAAAGGATGAGGAACAACCACGTTATGGTTTGAATCCCTGCTGTCCCAAATCCACCCACAAGAGAAACTAGGACAGCAGCTGCATCTAGAGCCTGCTAGGGTGCTTATCTCTCCTAACAATGTGTATGTGTAGCCAGGACGGAAGGAGCCAAGCATTCTTGAAGGGATCCCAAAGTCAAAGGCCTGGTTCAAGGAATAAAGGGGGATATAAAGTAGGAGACTATAAAGCCAAGTCAGGAACAAGTTGGAAACAGGTGAGTAGCAGGTCAGAAACCAGAGACACAGGGGCTGGGAAATCATATTTGACCCTGGAACAATGTGGAGATTAGGGGCACCAACCCCTCATGCAGTTGAAAATCCAAGTATAACTTTTGATCCTCAATAACTTAACTACAAATACCCCACTGATGGCCGAAAGCCTTGCCAATAACATTAACAGTCAGTTAGCACATATTCTGCATATAATATGTATTATATATTGAGTTCTTACAATGAAGTAAGATTGAAAAAGAGAATGGGGAAAATTACAACAAAGAGAAAATATAGTTATTATTCATTAAGTGGAAGTGGATCAATCATCAAGGTCTTCATTCTCATCATTTTCATGTTGAGGAGGCAGAAGAGGAAGAGGAGGGGGTTGGTTTTGCGGGAATAGCAGAGGCAAAAGAAAATCCATGTATAAGTGGACCAGGGCAGTTGAAACCCGTGTTGTTCAGTCAACGGCACTGCTAATGCATGAGATGCCCAGGACATCCTAATAAATGTAAGTGGACAGGATTGGAGAAACCAGAAGATTCCATAATATTCTTAAATACATAAATGCTTACTGCTCAGAACCACCAACCCTAGATTTAGAGTTTTTCTGCATATAAAGAATGAAATAGACCAGGTGAAGTCACTCATGCCTGAAATCCCAGCACTTTAGGAGTCCAAGGTGGGCAGATCACTTGAGGTCGGGAGTTCGATACCAGCCTGGCCAATATGGCAAAACCCTGTCTCGACTAAAAGTACAAAAATTAGCTGGGCTTGGTGGCACGCACCTGTAATCCCAGCTACTCAGGAGGCTGTAGCACAAGTATTGCTTGAACCCAGAATACAGCGGTTGCAGTGAGCTAAGATTGCGCCACTGTACTCCAGCCTGGGTGACGGAGCAAGACTCTGTCTCAAAAAAAAAAAAAGAATGAAATATGAGAGTTTTATAGCCCCTCTATCTAGTTCAATGGTTTAAAAGTGTTCTGTGGCTGGGCATGGTGCCTCATACCTGTAATCCTAGCACTTTGGGAGGCTGACGTGGGCAGATTGCCTGAGGTCAGGAGTTTGAGCCCAGTCTGGCCAACATGGTGAAGTTGTGCCACTGCACTCCAGCCTGGGTGACAGAGCGAGAATCTGTCTCAAAAAAAAAAAAAAAAAAAAAAAAAAAAAGCAAAATAACAACAACAACAACAAAGTGTTCTTTATATCAGTCATGCCACAGTATGAAATTTAGGTATTTATACATTATGACAATATGTTACTTTGAAAAGCATATCTTCTTTGATAGTTTCAGTTACTGTTATTGTTTTGGAATATAATATATCAGACAAGAAGTATTTACTTTAACCAAAACCCAGCTGACAATTTCAAAATGTTCTAAAAATGTTTATTGATATGTTGATAATGATACCAGTAATAGTGATTGATATCATCAATGTTATCACCAACATTGTTCAGTAACAATAGGATATGGTCAAATGTGATATCTGTGTTATGAAAAACTATATAGGCATACTTTTAGAAAGATTGTGAGTTCAGTTCCAGACCAAAGTAATAAAGCAAATATTGCAATAAAGTAAGCCACTTTTTTTAAGTTTCTCATGGCATATAAAAATTATACTTACACTATATTTTAGTCAAGTGTGCAATAGCATTACGTCTAAAAAACAATGTACATACCTTCATTAAAAATATTTTATTGCTAAAAAGTGCTGTCACAGAGGCAGGAAGTGAGTATACGCTCTTGGAAAAATGATGCCAATAGACTCGTTCGATGCAAAGTTGTCACAAATCTTCAATTTGCAAAAAACACATTCTCTGAGAAGTGCAATAAAATGAAACACAATAAAACAAGTGTGTGGTGTGTGTGTGTGTGTGTGGTGTGTTCAGAGAGATAGGAGTGTGCAATGGCAAGAAAACTCAATTTAAAGCAAATTTGGATTGAGACCAAATATATAGTAATAGAATTTACATTATTAAATAAAGTATTGACATTGGCTCATGCTCCTAGAAGTCTATTCTCATTATTGTGATAGCTACTCTTTCTTCCATTAGATTGATGAACTGCTGAAGGAAGAAAAAGTAAATTCATCTCAGTAAGTGAAAATCATTTCATCGAGCATGAATTTTTGGGATCCAGCCCCACACTAAAATAGTCACAGGTTGAATACCAAATGGTCTCTAGCCTAGGCCATTCTCAGTCAAAGGCAAACATACAATGCTTGTTCAAAGGAAGAAATATTGTTACTAGAAATTTAACAAAGATCTTGGAAAATATTTAAATAGGCTAAAGGGACTTCTAATTTTGTTTCCCTCAAGTACACATGTTGTTCTGAAAGGTCTTCGGGTTGACATTGTCTGTTTACTTATTGATTGCATCCTTTTCACTGTGCCAACAGCATTCTAGCCTCAGGGATCATTTTCCAATGTAGCCTTTTAAATGTTTTTAATTAGGACATTGTAATGTATTAAAGGCAGGCAGAAACTGAAAAGTAGCTATTCTCTCTACACACACCTTAGGCAAACACACACTTCAAAGACATTCCATTCTGGTGCCCCAGTTTCAGTCTCCCTCTTGCTGCCTTACCCCTCTTCAGGAACCCTTGGTTTCTGTTGGAGTTTGGAGGCAGGGTGAAAAATCAATAATCCAGCCCTCAACTTCCAATTCCATGCAGTTAAGAACTTGGCAAAATGAGCAAGCAGAGGATCAAAGGGTGGTATCAACTTTAGAAGTGGTAAAGCTATGGATTGGATAACACTGCACGTTCCAAGCACAATATCAGCTTTAGGTAATGGGACAGAGAGCACAGGGTTCTTTATTAAACTTCAGGAAATGCAACTGGAGCTACTTCACTTCTGCTCTATGTCTGCACTGGGTACTCACTGGACCAGGACTTACTAGCCATCTTGAAGTGGAGAGACAAGAACGAGAGACCTGGCAGGACCCACCCGTAACGAGCTGATCACATGGGAACACAAGAGAGGCACGTACAGCTCCTAGGAGCACTTGTGAGGCAGGAGGGTCTGGAGGCAGGGAATCTAAGGCTGATTCATGCTGACTTCCTAGAACTAAATCAAAAGGAAAACCCCAACTTCCCACACCCAAGTGCTCAAGTAACAAAAGGACCAGAGGCTACTCCCTTTGCAACACCTCTCCCCTGCCGCCCATTTTCTGCATCACAGGTGAAAAAATGAAAGTACCTCTGATCGGTCCCCTCTCACAGGTTGGTTGTGGAAAAAGTCTTTATTTGCATAGGAGTATTAATTGGTCACTCTCCACAACCAATCAGATGTTTGCATTCTGATTTGTCCCTTCCAACCTATCAGACTGATCACAGGCCACTACTTCATATTCATAGGGTGTACACCAAGTAACCAATGGAAACTTCTAAAGGGTATTTAAACCCCAGAAATTTCTGTAACTGGGCCCTTGACCTGCTTGCTTGCCCACTGCCACCCTGTGGAGTGTGCTTTCATTTTCAATAAATCTCTGCTTTTGTTGTGTCATTCTTTTCTTGCTTTGTTTGTGAGTTTTGTCCAATTCTTTGTTCAAAGCACCAAGAACCTGGACACCCCTTCACTGGTAACACTTGGGTCTGAGAGAGCTAAAGAAAAAGAGAAATGACTCATCAACACTTAACTGTGTGAGATAAAGAAATTTGGGAGAGTGGGTATCAAATTTTCTCCAGTCTCACCAATCAGAAAAACCATCTTTCTCCCAAGAAAAGAGATGAGTGAGCAGGGAAGGGAGGGACTATGGTACTTTTCTCAAGAAGGCCGTAATTCTAGATACACATGGAGAAACAATTATATTTCATTTATCCACTAAAAATAATACATAAGTTTTATTTTTCCCCCTTTCATATCAAGCACTGATTCAAGATGACCCAGAAATCCAAAGATGGAAACTTTACTGAGGTAAAGTTTATTTATGTTCATCAGTTTGATGATTATTAACCCCTTTTTCAATCAGAAGCAAAGGATTTTTAGATGGGCTGATTCAGTCTCTCTGAGGAGCTGATACAGTTTGTTGTAAACGTGTTTTGCTTCACAGACAATAGTGCTGTGATGGAATGGTTGGTCCGTGAGTCTGTGAATACATGAATAAATCACACACCTGTTAAATTGTATGCTGCACATAATGAAGGGGTTGTGATGTTGTTGTTTTTTTAAGCAAAAATGTTGCTTCTCTCCATTTACTCCTCCTAAACAGTTTCTAAATGTAATGTCTTGTATTTTCCCCATTTAGTGAAGTTCAAAGTATTTCGTGGTGCTCACACATGTGAATTCTAAATCTGTTTATTGCCCCCATCAATTCTCAGAGTTGCAAATATAAGCACTGTGATTTGGCATAGGAGCAAATTAAAATGTACCAACATTCTAATCCTGCCTCAGGTTATATTGTAAGTCAGGGTTGGAGAAGTATTAGTGATAGAATCTGAAAGGATACCATGAAGCATGCCACTCACCTGGGCAGGCACCCTGTGGGAGTGTATAAGGAGTGTAGGATTCTGGAGGAACCCACAAAAATCCTGGAGCCTTGGGCTCCAATTCAAGAACACCTACCGTGAATGACATCTCCATGCCAGGAGCGTGACCACTGTGTCCACTGGCCAGGCCAACAGAAGAGGGAAACCATGAAGCTGCTGAGTTTTAAAACTTATGCATGGATAGCTTCCAAGCTCTCAGTTGTATCTTGTAGTTTTAAAAAATGTCCTCTTTCTGAGCAGGGAGCCGCAATCTATTAGGAATGAAGACACTGCTTTGTTATCTAAGTACACAATAATGACAATATTCATTTTTATGTACTTTGTACCAATTATCTCCCAAGACATTCAGAGAAAAGGGTACAGACTCTGATGCTTCAAATTCATGCTCCATGTTCTAGTTGTCATTGGTCAAATGACTGAGCCTACCTGAATTTGTTTACTAATCCAAAAGCAGGGGAGGCATAAAATTTTTACAGAGTAGAGGTGTTGAGGGAATTAAATGAGTGCAGTGTGTGTGTATGTGTAAAATGTGTAGAAGTTATAGGCTTTTACTGGGTTTGGCCACTTTGTGTACTACCTAGTTTCTTGGTCTACGTGGTTCATATATATTTGTCTATGGCAGCATATAAGGAGATTCTTTAACTTGAAGTATGATTGAAAGAGAGAAAGAAAATGAGAAGGAAAAAGGGAAAACAAAAGAAAAGCAGAATTGAAAGTGACCGAGTGTGCTATCACTGAGAACTACATCCAGTTGGTTACACAGTCGTCTTAGCCACAGTGCATTGCTAAACTCTGTGTTGTATTACAATGCAGATATCATATAAACCTACAACTCCCCCTCACTAACAACTGAAGAAGACTCCCATCAGAGAGGTTAACAGAGTGATCTACAGTCTGGGGTAAATTTTCCTTTCCTCGTATTAGTTCAGCTGAGCCTTCACTGCACGCTCTAAGAGGATGCGTTTTTCTCAGCCCACCCTTGTTCTCAGTGTTTCCTCGTTCACTTGCTCCAAGTTCACTTTGCTTTGAGGAGAGCCCTTATCACTGTGTTGCTGGTACATTGAGCCAAAACTCTAGTCACTGTTTACTTGGAATGCCATTGAAATACTTTCTTATTGTTGTTTTCCCAAAGCCTTCTTTCTCTTTCTTATCTGAACATTCTATGTCATCACTGTGGAGCTAAGGAGATTTTGTCGTTTTTGTTTTCATTCTCTGCTCCTTTTGATGGAAGGAGTAATTTCCACATTGGTTTCAATTGAGCAGTGGATTTTCTCACTGGGTAAAACAAGAAAGCCGTGACACTTTCAGTGTAATTTCTGTATATTAAACGTACCTATGGCAGTAGCAGATCAAGGCTACCCTCCTTAACTATTTACATCCAATGCTGAGTGTGATTCTAAAGCACTTAAAGCGATACTGAAAACTATTACTTTTAAGTGTTATTTTCAGAGGTTTGTCAGTTATAAAATAACCAAGTAGGAAGCATCAGTGAAAGCCATCTGGCCTTCAAATACTGCTTTTCTCTCCCTCACTCTATTATCTATCTAGAGTTCCTGACACCCTTAGCATTGTTCATTCTTCAATCGACAGTATTTATTAATGTCCTGCAAGTGTTCCATCAGGGAGCCGGGTGGTGGGAATTAATATAACAGTACATGTATATGAATACACATGGGGCTGAACCCACAGAGTTTATTCAACAAGTGTTGTCAATGACGAGTGCCAAGTACCATGACAGGAGAAGCACGCTTTACTTAGGAGCCTTTCCAGGAACTTCTAATCCATGAGGGTAGAGGGAGGCAGAAGCTTCCTGGAGGAAGTAATATTTCTAACAATCCTATCCTGTCATTCTTTTGAACCAAGGCATTTATTTATCCTTGCTGAAATGCAAACCACTTACCACTTACCCAGGAGGATAACACTTTTAGATCATAAGAACTCTGGGTATGTTGGCACACATTAGCTTGTCCACCAGCTGAGGCCCTGAGGAAATGAATAGTAGAATTGTTAAATGTTAGATGGCAGTAAAAGGAAGATTAAGCCCAGGGCTCTGTTTAAAGATCACGAGGCCACTTCTATGGGGAACTTTTTGTCTGCAGAACTTTGGGGTTCTGGGAATTGAGACAGGGCTCAGGCTCAAGACACTAAAAGAGGATTCAGGTTACATGAATGATTTCACCTACATTATAGTTTTGCCTAAGCCTATTCTACTCTTGAGCTAGTCCTTACAACTCCCACTCATCAGGGAAAATGCCTCCACTTGGCTTCTCGATAGTGAAAGTGAAGTGTGAAATGTAAGAGGAAAAGTATCTTTATAAAATCTGATATGCCCAAGATAGTTATGCAGCAAGACAAGTTTAGCTGGAAAAAAATTCATCTTTCTGTTTTCCTACAGGTTATCTCTATGATCTCTCCTTATATGTAAATTATTTAGAAGAGTGTGATTCTAAAACTCAAGGTAAAAATTCATCGCTCGCTTTTTGTTTACATGAATACGTGCCAGCACCTACACTTCCTCATTCTTATAGCATTACAAAAATGCCAATACATGAGTCTCCTGTTTATTATCTGGAAAAGCTTTCAACTGAAAATCCCCACTGTGTAATTTATACAGGCACTTTGAGATGTAATAAAAATCCCTAACCCTAATCTCAACCTCTGTCCTTTTAAAATCCAATTTAGAACACTTGTCAAGTGACTGACTAGAAAGGTGCCTTCCATTAAGCAAATGCCAGGAGGTGTTTTCTTGTGAAAATGAAGAGAGTTAGCAAGTGATCAGCAACTAGAAATTTTGTCTATACTATCCTTCCTGCTGTGTCCCTGCCTCCAGCTCTTAGGAGTTTGTGTGCGTGTGTGTGTGTGTGTGTGTGTGGTGATGTTTGGAGTGAGGAGAAAGTTCAACTCTGAGTTTCCACTTTTCCTGAGGACAAAGATCTGTTCTTTGTGTCTCTACATGGCACTGTGGAAATGGGGCACAAGTCACAGAAAGGATAACATTTTATAGGCTACAGTGCACTAGAGCACTTTAACTTTTATCCCAACAAACCTGCAGAAAAAAGTAGGCTAGTTACAGATGTTCTTCTGCTTACCAACTTTCAACCTGTGGATAGTCACAGGTAATATCCCAAGCTCTCCTGTGAGAACATACTACATGGTACCAGCAGATGATATGGAATGTATATGTTGCCTTTTGAACTAAAAAACTGTGCTGTTCACCATCAGTGCATTTTGCTGTGTTTGTGAGAGTCTTTTTTTGAGAAGTTTTCCCAAGCATTATTAACCACATCAGGTTCGATGAATCCAAGAAAATGGAGAGTGTTCAAAGTCCTTGTTGATATATACAATTACCATGGAAACAGAAGAGATTTTTAAAAACTAGAAGTGATGAGAGACACAGGAACTCTTCACACCAATATAAGATGAATTATTCAATGGTAGAAATGATTATAAAGGGCAAAGAGCAAATCGTGCAACATACAAAAGTGCTGCGCCTGTGCCCATGGACAATATCAGCAGGAGAATGGAAGACGAAGACAAAGGATGACTTTTCTTGAGTCGACACCTCGACACTAGATGGGCAGAGGAGCCTCCTGTTCATTCCGGGGAGGGCTAGCATGGGAGAAGTTTAAGAGCTGCCAGAAGAGACTCTGCTCTTGAAACTGTGGCATGAAGGCAAAGGGAACGCCTCTTCCAGTCTGGTTCACATCCACATGAGGGCTGAGGCAACAAGAATGCAGGCTGTGGCTCCTAAGGGCCTCCTCAGGACACTTAGGAGATCCCCAAGGAGAACAGTTCTCTGCCCCCACAGACTTCCAGCAGAGACAAATGACAAATGACAATAATTTGGGGGAAAATGTCCTTCACTCATTCAAAAGCTATATATTTTAGTGTCTTCTGTGTACCAAGCATTATTTTATCACCTAGACAGATATGGCATTGAACATATATAAACAAGCACACCAGCTTTTATTAAAAGCTTTGAGAAACTGATTCATGCTCCTGTTCCTGGAAGTGTATTTCTGATGGCAAGCTTAGTCACTTTGGAATTTCCAACAAATAGATTCAATTACAAACATACTGTAAGTAGAATAGTTTCTGTGTTAGTAGTTGCCAGTCTAATAATGAGGAAACTGGGCTACGCAGGGCTTAAGAGACTTGTTCTGAGCAGTCATAGGTGGAATGGAAATTCAAATCCAGCTGTCGATTTCAAACTAGTGCTCTCATCTGTGCATCACAATTCTTTACAATGTGATCCAACACACTGTCTTATAGATGAACCAGAAACTGACTCTAAAATCTCCTTTCTTCAATTCTTGGAAGCCAATGACATGCAATGTCTTCAATTTTATTTTTTGCATATGATGAAGAGCTACTTTCTAGTAACTTACTAAGTATTTACTAAGGATTACTACATTATGGTATAATGATCTAAAATTAACACATTATTACAGTTTGCCAAGGACTTAATTCTGTACTCTTCTAAGAAGATTGCAGAGCACCAAAGAACTGTTAATTCTGGCATGTGACTCACTTAGAGACATGGAGATAGTTTGGAACTTCTGTAATTTTTAGTAAATATGCTATACATTTTGAATGTTATCCTTAGTGGGCTGGAGATTTTCACTTCTGCCATTCTTACCTTTCTTTATAACTCATTGTTAATTTAATTTTTAAATTCCCATTTAAATTGTGGTGGGTTGTCAGGTTAATCCTACAGTGAATAGTAATGTATCAACAGCATTTCAGCTTAAAGCCATCCAATGACTAGATTTTAAGACATAAGTCTATTGAAACTCAAAGTAGGAATTATTTTGCTAAAGCACAAACATGTAGAATCCATACTCACCCAGCAAATATACAGACATGCTCATTACATTTATCAAATTCTTTTTATTAGAAAGTGGACGTGAGTAGTAGAGGAGTGAACGCAGGATATTTCTGCTCATGCCTGAAAAGATCGAGTATTATTTTAACCTCTAGAAAACTAGTACTGCTATTTTTAGGTCTAAGTACCATTCACTATTGGCAAACTATCTAAAAGCTGTGTCTAACCCCTTCTCCCTTGCTACCTCCCAGCACAGAGGCTGGGAAATAAAATATGTGGTTTGCCCATCGTTCTTGAAGCTAGGGACAGTCATGTTATCCTGTCTGGCACATGAAATGTACATGGAATTCTTCTGGGGGAGACTACTTACTGAGTTTTAAATTTCCTAATGAATAGGGGCACCCTACCTCCAAATAATATTGAAGACAATGCCTGAAACAACAGCCATTCTGTAACTACGAAGAAAGTAGCAACAGAATCACAAAGATCTGTTGCTAAAAGCCTGAACGTATGCTGATAGTTGCCTACCTACGGATTTCGTTTTATGGGAGAAAGAATAAATCCCTATATGTTAAGGTCAATGAGCACTGAGTTTATTGTTAGGATACAAAAGCAAATTCACTAATAGTTACATATACATAGGTAGGGATTTAGATGCTGACTTTTGTATATAATCCTTATTTGTAATATTGCCTCTGGGAAAAAGGCATTCTGGGTTCAAACAGATTTATTAATTAAAAAATTAAAACCTACCTTCTAATTGATAAACAACTTCAAGTGTTTATTTTCATTACATCTCCCTCAATCTCACACTCTCATTAGCACCCTCACAAGCATTTGGGCACACACACCTGCTCCAAAACCTGTGTTTTCCCCCCTATTACCTAGTGATGGGATGATAAATTGGTTTCATCTTAGGTGCCAATGGTGATAGATTGGGAATGGCTGTCTGGATCACAACGTTGAAAATAATTTTGAGGCAGACAACACAACTCATAAGGAAGAGTGCTGTGATCAATCGGCCAAGTCCGCCAGGGATGTGAAAAATAGAGTGGCAGCACCTGTGTTTTCGTAACAGTTGACCTGATCCAGTGTATCAAATTTTAATTGCTCAATCTAGCATAATCCCTTCTCTTCTCTTAACCCTGTAGGTAGGAATTTAGTATTTTCAAACTGGGACATTTGGTCTCTATGTTGGCTATAGTTCACTAACTAGAAAGTCAGGGTATAGTAAAGAAAACAACAGCCAGCTAAAGTATTTAAGTGGGAATTGTATTAAAATGTCATGTCTTTAAAACTGTAAACATATATAGTCATGAGGTGCACCACTTGCTTCTCCCTTCAAGGAAGAACTTGCTGTCCGGTTGCAAGATGTGCAATTAGCTGACAGCATCCAGCTACACTGCCTGTAGAATGCACCTTAACTTTCAAGCCAAGGTCATGCACATCCTAGGCAGACCCAGACATTGCCTGAGCATGGAGGTTCACAGCCAGGCCAGGCCATTTCTATCCAGTGTGAGGCTATTTTGCAGGCAGTCTTTGCTATAGGACTTCCATTATATTGGCTAAGACTTCATCAGATCTACATTATGGACTGAGGCACTCCCAGCTCCATCCTGCTTCCTTCTGCCTCTCCTTTCATAAGTGGCACATCAGCATCCTGTCTGATATGGCTGAGCTTTGTGTCCCTACCCAAATCCCATCTTGAGTTGTAATCCCCAGGTGTTAAGGTAGGAGCCTAGTGGGAAGTGATTGGATAATGGGGAAGGTTTCCCTCAAACTGTTCTCATGGTAGTAAGGAAGTTCTCACGAGATCTGATAATTTTAAAAGTGTGGCACTTCCTCACTCACTGGCTCTTCTCTCTCCTGCCATTATGTGAAGAAGGTCCTTGGTTTCTCTTTGTCTGCTGCCATGATTCTAAGTATGGATCTCCCCCAGCAATGTGGAAAGGTGAGTCAATTACACCTCTTTCCTTTATACATTGCCCAGGCTCAGGTATTTTTTTAGAGCAGTGTGAAAATGGACTAATACATTACCCCAACCTGATCAGTCGCCCTTTATCTTTCCCAGGTGTGACCCCCTTCTCCTCATACACTCCTAATTTCATCGGGCTGTCTGCTTCCTGGAGAATCCAAACTGATACCCATACCTACTATGGATATGCCTACTTAAATATACAAAGCATTCGTCATGAGTGGGCATATATAACATGCCCAAAGAGGCAAAGTGCTATGTTGGCTTTTGCATCAGAGAATATTGTTTAAAATCCCAGGCACAAATCATAGAGTGGCTTTGAACTAGTGTCTTAATCTTAAGGTGCGGATGATCATGGTGATACCTGATGGGACTGTGTGAGGATTAAATGAGATAACCATGAAGTTGATTTCTATACTATTATGCACTGTATTACTTTTAGTTATCACTATTATTTTATAATTTCAAGCAATTTTACATATCAATTACCAGCTGATTCATTAACATTCCTTTATAAATATTTATTAAGCCTTCACTATGTAACTGGTACTGATCTAGGAACCGAGGAAGGCACAGTTCCTGCTCTAGTGAATCTCAGATTTTCTAAATTAATCAAGTAAATATGAGTTTCATTTAAAATAAACTAAGCAACAGGTCGCTAATATGGGTGGTCGTATCTTTGCTTGGTTCAATTCTAACAGCAGTTTGGATTCGTCCCAGGATTTGTCTTTGTTGATCTTTCCTGCTGAACTGCCTTTTCTTTCTTTCGGTTTCCCCATCCTTGATGCTGTGAAACCTGCGGGGAGCTAACGGGTTGGTGCGATAGCTTCTTACTACACCTACGGCTCAGCAAGTCCCGGCCACTTGCTTTATACACTTGCGATTTTCTCTTTGCTTCTCTCTCCTATCTGACCCCCCTTTTCCTGAACACTTGTTACAGCTCCCCTCTCTGTCCCCTATTTCTCTTTTCTTCACTTTTGCTTGACTTCTTTTGCTGCCCCATTCTGTGGGAGACCCTCTCTCTGTTTCTTCAGGTGGCCTTGTGAGTGTGAAACAACAAACTTCCGGGCAGGCATACACTAGTGGTACACCAGCGGTGCACAGGAAGACACCCCTCCCAGGAAACAATACCTCTGCCTCTGACACTTCCAGGAGCCTTGTAGCCGCAGGAATCAACACGTCTCTGCAACACTTCAAATTAACTCAGGCCTCAACAAGGCAGAGAGGGCTGTAGCCATACAGGCATGGTCAGGACCAGCTTATCACCATTCCCTGGGAGACTGGCTGGAATGTGGCTATGCTGAGTGAAAAGTCAAATGTCTGCCTAAGAGCAGAGCCCTCCAATCCAAAACACAAATGGCCCACTACATTCCTCACTCATAATTTTTAAAAAAAGTTTTTAAATCTTTTACCCTAATGTCCAGTAGGCTATTGAACTGTGGCTATCAAATTTTTGCCCCATGCTCTACAGTTAGAAATAAATGGCCAGGCAGGGTGACTCACGCCTGTAATCCCAGCACTTTGGGAGGCTGAGGTGGGTAGATCACGAGGTCAGGAGATTGAAGCCATCCTGGCCAACATGGTGAAACCCCATCTCTACTAAAAACACAAAAATTAGCAAAATTTTTTTTTTTAGTAATCGCTTAGTAATTTTTAGTAAATTTTTATTTTTAGTAATTGTACTAAAAATACAAAAATACAAAAATTGGGCATGGTGGTGCACGCCTGTAGTTCCAGCTACTCAGGAGGCTGAGGCAGGAGAATCGCTTGAACCTGGGAGACAGAGGTTGCAGTGAGCTGAGATCATGCCACTGCATTCTAGCCTGGGTGACAGAACAAGACTCCATCACAAAATAAATAAATATGTGTGTGCATAAATATGTACACACACATATACATATGTATATTTTACATACACAAGTATTTGTATATCTAAAACAAAAGTTTCACAAAACAATACCCTCATTACATACATAGCTCAAATTTTAAAATTTCTTTATAATCTATTTATCTTAACAACTTTTTAAAATGCTGGTTTTGACCTAGAGATTTTTAATCTTGTGTGTGTGTGTGTGTGTGTGTGTGTGTGTGTATGTGTTTGTGTGTGTGTATGTGTATGTGTATCTGTGTGTGTGTATGCGCTTGTGTGTGTGTGTGTGTGTGTGCGTGCCATTTCTACCCCATGTGATGAAGTCTATGGATCCTTTCTTGGAGTGTTTTTAAAGGCATAAAGCAAAACTCGTAGGCTTACAAAGGAAATCAATGATATTGAAATACAATTCTATCCTTGGGCCTCTTGTGGGGAGAGGGCAGTGTCCACAGACCCCAGGTTAAGAACCTCTGCATGGGTAAATTGATTTCCCAGCTGACTGCTGAGCCACAACCTGCAGTTTGGAAAATATGGCTGTACAAAGCCTCAGAACATTTTGTTGTAGTTAAGTATTTCAGATGCTTATTATCCTGTCATGGTTTTAACCCTCTCTTTTCCCTCCCTTTCCCCATGTTCCCCCATCTAGTCACCCACACCCCCACATGCACATGCATGCATACTCACATGCACACACATATATGGATCCACACGTCCACATACACATAGGCACACACCACACACATGCACAGGCACACACATGCAGGTCTTAGGTCACATATCTGGAATGAGATGACCCACTAGACCACTGGGTCCAGTCTCTCCCATGACCCCAGTCCGACTCCCTGACTGCCTCTAAGTCGCAGCTCCTCTGGCTCCTGCCTCAGAACTACTCCAGTGGCTCATTACCTCTGTAGGGCTGTGCTCACCATCATGACTTTCTTGTTTTCTTTCACAGCATTGTGAGCCAATAGGTGTATTCTGCCCCAGAATAGTGTTGGAGACTGGTGGCGGCACAGCCCAGAGCCCTTGACCTTTATTTTCTCAGGCTTCAGTGAACCTTCTGTGGCAGGTGTTTCCGTTTGATAGGCGGCAGTTCCTCCCTGGGTCACTCCAGCCTGCAGCTGAAGCCCTCACTCAGCTCACGGTGGCTGTACTGAACACCCTGCCTCCCAACATGGAGCAGCCTAGCCAGGGGGTGCAGGGAAGAAAGGTGGTTGCTGCCACAACTGAATGACTCAGCTACCTTCTCCAATGGTTTGGTATTGACATTTCCTCCTGCCATAGCAAAAATGACCAGGTGAACTGTTTTCTCCTTTGCATGTAGGAAGATGATGGTCGTCTGAACTGATTCCAGGTAACGGACAATGATAAGCAGCTCCCTTCTCTTGTAGTATGTTATGGACTGAAGTGTGTCTCCCCCCAAAAAGATATTACTGGAGTCCCAACCCCGAGCATTTCAGAATGTGACCTTATTTGGAGATAGTGTGTTTACCAAGGTAATCAAATTTAAATGAGGTCATTAGAGTCTCTAATCCAATAAGACTAGTGTCTTATAACAAGGTGAAATTTGGACACAGAAACAGACACGTATAGAGGGAAGACAATGCAAAGAGACACATGGAGAAGATGGCTGTATTTCCATTCTCATGCTGCTATAAGGACATACCCAAGACTGCGTAATTTATAAAGGCAAGAGGTGTAATTGACTCACAGTTCAGCATGGCTGGGGAGGCCTCAGGAAACTTACAGAAGGGGAAGCAAACACGTCCTTCTTCAAGTGGTGGCAGGAAGAGAACTGAGTGAGTAAAATGGGGAAAGTCCCCTTATCAGATCTCCTGAGAACTCATTCACTTTCACGAGAACAGCATGAAGGTAACTGCCCCCATGATTAAATTACCTCCCCCCAGGTCCCTTCCATGACATGTGGGGACTATGGGAACTACAATTCAAGATGGGATTTGGGTGGGGACACAGCCAAACCATATCAACAGCCATCTGTAAGCCAAGGAGAGAGGCCGGGAACAGATACTTCCCTCACAGCTCCCAGAAGGAGCCAACCCCGCCGACACCTTGATTTCAGACTTCTGGCCTCCAGATTGTGAGACAAGAACAGCAACTCGGCCTGTGTTCTCTGCCCTTGAGGTTGAAACAGGGAGCAGAAGGTTTTTTACCCCCTCTGTGTTGCAGCATGGAGTTCTGAATGACAGACGAAGGGCTGATCACCCCCCACGCCCATGCTAAGCCTTATGGCTTCACGGGGTTCAGGCTTCCTGTGTTCAGTCTTCTGTGTTGCCAGAAAAATTTGCACACTCCCATGAACAAAGAAAGCAGCAGAGGAGAAAGCAGAGTTTGCCTTCACTTCCTCTTTGGAGTGAGAGCAAATCTGAATACTCTAGAGTTGATTCTATTAGAAAAACTCTCTGACCCCAAATATGAATATTTTCACCACACCCAATACTCATAATTTTAAAAATAGATTTTTTTGAGTTTCATCCTGACTAGTAACCTAAAGACCACTGACTTTCTATTTTTTTTAATCATACTATACTGTTAGAAATGCAAACATATAGACTAGAGAGGGCCACAGAGGTGTTCAATCCCATCGCTTCATGTAGGTAAGAAGATGTTGAAGCCCTGAGAGGGGTCGAACTTGTCCAAGATCATACAGCAGGCAGAGTACGTCAGGGCCTCAAATCCATATCTTCTGCCCGCTTCTCCCATCACTAACACCCTGTCACGGTCCATCCTGCTAAGGAAGTCTCTACTCTAAAATCCCATACCTTGAAAATTAATTTTTTTTCCACTCACACCTTACCACCCTCCCCTCCTACAAACATTGGGAAGTTGAGAGGTCACACAGCCTTCATGAAATTAACCAGAAGAATTGAAAGGAAGCTGATGACAAAAGTACTTCAAAATCTGTTTTTCATGAAGACAGCTTTCCGCCCCCCAAGATCAAACTGAATTTTTCTTTTTATTTTTCCAGTATTCTTCTAATTGTGCCTTTTTAAATATGTTTGAAATAGTTCTTTCTTTCTGTAGGTTAATCACCTTTCAACGCTCTCCTTTTTTAAAAAACTGTCTTTTTAAACTTTTAAATAAAATTTTCATTTGTTAACTCTCAGTCCTCCTTTATCATAATTCACTTTTCCTATCATGTTCAATGACTTATACAATTAATTACTTTTTCAGCTTGCAAATGGTTTGCTATTGTATATGTCATGTTTTCTTTTGGATGAGAAAACACTTATTTCACACAATAGTGCCATTGCTTTTATTATTCTTCCTGTCACTGACAGGGGGGAAAGACCAAGAACCAAACAATAAGACTTTTATTTACAGCTACTGCAAAGCTGTCCTGAAGGTCACTACAAGCCTCTGTCATTGTGTGCTTCCATCTTGGACATGCCATCCGAGATGCCTGGAATGGCAGGGGTCTTCCAGAGCATGGAGTCTTATCTCATTTCACAGTTGAAGAAACTGAGGCACTAGGTCCTCCCAGGGCCACGGAGTTACCTAGTGCCAGACCCAGAACTAAACTTCAGGTTCCTGACTCCCAACCCACTGTCTTTTCCACTGCCCAGAAAATCCCAGGAATTCTTTCCAAGCTCCCTGAATTCATCCCAAGCTAGTGTTGCAATCCATTTGCTTTTATCTCAGCAGTGTTGGAAGAAAGGGACTGTCATGAATCCTGGCTCAATAATAGGAGTTTACATAATAATTTGCATAATCTGGTTGATTAGTTTCACGTTGCTCCGGCTCCAACCTTCAAATCATCTTCACAAGTTCTTTTGTGTATCAGAATCCAGAAGCTGTCAGGAGGAGTCTGCACGTGGCCTTGTAGGGGTAAGAGGATGGGATCTGGCGTCAGACCTGGGCAAGTTACCATCCTCCCTCTGCCTCCATTTTCCCTGATATAAAATAAGGATATGGAGAGCATCTGTGTCATTTTGCCTTTTTTCAGGATTACATGAAAAAAAAAGTGGGCTTAATATTCATAACAACTCAATAAATATTTATTATTCTTGCTACCAATGAAGACATACTACTCGATAGTGGTTTAATAAAAGTTTATTAGGAAATATAAAACTGTAATTATTCCAACTGCAACAGTTGTGGTGTGGTGCAGTAGAAATTATCCTGGGCTATGAATTGGGATATCTGAGCCCCAGTTTCAACTTCGCCATGAATGGGCTATGTGGTCAGCAAGTAGCTGTCTCACTTCTCTGGGTCAATTTCCTAATGAACAAATCTAATCCTAATCTCTAAATGGGAGAGAGGAACTCCCTGAAAAGTACAATTTAATTGACTCACAATCTGTCAAAGCTACCCAATCTCACACCAGAAGAAGGTGAACCCCTGCCAAGAATTATTGTCCCCTGCTCAGTGAGGAAGGTGATTCCTTGGTCCGCCTCCATGAGGAAGATAATTGTTGGGCCATCACTCTGAAGCATCCCGGCCCCAAAGCAGGAATAATTCCACCCTTGCCTTCATGGGAGCCACCTGCCTGAGCTCAAGCCGGAGAAAGGAGCAGATGAACAATGAATGTCACAGCAATTAGTTTTGGCAATTAGGCAGGCAATTAGTTCTGCAGCACGTAGAATGGCAGGAGAAAGTAAATCAGCACTGAGAGGTGACAGGGAAATATGATTAGGACATCAGATGCCAGTAACACCCAGGTGGAAAGTCATGCATTAGGGTCCCAGCCTGCCCTTCCCCACCACCGCCATGACAAAGGAGGGAGCTTTCCAGAGACTCTGGAAAACAGCCGCTTTAATAGAAGAGGTGTTCCACCCTCTGTTGTAGCCTCTTTCTCAAGGACATCTCATGCCTCCAGTGTTCACTCCAGGCTATGATCTTGCTGATTTCTCACCAAAACTTCTGCCCAGTGTCAAATAAATGAAGCAGTAGTTTCCTGGAGATTGTCTTCTCTTAGCTGTGAATACATTTGTTTTCTTTTGTTTTTATAACTTTGGTAGCTCTTATCTAAAGACAAATTAACTTCACATTTTTCTTGGGGGTAGGTAGGAGGCAGATACTAAATCAGTGTATGATATTGTGGGCCATGGGGTGGTGCTTTGAAATCAAGGACCTGGGCTTAGATTCCAGCTCCACTACTTACCTAGGCTCCGACCTTTAGTTTTCTCAGCTCCAAAAATGGGCATAGTAACAGGATTTCCAGGTAAAATACATGACATTTCCATATCTCTTGTCCAAGGACAAATTAATTTCACACTTTTGGGAGTGTACGTTTTTTTAAAAATTATTTGTTTTGATCTGAAATTCAGATATAACTGGACATCCTCTATTTTTATTTGCTACATCTGGGACCCCTAGAATAAAATAATAATACTTACTACAGAAAGTTAATGAGAAGATTAAATCAAGCACCATATTAAAAACCCCTAACGGCATGCCTAATTGGGAAGTTGAAGAACAACTAAAATTTCTTTCTTCTCGCTTTCCTCTGCCATACTCATCTGAAAGGTTAGACACTTTTTATAGAGCCTGGAAGTACAGAGCAAGGCCAGTAGCAGTGGACTGGTTTTGACTCAAGACAAGAAAAGACCTTTCTAATAGGTTGACTGAGGCAAGGGGTCCAAGCCCAGGCCCAGATGCCTCCTGAAGAGAAGACCCAAGCATCAGAAGAGTGACTGGACATAACCTTTAAGATCTCTTTCTACCTGAGTTTCTGAACTAGTATTTGGAGCTGCTTTTCTTGTGATTAAGCACTGGGAACAGCTTCGGAGGACCCAGAAGTACAATGAGGAAGTGTGATGACACAGGGAGCACCCAGCGCAGCAGCAGTTTGTCCAGCGCATTCACAGTGATTCTCAGGAAAAGTCAGGGATGGAATCCAATGCTAGATTTCACACTTCGAGGTGCTCAGCTGGTGTTCTGATGATCCATCTCACCAAAGGCACCTTCAGGTTTTGTGAGGCATGAGGCTTATACAATTATGGGAGCCCTCTTTAAGAAGAAGAATGCAAAATTGCAAATACAAAATTAGGCATGAAAGCGAATATTTACTTAGAATGAGAAATTATATCATGACAAATTACAGGAGTGCTGGAGAATTAGTTCCTTTTCTTCTGAGATCGCTTTAAGCAATTTACCCGAAATGCTGACATAGAAATGTTTCCTGATTGTAACCCAGCTTCCTCTCTCCACCTGGAACTCTATCACTCTTAGCAACCCAGGCTTTCACAGGGGCCCTGCATGGGAAAGGACCTGTAACTCAGGTCCTTTGTTCATTAAACTTTATTCGTTTTATGATAGATCTTCTCTTGTAACCAAGTACTTTTTTGAAATATAATTTTATTCTTTTATTTTTAATCAATACATAATAATTGTACATATACATGGGGTACACGTGATATTTCCATACCTGTATATGATGTTTAATGATCAAATAAGTATATTTAGCATATCCATCATCTCAAACATTTATCATTTCTTTGTGTTGAGAACATTCAAATTCCTCTCTTCTAGCTGCTTTGAAATACACAATAAATTTTTATTAACTATAGTCACCCTACTGCACAATGGAACACTAGAACTTATCTAACTGTAACTATTCTTATTTTTTATTTTCATTTTTTTGAGATGGGGTTTCAAAAATGTTTAAGCCTGTCATCCAGGCTGGAGTGCAGTGTGTGATCACGGCTAACCGCAGCCTGGACCTTCCCAGGCTCGGGTGATCCTCCCAGCTCAGCCACCTGAGTAGCTGGGACCACAGGCACGTGCCACCATGCTTGGCTAATTTTTTAAAATTTTTGTAGAGATGGGATTTTGCTATGTTGCCCAGGCTGGTCTCAGACTCCTGGGCTCAGGCCATCTGCCCACCTCAGCCACCTGAAGTTCTAGGATTATAGGTGTGAGCCACCACGCCCAGACTATAACTGCTATGTCACTCCTATCTAACTTCCTCCTGCCTTACTGTAACTTTGTACCCTTTCACCAACTTCTCCCCACTCCCCACCCTACTCTTCCCAGCTTCTGGTAACCACTAGTCTACTCTACTTCCAGCAACTTCCAGCTGCCGTGGGTGGACTCGTATCACTCAAGTCCCCCTGACAAGCCCATTGGCTACACCTCCTTTACTTTTTACTTTTTGGATTCCACATATGAGTGAGATAATGTGGTATTTGTCTTTCTGTGCCTGGTTTATTTCACTTAACAGAATGGCCCCCAGGCTCATTCATATTACTGCAAATGACAGGTTTCATTCTTTTTTATGGCTGAATAATATTCCATTGTGTATATATACCACATGTTCTTTATCCATTCATCTGTTGATGGACACTTAAGTAGATTGCATATCTCGGCTATTGTTAATCACCCAGCTGAATAATTTTAATATCATGTTTATTACACAGGCAATGTTGTAAGAGTGTTAATGGAAAACAAAAGAATGAAAAGGTGGAGAGGGAACTCTCATAATCCCATAATTTCAACCAACCATCTGTTTCTTTTTTCCATACTTCTTTTTCAGCTCATGCTTCCATATGCACAATTTAAGTACTTGAAAGCATGGCAAAGATAATTTCATATTCTTTTCCACTTAACATGCCATCATTTCCCTATGGCTCTCCACTGTCTTAATCAGTGTGATATTTCAAGGCTGTATGATAATCCACTAGCCTGCCGTTGTGATAAATTCGTATTACACAAACAAGAATTATAAAGATGGGATCTGAATTTTAGCCTGACTACAGACGTTCTACACACACGCACACACACAAATGTAAAGGAAAGAAAGACCATAGCAACACTGTAATTCACAGAGGTGTAAATAATCTGTCAATTTAAATAGAAGAATCAGTCAAACCCATTATGAGGTGTGGACAGATAAAGAAACTATCAGCAGGTTGGATTTCCACTTTTCAACTAATTTCTTCAGTTAAGAAATTGAAAATCCAGTGAGGATGACCCTTCTCATGGGGTTATGAAGAGGAATAAATAGAGATTGTTGTGTGATTGGATACTACAGTTGATGGACATTTTTTCCCCTCTAAGGAGTATTTATTTCTTAATGGAAAGTATTTCTACTGGAGCCATACCATGCAAATTCTGTGGCAATAATTCAATTATGCCGATTAGAATGCAAATTATTCTGTAAAACACTATGAAGACCCTCCCTCTGAGAAACTTCTGAACAAAACATTTCAATAGTGCTCAGCAGCTTTCCCTTCCTGGGTGGAAATTACAAGTCGAGTACAATATGATTCATAACTTCATGGAACAGTTGCTGTGGGTGGACTCGTGTCACTCACATCCCCCTGACAAGCCCATGGCTACGCCCCCTTACCTTTTACTTTCTCAACTTCTCAGTGGGATGCAGCAACCAAACAACCCTGTCGGGTTTTGACTTTTTAAAACTCCAGTGTAAAAGACAGGCAGTAAAGACATGGCAACAGCATCCAAAACTCCTATTCTAAATTCTCTGCGTGTCATATCGGGCAGCAAGCTCAGAGTTTGAAATATCTTTTCCGTGGTTTGCAACTGTTCCCACAGTCTATCCAATTTATAAGCAAAGGTGATTACAGCTTATCACAACTCACTTATAGCATTATACCAAGATGGACATAAGCTATTAAAACTACAGCTAAGTCATTTTTAGGATGAAGGTGCACACTAACGGGTGTGACTCACCTTATTTTGGGATTCCTAATATGACAAAGGTTGTTGCAAAGTTTTCCTCTTGGGTTTTTAAATCTGCAACTCTTTTGTTCTCCTATTAAGGGCAGGATCCTGAGAGCATTGGAGTAGAGACTGGGTGCTGGGCCAGTTCTGAAAGCACAGTCTCCGTTTCAGCCGGAGGTATCTCGGATCCTATGTTGTGACGACATCAAGGTTTAGACACTCCCTAATCCTCAACCTGTAACATCCCCTCAGACTTTATGGCTTCGATTCCTTGCAATGAAAAACAGAAATTGGTGAGCAACTTCAAAGAACTGATTCCACATGGTCTCCTCATGTATCGATCTTCCTTCTGCATCAGGGACTCACCTGGCGTCACAGGGATGGTGGTGATCAAAGGGCTTCTTCTCGGCAAAGTTAAAAATGTGTACAATTATTTTTTTCTTGTAATTTTATAAAAGACAACGTGTATGTGAACCAAAACCAGGGAATGACATTCTGACCAGCCAATTTTCTCACTGAAGCTTTTGTAAAATGAAATTTTCTTTGCTTCCTATTTTTATGCTGTCTTCTAGTGTGGCTGGCATGGGTAACAATCATACTTGGCACTTCTGTCGCGCTTTTCATCCAAGGATTTCAAAGTGCTCCACACAGGATTTCATCCTCACGGCGGGGCTGGGAGGAAGGTCAGTTCTGTTATGCCTAGTGAGCAGATAGGATGCGGAGAGGGGACATGACTCATACGTGGGCCCTGCAAAGCTTCAGTGACAGAAGCAGGTTAGAGCCCAAGCTTCCTAATTCCTAACTCTGTCTGCTGTTCACTTGTCTCAGCTGATACGGCCTTTTCTTCTAAGGACTGAACATTAGGCCCAGCATCGCATATTATGAACAGCTTGTTAAGTGTCTGACCCCGAGGAGAAACGAGAAGCCCACATAAAAAGAGGTTTGATTTGTTTCTGAGAACTCCTTTTCAGGCTTTAAGAACTTGTACCAATAAGCCTTAAAAGTGAGGGCAATTCTACTGGGTGAAAAATGGCTACCAGATTTCAATACTTGAAAATATCAAAGTATTGGCAAGAAAGTCAAGCAACAGGAATCTTATATTCTACAGTTGGGAATGTAATTAGTACAGCCATTCAGGAAAACAATTTAGCAATGGCTTGTAAAATTGAACATGCACTTCGACTTCAACCCAGCAATTCCACTCCCACATAATATATGTAATAAGAATACAATATAATATAATATTTCTCTAGGAGAAATTCTTGTACATATGCACCATGAATACATACATACATATAGATGAGAAATGAAATGAAATATTATCCAGTGCTGAAAATGAATGAACTACATCTTCTCATAAAATATGGATAAACATACACAGTACTTACTGAAAAAAAAGCAAGACTGAGACGAAGAGATAAAAGAAGAATCTAGTTTTGTAAAGCTCAAAAATATTAAAACTAAACATATGCTTAGAGGCACAAACATATATAATAAAACTAGTTTTTTAAAAGCAATCAAATAACAAAGGCAAAAGCAGGATGACAATTCCATATTGGGAAAATTAGGGATCTGAGATTGGGGAGGAACACAGGGTATATGTTCTAGTGCGTGAACTAGGTGTGTTCCACTCCTTAAGTTGGGTGGTGGACTCATGTAATTTTGTTTTATCTTTTCTCTTTATGATTACATATGCATTGCACATATTCTTTTCAAATATTACCAAATAATTTTAAATCAGCACAGATGGGCTAAAAGTGAAAAAAATCAGAGACTTTTAAAGGAAAGCATAAACCTCTAACAAGTGCGTATGTATATGAGTACAGGGCTTAAAATACTGCTTAAAGAGCATAAACATTTAAACAGTTTTAGGATATTTTAAGACATCTGTCAAACAGTGAGTCAAAAATGTATTTGAAACAATTATGACCTAAAAAGACTTATTGTAGTTAGTCTGTAAAGAGTTCACATAAATTGAGAAGACATGACAACTCAATAAATTATCTGGAAAAATATATGCACAAACAATTTCCCAGGAAAATTCAAATGAGAAAGATATGAAAGAGGTTTGGACTTCATTAGTAAACAAAGAAATGAAGATTGTCTAGTATAACTTTTTTAAAAAAATCTATAAGATGAGTGAAGATTGAAAAAACTCTCAGTGTTGGCAGGAGTTCAGTGGAGTGGGCATTAACACTGCTGATTTACCGCCTTTTCCAGAAGCATTTTAGAAACAGGATTCAGTAGCTTTAACTAAGCCCATAACTTTTCATCCAGTAAAGTCCTAGAAACCACTTCAAAATAAACCATTAGAAACCCAAAGATCTTCACAGCAAAATTATCATTAACAGCAAAAATTAGTTTAAGTGCTGAACAATAAGAGAATGATTAAATAAAATGTAGTACATCCTCAGTGGAAATTATGCAATCAATAGCAATGGTGTTTTCAAAAAATACTTATTGATATGGGAAAATGCTTATACTAAGTGAAAATCAGCATACAGAATTGTTCTTACTGCACAATTTTAGATGTATAAAATATGTGTGTACACAAACACGCAAAGAAAAACACACAAGATGTTGAAAGGTTTAAACATTGACTTCTGCATAATGAGCTAGTGAATGGTTTTTAGTTTTCTCTTTGTTTATCTCCATAGTTTCTATAGGGAATTTCCTAGGCCAAAAAAAAAAAAAAAAAAAAAATCAATATTTTTTTGAAATAATACAAAGTAGTTACAGTAGAGGGGCAGATATTTCTGTAACATAGCAATGTTAGGCCATAAAGTGTCCATTGTAGGGTGACCGATTGTCGCAGTTTACCTGTGACTCTCCCAGTTTCAGAGAGGAAAGTCCCATGTCCTGGGAAACCTATCAGCCCCAGGGAAAACTGGGACACCTGATGACCCTTCCAACGCCTGAGAAGCTCCTCGGAGTGGAAAGATTTCCCCACCCTAAATTGCAACCGGAGTCTTGATCATTCCTCAGTCTCCCTATAGAAATGGCTATTGTGACCTTGCCGTTATTTTTTTAGAAGATTTTTTAAAGTCACAACTTAAAGGGCTTGTGGAAAACAGAGCAGATTGCATAAATGCTAAGTAGGCTAGTTTAGCTGCGTTACACAAGCTCTGAATGTGCAGTCAAATAGGTCAGGAAACAAGAACTAGCTCTTGTCTTAGGGAAGAGGAGAGTATTTATCGCTCATTTTGGTATTTGTGCTGTACATAGTCTTTCCTTTTGCAGAATGGGAGTGGCAGGTGTATCACGTTGCCAGAGGAAAACTGAGTGCTGGGGAATGCAGCTTACAGGGTGAAGCTAGTTCTCCAGGTTGGAGCTAAAGCCCTGCGGATGAATAGATTGAGGTTGGACCTGCCTTCACACAATCAGGGCACATCTCCTCCTACGCTAAATCTCCAGGAAGTGTTTCTACATTTCTGCTTAGGAAAGCATCTGGGAAATATAATAGGACCACGATACTGGGTATGCTAACAGCAATCTCTATGTCACAGAGAAGAGCAGTGAGTGGCAGTTAAGGGGGCGGCAGGGAGTCACCATGTCTGTGTTTGAGGCAAGCCTTTGCTACCTCCCAGGAGCATGAATTCCTCTGGGCAGCCACTTAGCCAGTCTCTGTTCCTTAGTTTCCTCATGCATAAAATGAAGATGTTAACAGCACCCACCTCAGCGTTGTGAGGATTACATACGTGTTAACAGGGTAATAAGAGCTTGGAGCAGTGCTTGCAGATGGGCACGCAGGCGGTTTATTAGGGGGTGCACTTAAAATCAGCCCACGGGCAGCGAAGGGAAGGAAACAGGATTGAGCAGAGCAGAGCAAAAGGTCGAACTGCGATGAAATCTTGATAGAGCCTCAGTGGGGACCACCACATCTTCCCTGACTTGGGGCTAGAGATGGGTCCTTGATATCCCTGCAATCAATCACCCAGCCACCCCCGAAAGGGGCTGGGCCTTGACTTGGCAACCCTGAGAGTCACCTCAGGTTTCCTCCCACAGCCCCCGGGACTGAGATCTGAAACCCATGGCTGCATTGCACCGCACAGGCTGCGCCTTGCCCTGGATGCTCCCAGCCGATAACAGAGCCAGCGGGGTTACTGAAGCAGGCCCCTTGCTGGGAGCAGGAGACTGATCTGATAGCTGATTTTTATCTGGGGAAATCCCCGATGACCTTGCTGAATGTTCCCGAACCTTCACGGTGGTCGAGTATTCTTCTGCCCAGCCTTCCTTCCCTCTCTTCTGTACTTTGGATTAGCCTTCTCTGGCTTCCCTAAAATTGATGATGAACACGGTGATGTGCCACCCCAGTTCCCCTTTAGGAACAAATTTTAAAATTTGCTATTTTTAATCCTCTTTAATTTTATTTTTTGAACATATAAAACTTTACATGGCTCAAAAGCCAAAACTCAACTAAAGAAACAGAGAAAACCAAGAAGTATAATCAGAGAATTCAGGCATCCATTCTGAAAGGCAGAAAGCAGTGCAGAAAAATTGTTCTAGACTAAAGGAGACTAAATAACATGGCAGCCAATTGGTTCAGGAGGCGGGGAAGGGAAAATCTAGCTAGCTATATATCTTGCTAGATATAAAAAAACAAATATAGCAAAATGCTAACAATTGTTGCTCTAGATTAAGAACACTGTAATATTCTTTGAGTCTTTCTGCAGATTTTGAAAGTTTTTGTAAATGCGAATTCTAGGAAAAAGTAAGACATTTCTTTTTGCTGAAGTGTCCAGTATTTGAGTTCTTATTTATCTGCAAACATATTAAGACATAAAAGACAACTAACATGGCCTAAAGCATAGCAAATAAGTAAAACACTACACATATGCCCTAATTTCTTAAAAGTAAAGCAAGAATTCATAACAGGAGATTTCTAGGTTTAAATATAAGGCACCTTTTAATTTTCAATGAATTTCTAGACAGAAGAGTTAAATACATGATTTGTGAGCACTTAGAAAGGAAAGCAATGATCACTAAGAGAAAACATATGTTCATTAAGAAAAGGTCATGCAAAATACATCTCTTTTTTTCCTTCGGGGGGAAACATCAAAGACACAATATAATTCAATTACAACAAAACATTTGAAAAAGCTGATCATATTGGCTTTGTGACTAAAACGAAGAAATATAGCTGAATTATTAGTTGAGCACTGCTTCCACCCTTCATTCTTTCTTTTGTTCAGTCATTCATTCAGTATTAATCATGTGTCCAACACTGTACTAAAAAAAAGCACCCTATTAAAATTAAATGAACATGTTAATGTCAATTTAGACCAAAAGGAAAATTTTGAAGATATGTCTAAAACTGTAGCCTAGGACAAAAAGCATCAGAATCAAATGTGGTGCTAGTTAAAAATGCACATTCCTGGAATCACATCCCAGACTTATTAAATCAAAATTTCTGGAAATGGGACTTGGGGATCTGCAAGTTTAGCAAATGTCCTGGGTAATTATTTTGCACACTAAAATTTTAGAACCACTATTAAAAGTGATTCTTTGTCTTCTATTCTGAAATTCTAAACATTTTAATCAGTGAATTGGGTGAATTTCAATAAAAACTTTGCCTATCAAGTTTGTAGATGGCTGAAAGTTGGAGGTAAAGCTGATAGACAATATTAAAGAATCAAATTTGAAAAAGACCTTGGAAAGGAGAAGGATGGAATGAAATTAACAATATACAATTTAATAGGGTTAAATGTTAAGTTCTGCGTCTAAGTTCAAAGAATCAACTACTTAAATATAAGGTAGGAAAGCTCTGAATTGACAGCAGTTCACTTGAAAAAGATTTAAAGTTCAATGAGAGTCAAAAATGTGATATTATTTCCAAAAAAAACCTGATACAAATTTTAGGATGCATTAATAAAAACCAAAACTAGAGATGAGAGGGGCAAGGTTGTACCCACCATGTTCTTCAATGGCAGAGCATATCTATTTTTAAATGTATATATATATTTTAAAAAGACTATCAAACTAGAGTGTGTCCAAGGGAAAGTGACTAGGTAGTAAAGTGCCTTAAACCCACATCATATGAAGAATTGATGAAACAACAGACTATGTTTCACATAGAAAAGTGAAAAGTCAGGTGTGTTAATAGCCAACCTTGTAGGGTTGAAAGGCTATTGTGTTGGGGGAAGAAATAGACATTTCCTACATGGTTCTACAAGAAAGAACTGAGGACATTAGGGCAAAGTTAAGGGAAAGTTATTTTTGGTTTAATGTATGAAAGAATTAACTAAGAATTAGCAAGTTCAATATATGAAATAGGCTGTCGCCCTTATGAGATAGTAAGTTCCAGCAGTAGGTTAAATCCCTGTCAGAGATTATGAAAAGGATTCCAATCAATCAACCAATCAACGGAGGTGCTAGGGCTTCAATGTTTTTGTCCGCCCAATGCAACAGTATTAAGAAGTGTGGCCTCTAAGATGTAGTTAAGTCACGAGGGCTTCATCTTAAAAAATGGTATTAGCATTAGGCCCTTTAGACCTCAAGGTTGGAGGAAGCACCCTTTTGCCCTCCCATCCCTTCCACCATATGAGGACACTGCATTAACCCACTCCAGAGGATAAAGCAACAGGCACCATCTTGGAAACAGAGACCAGGTTCTTACCAGACACCAAACCTGCTGGCATCTGTATCCTGTACTCCCAGCCTCCAGAACTGAGAGAAATAAAATTATGTTCTTTATAAATTACCTAGCCACTGATATTTTGTTACAGTAGCACTAAAGGACTAAGGGGGTGATGAACCAGTAGTAATGGTGGAATAGGAACTAAGAAGTATGTTTAACTGAAACCACTGTAGCTGAAATACAAAACTTAAAAAAAAGGAAAGGAAAATAAATAAAAAAGGATACCTGCATTATATAGGACATCTATCCAAACAGAGATTCCATTCTTTAAATTTCTGTGCAACTACTTACAAATTGGGGTTCATTACAAAGCCTTCAAAGCCTTATCTGGTTATACCATTTGTGTACCATACCAAAGGAATCAGTTTCTGACACCTGTTAGCGGGGCTATTTTGAAGAGGGCAAGAATCAGAATGACCATGACACACTTCCATGGTCTTCTGCAGAGGAAACCTGACCACGGTGAATCCTTAAGTTGATATATCTCAATTCTTAGTCTGTGTCACCTTGCTACAGAACAACAGCCAGCCTTGCCAAAAGTGGGAAGTGAACTCAAAGGCAAACAACTTGTAGACTGGCCAGTGCGCTACAGGCAGCATGGCACAAATCTTTGTCAAAATGGGGATGATGGTGATTAATTGAAGGAATGATAATGCCTTCTTTGGCTGAATTTTTTATTTTTTTTATTTTTTATTTGCATTTAATGCACAAATTGGTTTGAGCATTTGGAAGATGGAGTGGAAGCAGAAGATACCCAGAGAAAAAGTCCACTGTAGATATTGTGAAAAGCCATTGGGTATACTGAAATTAGAAGTGGGCAAAAGCTATAAGAAAGCTGCAACCAAAAGATAAACAAAGGGCAGGAAGCATAGTTGGTTGGTGGGAACAAGGACTGTTAAAGCAGATTATATGTATACCTTTGCCAGAGTTACCTAACGGCACTCTACTGCTGAGGTGATGTCAAGATAATTCAGTTGCTAGGGGTCGTCTCGCATGTTCGGGGGAATTCTGTTCTTTGACTAGCATTCCAGTCTCCAGTATCAACTCTTGTGCAGCTCTTGTTATTGTCCTTATTTCTACATGAATCTTATACAACACTTTTCTGACTTTTCTACTAAACAAAAGAAAAGAAAAGAAAAGAAAGAAAAGAAAAGAAAAGAAAAGAAAAGAAAAGAGGAGGAGGTACCAGTACTACTAGCAGTCTGGGGCACAGCCCAAGAGGCTTATCACGAGCTTAGCATTTCTTTGCTGTCTCATGTTGTTTTCATCTTCAAAATTCCATTTACATTTTCCTCCTTGAGAGATTGGTATTATTTTTTATTAAAAATGTTGCATTCATTTAAAATGGATAATTTAGGGAGACATGACGTATTTTTTGTTTTGGTTACTTCCCATATTTTTGGCTAATGCCATGTAATCCCTTGAGACATGGCTACCTCGGTTTGAGACATATGACCTTACAATAAACTTATATTACTTTACGTTATCTGGGTGACTGTTCCCTTAAGATCCTAACTAATGCAGTGGTTTTAGGGAGATATAAGAGTGTGTGTGTGTGTGTGTGTGTGTGTGTGTGTCCCATTCCAGAATGTTATCTGAATTACAAAAGTCAGAAAACAGCATTTTACATGTTTTTTAAAGTACTTGATAATTTATGATAAAATTAAACACATGCTACAGAACAATGCAGCACGTGAATGATGAAGTTTAATGTTCAAACCCAAATCTGCTAATTTGTAGACATTTTATATCTTCTTGTATATAAACATAAATATTTTGTTTTTCTTAAGTCAGTGTCACTTTACTTTATTGTAGGCCTGAAGGAACTCCATCTTCTTTCACATAAAACCCACTCAAGAAATATAGGAAAAGAGAGAGAGAAAGCAACAGACATGAGCAACACAAAGAGAACCAAGGATAAGACTTAGAATTCAAACTTGGTCAAGGTGTAGACTTCCGTGTGGAGTAATTGTTTCCATTAGATTCTATATGCTGAAGTGTCATTGGTAGTTATTAAATGTTATTTATTAAAATCCTAATAAGAATTAGACTTTAAATTAAATATTGACTCCCACTAAATTAATTTAAATAATTAAGCCTAATGTTACTGGTGAGGGATGACAGGAGGGAGGAGGAAAAGAGTCCATTGTGAAACCCATTTTTTTATAGAAACTTATGTATGTAAATAATGTGCTAAAAGATTATGATTTTCCAAGCCACTTTTTTTGTCCATTGCTAATATCTACTTTCTTTAGAAACTGGCTTATACTTTCCAGCCATTATTACAATCCATGAAATTTACAGAGAACCCGCTAATGACTGTGCACACCAGTTCACTTCAAAAGTCTGTACTGGAACACACACAACGATGGAAGAGGACTAAGACACGGTCCCTGCCCTTCAGGAGCCCACAGCCTTGAGAGAGAAAGGGACTTTTAAACACACAGTTACAGTGCAGCATGAAACGTGCAAGACAGGAAATATGTACTGGGCATCAAATCAGGAGGCTTAGAAGAGTCTTCACAGATGTGGTGATCACTGGGTAGGATTTTGACAGATTACTAGGTAGGACTTTGACAGTTAAATATCAGAGAGGAGGATTCCAAGCAGAAATACTCTGAGGTGCAGAGATGTGAACCGGCATGCTGTGTTTGAGAGACAGTTTTACTTCGGTAGGACTGGGAGAGGTTAGAGGAAATGAATTGTAGCCTCAGTGAGAAAAGAAATGGGATCAGGCTAGATTCACCTTTTCTTCTCTCTGTGTGACCTGAGGCAAATTATCTGGTCTCTATAAGCTTCCATTTACTTATTTATAAAATTTCTCCCTAGAGCTATGTTGTTTATGATTATGGACAAAGACCTGGCCCCTAGCACTCACTGAAGACTAGCGGCACGGTGTTGGTGGAGTTTGACATGGTTAAGTACACGAAATGGGGACACCAGGCCTGTCGTCTCATAGGACCACCTCAAACTCACCACCCTGCAAACATCTGTGAACCAGTGGTATAGTAAAGACAGCGGTGTGGGTGGGGTGTGTGTTGTGTGAGACAGACAAAAAGACAGAGATAGAAAGACCAACCCTGGGAAGCAGGAATTAATTCCAACTGTGTCTCCTACTTTCTGACACCACGCTGATTATGTACTTCACATATTTTTCTTTCTTTCTTTCTTTTTTTTTTTTTTTTTTTTTGAGATGGAGTCTCGCTCTGTTGCCCAGAGTGCAGTGGTGCAATCTCGGCTAGCTGCAGCCTCTGCCTTCCAGGTTCAAGCAATTCTCCTGCCTCAGCCATCGAAGTAGCTGGGATTATAGGCATGCGCCATCACACCCAGCTAATTTTTGTATTTTTAGTAGACACAGGGTTTCACCATGTTGACCACACTAGTCTGGAATTCCTGACCTCAGGTGATCCTCCCGCCTTGGCTTCCCCAAGTGAATACTTAACATACGTAAAAGTTAGTACTGCCCCTTTTCTTCTCACCCTAATGCCTGTGCTGGTCAGCCATGGAGCTTGTGGTAATAGTACATGTTCCCCCTCCACTCTCTCAGAAATCCACAGAAGCCTGGCAAATGAACACACCTACATGAGTGATGCCTGTTATGATGAAACTCAATACAATTTTAATAAAAGTCTTAACATCAAAGTTCAAACAGATATCTTTCTGGTTTTTGATAAGACAGCATCTCAAATTCACATGTCTGAAAGCTAGTCCCCCCGAACTTTGTCTCCCAAGCTTGCATCTCCTTCTGTGCTCCCTGTGCTGGCCAATGGCATCATCATACACCCAGAGCACAAGTCAGGATCTTACAAGTCATCCTCGACCTCCCTCCTCTTCACAGTTCACACTCAATCAATCACCAAGGCTCAGGAAACCCAACTCTAAAAAAACGAGCTTGTCTTCTTCCTTCCTTTCTTACTGCGGCTTCCTCACTTCAGGTCCTTGTTACTTCTTGGCAACATAATTGGAAAAGCATCTTCACTGGACTCTCTGTGTCCAGCAGGGCCATTCCACATGGTGGCAGGGAGATCTAAATTATAGAACTCTGCTTATAATCATTTCAGGGTCCTCCATTGTCTACGAAATGAAGCCCAAACACAGGAATCAGGTCCTGCGTGCTCTGACCCAGCTTGCTTTGACTGTCTCATCAACCATCATGTAATGCTTTGCAGTTTGTGCTCTGATTATACCAAGTCACTGATTGTTTCCCAGAAAAAGTCTTCCAAACCTTCAAACCTTAGCACCTTCAATCCCCTCTGTCTAGAACTTTGCTACTGAAAATGTGACCCATGGGCCAGGAGCATCGGCGTTATCTGGGGGCTTGTTGGAAATGCAGACTCTCAGGCCTCACCCCAGAACCACTGAAGCAGTAGCCACATTTGAACAAGATCCCCTGGTGATTCATGTGCACGTTAAAGTTTTAAAGTGCTGCCTAAAATGTTCTTCTTTCCCCATCTCACTGGTTCTCATCCTTACAGACCCATTGCTCTCCTTGGCATATATTAAATGACATTAACCTGCCCTTTACAATCTTGGAATAAATGTTATGGATAACATATATGATCTATACTCATAATTTAAAGAATTCAATATAATGCTTTCACTATAATATTGAAAAAGACAAGAAATATGAAATAAAATATCTATATCTCTATTATTTTTAATTATACTTTAAGTTCTGGGATACATGTGCAGAATATGCAGGTTTGTTACATAGGTATATATGTGCCATGGTGGTTTACTGCACCTATCAACCCATCATCTAGGTTTTAAGCCCCGCATGCATTAGGTTTTTGTCCTAATGCGTTCCCTCCCTATTTCTCTATTTAAATGTGTTAGTATGACTATACTCAAAGACATAACAAAGTAATGAGATGTTTGCTTAGGATCACTGGGGACTGACAGATACAAGACTGATTCGGGTGTATTACACTGGACATACAAATACCATGAGCGATGAGATAGTCGGTGATGTGGTTTTCCAAGATGGTGAACTGCTTTTGGCAAAGTTCCAAAGATAGCAAAACAAAATATTCCTTTGATTCATAAGGGATTCATATTTCTGCAAAATGCAGCTTTCATTAAAATTGTGTAAAGTATGCTTTGTGTACATGTGACATGAGTTAGGTTTTAGATTCAGATAATTATAACCACATTTTCACCTATGTGGATATCTTGCGAGACATTCAAACATCATGCTGGATACAGGATGAATCTTTGTTGTGTAAGATTAAACCATAGCACAGCAGGACATCTAGCATATCTGGCCTTCATCCACCATATGCCAGAGCTGTCCTGCCATCAGTGACCACCAGTAATGACCCCTAAAATTTCCAAACTCCCCGAGAGGCCAATGCCTTTCCTACTGAGAATATTGGTCTGCCTGTACTATAGTTTGGATACTCGACCCTCTAAACCTCATGTTGAAATTTGATCCCCAATGTTGGAGGTGGGGCCTACTGGTAATTATTTTGGTCATGGGGGCTCATTCCTGATGAATAGATGAATGGCCTTCCTAGGGGAGGAGGGGTAAGTGAGCTCTCGGTATTAGTTTCTGAGAGATCTGGTTGTTACAAAGAGCCTGGTATCCACCTCCCCTCTCTCTTGCTTCCTCCCTTTTGCCACGTGATCTCTGCATACATCAGCTCCCTTTTGCCTTCCACCATGAGTGCAAGTGGCTTGAAGCCTTCACCACAAGTGGATGCTGGCACCATGCTTCTTATACAGCCTGCAGAACGATGAACCAAATAAAATTCCTTTCTTTATAATTTACCCAGCCTTGGGTATTCCTTTATAGCAACACAAATGAACTAAGACAATCTGACACACTCTAAAGCTTCCTTCAAGCCTCAGTGGAAGGAAGGAAGTCAATTGAGAGTGACACAGTTTCTCTCTCCATCTCTGGTGATTTCCTGGTTCTTTCCTTCCATGGTGCTCTCCCAGCTCCCCTAAATGTAGTTCTAACCCAGTCCTTTTTAGTATACTCAGCTGTTAGCAGAGCAAGAGTTTTCCTCTCTCTGGTTTGAAAAGAGAGAAATCTGTTGTCTCGCAGTTGTGGAGGCCAGAAGTCCGAAATCAAGGTACTGGCAGGGCCACGTTCCCTCTGAAGGCTCTAGGGAAGAAGCTGATGTTCTATGCCTCTCTCTTAGCTTTTGGTGATCTCAGGTATTCTTTGGCTTGTAGATGCATCACTCTATTCCTCTATCTTCACATGACATTTTTTCCTCATCTCTGTCTGTCCTCTTCTCATAAGGACATCTGTCATACTGGACACCCATCATACTGGCCAACCCCACTTCAATATGACCTTATCTTCTTAACTTTACTAACTACATCAGGAATGCTTTTTAATTACCTTTGTAACCCCCAGGACATCACAATCTGAAACTGAGTAAATGTTTAACAAAAATTGTGGAATAAATGACTTTTAAAAAAATTAAAAAGAAAAACTGTGAGAGTATGTAGATATGATATTGGCATCCATTAAAGTGGAATGTTTTCTAATTTATCTATTTTACCCTGAAGATAGTATGATAAAAATGGACATTTGGTAATCTTTCATTTTTCCCTCATTATAACGGCAACAATTTCTGCAATCTCTGCTCCTTTTTTCAACATACTCGAGTGTCAATTGTGTGCCAGGCACTGAGCGACAGATTCTTTTGGCAAATTCACAATGCATCATGAGAAACAGCTACATACATAACTTGGTATCGTTAAATGTGACTTTATGCCTCCCTAGTGGCACCAAGGGAAGGAGTGATTAACTTTGACCAGGGGATTTGGGGAGAACTTTTCAAAAGACAGTTCTACACAGTTCCAAAGATCCACACCTTCCATATTTTGAAAAGATTCATATTTTGAAACTCTCATATAAAGGCAATATGAAGAAATATGTGATTTATTCACTAATGGTACTTTTCAAAGTCTCTCAAAAAGAACTGAAGGCAAGCATTTCCCCAAAGGTTCCTTGTTATGGGTATAATGTATAAGCCCTCTGTTGGGTGACTTGGGGTCCTTTCCTTGGAGCCCAAATCCTGCTGGCTGTACCTTCGAAATACAGCCAGTATCTGACCCCTTCTTGCTTCCACTACTATTACAATTCTGATCCAAAACACCTTCATCTGCAGACCTGACATCAGCTATTAAAACTGTCCTTTCCAAGTGGATGTCACCATCATGGTACTCTTCTCAAACTGGTGATTTGAAATTAATATTGTTGCCCTATTCCCACTAATGCATTGAGTTTGTTACTTGTACCCCGAGGAAATTTACCACTAAAACATATACTTCTTTTAGTTCAAATAGTGGAAGAGGCTGTGAATATATTTTTATTTTTAGGGGTGGGTTAGGAGATAGTGATAAAAAATTAAAATTAAAATACTTTCAACATGTTTAATCTTTAGTAATTACAACATATCTCTCTGCCTCGTTGTTCTCTGCCTCAGAGTATTCCATAGATTCTGCCATGTCTGAGCCATGTCACAAACATTTTTCAAATGAATTAATGCATGCATGCATAAATGAAATGGGCTATATTTCCATTTGTTCTGAGCTTCAGGATTTTTGTTCTATTTACTAGGCTTTAAGGAAGTAAAAAATATTAAAGAGAGCAACCAGGAAGGTTTTTGTTTTTTCCAGTCGTAGAGTGAATGCTGTCTTTGAGGCACCGAGGACTCAAGGTCAGGGAACGCTGTGACCTTCCGAACCTAGCACAAAGGTGGCCTTTTTTTCCCCTCCTTCTCTTCACTGGTTTCATGAGCTGGTGCCAGCTGAGTCTAGATGGTGTGCCTTTACACTTGAATGAAACACTCCCTGCCCTCAGTTCTGGGAGCTCCACTCTGCTGCCTCCATCTGCTGCTTCTGATAAATGCTCATATTTTAAATATATTGCTATCAGCTCACTCCCAAAGTGGTTTGCCGGCTCTCCATATAGCAAACAATCCCACTGGCACACAGCCACTTTTTGGGTGGAAAGAATTTGGGCAGACAGAAGACATATCTCCCAGTGATGAGAGGAGAGAGAAGACAGAGGAAATTGCCTGGGAAGCTAGTGACAAAGACCATGGCTGTGTCCTGCGGGCGTATAGAGGCCATCGGAATCCACATAGGGCTCCAGGGCATCTCTACAGAGGGTGAGCACAACTGAAGTCTGGCCATTTGGACCATGGAGTAAACGTGAAGTTTAAGAAGTTGCATTGCTCTTTTCTGAAAACATGTTAAAAATTAGCCTGCTCCACTGACAACACTCCATTACTAGTAAACCCTCAGAAACTAAGATACACAGGAACTTGCCTCCAGTCCTCCAAGCCTCCTCCGGCACATATACTGTTTATGACACTCTTCCAAGTCCCCCTGCTAGTTTCAGCTGGAAGTTGCCTCCCTTTCAGCATTTCTTCCTTCCAGCAACTTATCTCTAGCCAACATAATCACCAATTGCATTTGGGAAGGATGGAGTAACGCAGTGTGGAAGGTCTCCCTGAAGAACACGATCACAGCAGAAGCCACTGGGGTAGACGTCATTCTCTCACAGTTGTACAGTCATAGAATATTAGAGCTAGAAGGGGAGTTACAGAACATTGAATCTAATTCTTTTATCCTAAAGGAATCCCAAATGTTCATGTCCCAAATGGATTCCTTATACCTCTCCTCCTACCTACCTCCCCTTTTGGTTTTCCCCATTTCAACAGTGTGACTCTAGTTGCTCAGACCACAAACCTTGGAGCATTTGATCTGACAGCAAATCCTGCTGGCTCTACCTTCAAAATATAGCCAGTATCTCACCCCTTCTTGCTTCTACTACTATTACAATTCTCCTCCAGATGATTGCAATAGCCTAAGGGTCAACATGGACAAAATCTGTCCTATGAACTGCTTTGGTAAATAAAGTTGTGTTGGAACACAGCCCTACTCATTAGTTTACCTTATCTGTAGCTCTTTCATGCTATAATGGCAGAGTCAGGGAGTTGCAAGAGATCTCACAGCCTGAAAAAATATTTACCATCTCTTCCCTTTTACGGAAAAAGTTTGCTAACCCCTGTGATAGCCAATTTAAGTTGTAAGTTGAATAATATTATTGTCCTGCTCAAAACTCCCTCATTCAGCGTTAAAGTCTTCTAAGGCCCTGTATGAACTGAACTTCCCCATCCCCACCTCCCTTCCCGTCCCCGTGCCATGATCTCTCTGATCTCAGCTGCTGCTGTTTTCCTTTCTCACTTTGGGCGGGCCAAACTGACCACTCCCTGAGCCCCTGATCTTCCTCTATAAGCCAGGCATGCTCCTGTTGCAGGGCCTTGCATGGACCTTCCCCTCTGTCTGAAATGATCTCTACATTGACATCTGCCTGGCTTGCTCACCCTTTACTCACTTTATACTCAAATGCTATCTTCTCGTGAGCTTTCTCTGACCACCTTATTTCAAACAGCATCCCCTCAGTGCTTTACTTTTCTCCATAGCATCTAACACCATTTAACACCACATTTTCCTTATTTATTGTGTCTGTTGTCTCTCCCCATCTCACCACTAAAATGCAAGCTCCACGAGGGCAGAGGGTTTTGCCTGTTTTGTTTTCCTGATACCCCCACGGTGTATAGGCGTGCTCCAGGTGTTTAATAAATGAATAAATTCTTTGAAGCAATAATGCTACAGCAGAGGTAAAATGTATCAGTGTCTCAGCAAGGGTTTCCACAAACAGTTGTGCTTAGGACAGTCACTAGGAGCCATAGGCAGAAATGACCTGTGGACTTATGAAGGTATTTTTATCTTCCACTTTCCCACTTCCCTTTTGTCATTTCATGTCTTACCACATCATTATTGTCCTCATACTATTCCTTAAGTCTGTGGCTTTAGTTTCTACAACGTTTCAGAACTTACTCTTTCCTCTTTGAACTGTCATTATTAAAACACATCTCTTTGACTTGCATTGCCAAAAGAGGACCCTGGCACATTCTCTTAAGTTGATAGATTCATTAAAGCCCAAATATTAATGAATAATAATGTCTCTACCTTGTGGAAAATAATTTGCATTTAAACAACTTTCAATGCCTAAGTCCAACTTTCAAAGATTGTGGGAATTTCCAACAGGCACTTGGCCTGGACCAGCTGGGGTAGTCGTTGAGAGGTCCCTGAAGCAAAATCCAATCACAGCCCGTGGACAACTGTCCACTCTGGCTCTGTAGGGTGGGTTCAGCCATGTATGACCCCCTCAGAATGTGCATGCGCACAGATATGCAGGTGCCAATTAGGGACACTGAGACCATCTTAACTTCCATGGAAAAAAGCTGTCACTTGTGATATGCGTGCTCACTTACATATACTGTTTCCCTTAGCACTTTGATACCTTTTTGTCTAGCTTACAGTCCCATTAACACAAAGCATTTCTTGGAAGAAAAATGAAGCCAGATAGGCATAAGGCTCAGACCCTGATATGGTTTGGCTATGTCCCACCCAGATCTCATCTTTTAATCCCCATAATCCCCACATGTCTAGGGAGATACCTGGTGGGAGGTGATTGGATCACGGGAGTGGTTTCTCCATGATGCTTTCATGATAATGAGTTAGTTCTCACAAGATTTGATGGTTTTATAAGAGGCTCTTCCCTCTTCACTACTCACTTTTGTCCCTCTTGCCTGCCGCCATGTCAGATGTGTCTCTTCCCTTTCTGCCATGATTGTAAGTTTCCTGAGGCCTCCCCAGTCATGCAGAACTGTGAGTTAATTAAACCTCTTTTCTTTATAAAATACCCAGTCTCAGGTATGTCTTTACAGCAGTGTGAAAATGGACTAATAGACCCCAAAAAGGCAGGCAGGATACAGATTATTAGAGCACAAATCACAGGATTCTATTGGCCTCCTGGGGCCATACTTATCACACTCCAAAACACAGTGAGAGCTCTGAAGGTGGAGAGGAGGACAAGATTAAGAAGTAGAACTTTTTCACATAAAAAGGACAAAAAAAATATCCTGATTCACAGACTGCGCTGTGCAAGAAACCAGTGGGTTTTCTGAGGCAATTCAGTACTATCAGACAAAATTAAGAGAATTATCCAGACGACTGAAGAAGCGGAGTTCATCGGTTAGGTCTGACTGATTCGTCTGCCAGGAGCCCAGTGCAGCACTGATGCAAGCCCTGTGTAGAGAACGCTGCTTTCGAGGACAGGGCAGGTTAGGATGAGCTCTTTACCTTAGTGTGCCAGAAACAGCTCCAGGTGGTCTAGCCCAGATGGCTGTCAAAAATGAACATATCATTTTCTTTTGAATTATAGAGTATGACTCATTTCTCCTCTACTCCACACACTGCCTCATGGGACCCACTGAATTTGCCACCTGGTGAAATGGGTTATTGATCTGTCATTCCTCCAGGGGATCCCCCAGTTTCGTTTCCTTCATTCTCCAGACAAAGAGACAAAATTGCATAACCATATGGACACTTCCTGTATTTTATCAAAATGGCATCTTGTAAATGGAAACTCACAAGAGATTAGCAAAGATTTCAGATACAAAGTACTTTGATAGACACACAAAAAGGGCATTTTGTAAACCACAGTGAAACCAGTTTCTTAAAGTATTTCTAAACTCACCAAATATAGAACTAAAGAGATTCTCAAGCCACTTTGAAGTACACATTGGTTTCTATCAGAACAAAGGTAGAACATGTGCTGCTTTAACAGATGTTAGAGACCCTGCTGTCCACATGAGAGGCTTCACTTGTAGCTGACTTGCTTCTGTCTCCTGGGTGCTACACAACCCCGACTAGCACTTGTGACCTGAAGCTAATACAAAACACCCAGGAGGCCAGGATACAACTTGGGTTCACAGGGATTCTCCACTCTACTACAGGTGGATCCCTCCTGACCAAGCAAAGGGGACAGAGGAACCGGTGATACTTTTACCAAGATAAATCATGGAACAGGCAGGCCGCTTGTCTTCTGAGGTCAGACACTAAGCCAGTGGCTCACAAACTTTAGCATGCCCCAGAATCACCTGGAAAACTTGATAAAACACAGATTGCTCGGCCACACTCCAGTGTGTCTCCTTTAGTAGGTTTAAGGCTGGGCCCAAGAATTTGCATTTCCAAGTTTCCCGGTGCTGCAGATGCTATAAACCCAAGTAGCACCCTTTGAGAACCACCCCTTTAAGCTCAGTGTTGGTAGAACATTTTTCTTTCTTACTACCGTTGTGGTTCCCAGGGCTTGTGGTTGGGGAAGAGATGAGGGAAGTTGCAGCTTCTGCAGCAGCAGTTAGTATGTGGGAGCAGTCAAACCCAGGGACTGTTCAAGACGGATTAGTGAGGTGGGCGGGGCCTGGAATCAGGCAGCCTTTCTCATGATTCCAGACATGTCTGTCTGTCTTGTCTGTTTGAACCCAGTTTATCCATTTCGCTTTTAAGGCCCCCTAAAGATAGTTTGAGTCCATTGGCCCACACCCATAGCAATGAGATCAGTATCAGAGAAAAGAAGATTGGCAGATGGAACTCAGAGAGCTCATGTAGTAGCATCAATAAGCAAACTTCATTTGAAATTGTCATTTGGAATTGTCAGTCTGCAATGCAGACAGCTACTCTGCAGCTCATTTCAGAGAACACCCATGTACTCTAGCCTTCATTTTCTTTTCCTACAAAACTTGTCCCTCTAAGGATACAAAAGGCAGTCTTTGGAGATCTATTTCTTTCTATACCTTGGCCCCAAAGAGGAATTACAGTGCAGTGAAATGTTGCCAATGGGGTTGGGATTAAAAGAAACAATGAGTCGATAGAATGGTTTCGGTCAATTCAAGGGTGTTTGTGTGAAAGGAAGGAAGTAGGGAGTTACCGTGGCTGCCGGCAGTATCTCTGAAGGGATGGGCTGTGGTCATTAACTACCGTACATACGTGGCATACTTCAGGAGAGATGACACATTTATTTCTATTTATGTTATGTTTCCTTTGTAGGTCACCTAGGGCTCTGCTCTGCCTCATCCTCACTCTAGGACCCAGGCTGAGCGGGCAGCTGCTGTCTGAGCATTGCTGATTGCCATGGTAGAGGGAAAGAAAAAAGAAAAAATTGCAAGCTAGGCCTAGAAACTTTGGTCCAGATGTACATGTTTATCGTAAGTTGAATTTTATTTATTTATTCATTCATTCATTCTATTGTTTTTGTTTTTGTTTTTGAGACGGAGTCTTTTGCTCCATCACCAGGCTGGAGTGCAGTGGTGCCATCTCGGCTCACTGCAACCTCTGCCTCCTGGGTTCAAGCGATTCTCGTGCCTCAGCTTCCTGAGTAGCTGGGACTACAGGCATGTACCACCACACCCAGCTAATTTTTGTAGTTTTAATAGAGACAGGGCTTCATCATGTTGGCCAGGATGGTCTCGATCTCTTGACCTCATGATCCGCCTGCCTCGGCCTCCCAAAGTGCTGGGATTACAGGTGTGAGCCATAGTGCCCGGCCTCGTGAGTTGAATATTATCCACCCCACCTCCCTCCACAAATTCATGTTCACCCCAAACTTTAGAATGTGATCTTTGTTTAGAAATAGGGTCTTTGCAGGTATATTTAGTTAAGGATCTCAAGATGATCCCTAAATCTAATGATGGTCCCTAAATCTAATGATGGATGTCCTTATACGAACAGGAAAGCACACAGAGACAGAGAAGATCCCGCGAAGACAGCAGCAGAGCCTGGAGTGATGCAGCTCAAGTTAAGGAATGCCAAAGGCTGCCAGGCTAGGAAGGCAGGATTCTTCTCAGGAGCCTTCGGAGAGGGCGTGGCCTTCAGAATAGTGAGAGAATAAACTTCTCTTGTTTTAAGCCTTCTGTTTATGGTAATTTGCTATGGTCATCCTAGGAAACTAACACACTGGCCTGAGTGAGTCCCACTGCCATACCCGATTTCAACGGCACAGGGAAGGACAGTCTCACAGTGCTGGATAGTCTCTCTCAGATCCACCCTCTACCTTTCTATACTCTGCTCTGAGCCTGGAAAGTTAAAATTCAAGAACTGCATAAACAGACTCCCCTTTCCTCTGGCTCCTGGTTAAGATTTGCCAACAGTGGGAGTTCAGAGGGAGTGAGGAGAGTGAAGTCATCTAGTTTGCCACCTACTTCCCTGCCAGGCTGGTTGTAGCGGTGTTCCACTATGGAAGGCCACAGCTCCAGCCAGGCAGCTCCTCCTTCAGTTTCTCCTTTCTCTCGGGGTTCTAGTAACTTGTTTCTTCCCCATACTCCTCTAGGCATGGGGTGCAACAGCTGTTGTTAGCCAACGTGCTCTGTCATTCCTTGTTGGTTTCCCATTGCCCCACTCACAGCCTTGTAAACAGTCCTTTTATTAATCTCTTCTCAATAACTTCATTTGAGCATGCCATCTGTTTTCTGCTGAGACCCAGCAGACACACATACCATGCACCCAGGAGGGGAGTTAGAAATCTTTGGTGGACACAGTGACGACCTTGCTAAATTGAGAAGCAGCTCTAGTGAAATAATGGTGGGAAATACAATGAGAGTGGCAGGTCAAACGATGGCTTTGCTTCCACCCCTCCCTCTCTGTCAGAGGAAGAAGTGTGAGCTCTGAAGCAAGATTCAAACCCTGGCTCCCCCATTTATCAGCGGTAATAGGAACCTCTCTGAACCTCAGCTACTATACGTGTACCATCGGTATAACAATGCTTCCTTTACAAGGCTGTTACATGGATTATGGGAGAAAAATATGAAAAGAACCTAGCTGTGATAGGCAGAATAATGTCCCCCAAAGATTTCCAAGCCCTAATCTCTGGGAACTTGTGAATACGTTACTTTACATGGCAAAAGAGACAGTGTTGATATGATTGAGGTTACAGACCTTAAAACAGGAAGATTATCGTGGATTACCAAGGGGGCCCCATCTAATCACTTGAGCACTTAAAAGCAGAAGTGGAAGGCAGAGGAGTTTGTCATAGAGATGCAGCACAAGAAGCAGAGACAGAAGAGATCCAGGGTGAGAAGAATTTAATATGCCATTCCTAGCTCTGGGTGTGCAGAGGCTACCTACAATGACTCAAAAGAGGCCTCTAAATACCAAGGGAGATGCCCAGATGGCAACCAGCAAGGAAACAGACCTCAATCCTACAGACACTGATTTCTGCCGACTACGTGGATTAACCTGGAAATGGACTCTCCCCTAGAGCCTCCGGAAGGGAAAGCGGCTCAGCGAATGCCTTGATGTCAGTCTTGTGAGACTTGAAACAGAGAGATCAGCTGAGCCTACTGGACTTCCGACCTACAGAACTGTGAGATAATAAATGGGTGTTGCTTTAAGCCCCTAAATTTGTAGTAATTTGTTATGCTAGCAATCGAAAGTAAATCCACTAGCACAGCGCAGTCTTGGTGCGTGGTATATGCCCACTGCACGTATGTTACAGACTCTCAAAGAGGAGAGGTAGGCAAGATACAAAGGGGTCTTCTCCGGACTCAAAACAGTACATGCTCTCAAAGAAATAAGCCTGCTGCAATTTTACAATGTAACACAGAAGCTGGCTTTCTCTAGTGCTTTCAAGCTGTCATGAATATGGGTGCCCTACATGAGTGGCCTCCAGCAGCAACTGCAGAGGGAGGAGTAGAGAATGTTGTGCATCTTGTGGCAAAAGCAAATGAATCCTTGTTATTCATTTGACATGCAGAGGAAAACACATACCAGATCACATTATCATCTTTGTAGCAGTATATCCCTTACCTAAAACCCTCAGTCCTATTATCTCCTACCTTGAGGCAGTTCCTGCTTCTAATATTTGTCCCTAACTGAAACACAGGCTAGCAAGAAAATGATGTCCTGCTGCTGGAGCCTTCCTTCCGTTCTCCTAAGCCAAATCTCTCTCTCCAACCCCACAATCCCATACCAGTATCTTCCAGCTCCCTAACCATCCAAATCTAACCCTTGACCAGACAGCACAGACCTTCGTTGCTCTGCTGCTTTATTTGATGACTGGGGCTCCTATGCTTTTATAGCTGGGTCAAGTTGAAATAGCATCCTAGGAGACTGGGCTCTGAGCCAGGTATCAGAGACATGAGTCCCTCAGCATTGAATCACCAATGAAATGTGAAGAAAAAGCAAATTAAGGGCTACCCACTAGGCATAGACATACGCATCTAGCTTCAATGAAAACTGTTGACACTTTTCCAACTCAAGGTGCTCCTTCAACGCTCCTGAGCCGCAATTGGTGATTCTTTTGATAATATTTTCACCGCCTTTCTAGGAGACCAATCTCACTACATAAGATGATTATTATAATAAGGGCTAATATTTATTGTGTGCCTACTGTGCCTTGGGCACTGCTCTACATAACTGTAAAGGTGTTAACTCATTAAATTCTCAAGCCATGTTCAAAAGTTAATTTATATTATTTTCATCATCCTCACTTTACAAATGAGAAAACAAGGGTTCAGAAAGGTTAAATAATGTCTCCAAGGTTAACAGGTAGTAAGTGGCTTGAGCTATAACTCAGACCTAGGCTAAAGTGACTCTGTATACTACATACCACACTGTGAGTTTTCTTGATTGATTCGACACACGTAGGTCTCCACCAGGCACTATGTTTGACTTTGGAGATTGTGATGGTTAATTTTAGGTATTAACTTGACTGGATTAAGAGATAGGTGTTAAACCATTATTTCTGGGTGTGTCTATGAGGTTATTTCCAGAGGATATTGGCATGTGAGTTAGTGGACTGAGTGGGGGAGATCCTCCTTCCACGTGGGTGGGCACCATTTAATCGGCTGGGGGTGTGGATAGAGTGAAAAGCAGAGGAAAGGCTCTCTTGCTCTTTCTACTGGAGCTGAGACACTCTTCTTATCCTGTCCTTGGTCATCAGAACTCTAGGTTCTCCAGCCTTTGAACTCTAAGACTTGCACCAGTGGCCTCCTGGCTTCTTAGGTCTTCAGCCTCAAGTGAGAGGTGCACCAAGGGCTTCCCTGGTTCTGAGGCCCTCCAGTTTGGACAACCATGCTACTGGCATTCCTGGGTCTCCAGGCTTACAGATGGTGTATCGAGGAATGTCTCAGCCTCTTTAATCACATGAGCCAATCCACCTATCTCTCTATCCTATTAGTTCTGTCCCTCTAGAGAACCCTAATACAGACATGCAAATATACTCAGGACACATTTCATTTTCTCCAAGCTAACGTGATAGAAGAGGAAGCTATTACGTAGAAACAAATATCTACTGACACATTTTGTTAGTGTATGAACAAAGCATCATGGGAGAGATAACTAGAACTATGAAATGATGGAGACTCATGGCAAAGAGGAAAAGTAGGGTTGAGAAAGGCTTCTTGGGGGAAGTGATATTTGATCTTGGCCTTGAAGAATGAGTTGGAATTCTTTGAGTTGAGGAGCAGAGAAGAAAACATGAGGGAGAATTATGAGAAGCAGAGCAAACAGCGCAATTGAACCACAAAAGCCTGAAAGTTGCATAGTCCAGGCATGGAATAATCCAGTGTTGCTAGTGTTGCCTGGCCATGCAACAGATGTTAGTTTGCATTCCATTGGCCAGAAGTATTAACAAGTGAAGAATCTTAATTACAAAAAAAAAAAGCACATATTCAGAGACACTAAGAAGAAAGAGATAATACTCAGAAACTACAACCAGCTGATGACTGATAAGTCAAAAATAGGAACTTAATGATGCTAAGAACCTCTAATATGTCAGGTCAGCTCCAAGGTTAGTTCAAGTTTCATTCACATATGTTTACACAACACCCTTTTATGCTGGGTGCTTTGTCAGACACTGATGGAAGATATGGTTCCTGACCCTGAGAGCTTTATTTACTCATTCAGTCATTCATTTCTTCATTCTATTTATTCTTTTAACAACCATTTGTTGAGTACATACTATGTGCCAGGCAAAGGGGCTAGCAGTAAAGAAGACTCATATGGTCCCTCCCCTCATTGAGCTTACAGTATAGGAAGGAATTATTACTGAACAGGAAGATAACTATATAAACAGATAATTTCAATAAAAGACGGTAACTGATATGCACCAAAGTAAGACTAAAACACAGAGAAGAGCAGTTAACTTATACTGTCATTATCTTGGACCTTGATTTTTTTTTTTTTTTTTTTTTTTTTGAGACGGAGTCTCGCTCTGTCGCCCAGGCTGGAGTGCAGTGGCCGGATCTCAGCTCACTGCAAGCTCCGCCTCCCGGGTTTACGCCATTCTCCTACCTCAGCCTCCTGAGTAGCTGGGACTACAGGCGCCCGCCACCTCGCCCGGCTAGTTTTTTGTATTTTTTTTTAGTAGAGACGGGGTTTCACCGTGTTAGCCAGGATGGTCTCGATCTCCTGACCTCGTAATCCGCCCACCTAGGCCTCCCAAAGTGCTGGGATTACAGGCTTGAGCCACCGCGCCTGGCCTGGACCTTGATTTACTGTGGGATCCTTTGCTGTTATGTTCCCTTATGTTGAAAGATGCATCTGGCCCAACACAAAACACAGAGTATGAGTAGGTAGGCACATACAGTTCTAAGCCAACCCCTGGGGGTACCAGGAAACAGCACTGTCTCATGCTGTTGCATGACATACCACCATGGGGCAAAACATTTGCTGAATGAAAAGTTACAATAAAGATACAATTGTATCTAGGTAAACGTTTAAAGATACTATCATATCCATACCTACTATGTGGCAGGATCTTGATGTTGTGTGGGGAGGAAGATAAAAGTAGATATATCCTTGAGACAGAAATGAGGGAAAGGGAAATTTTTACGCATTGAGAGAGGAAATTTGTGAATTTTTTCACTGGCCGTGAAGTCAGGGAGACTTCAGTCCAACCACAGCCCCTCCCTGAGCTTGTGACCAAGCCTCACTTTCCTTATCTTTGATGACAGGAGTGATTTTTGTAAGTTTATTTATCTGTAAAGGGGAAACTGCAACAACTTTGATATTATAGGGTCAAAAGAAAAAAGGATGAAAATGAGAACAAGGGAAAGAGACGAGAGAGAGAGAGAGCAGTGTCACGTATAACTGTGGGCAAAGTGCTCACCATGCTTCTTTCCCTTTGTCTCCTCATCTCAAAAAGGGATATCATAACATTTATGCTGAGGTTGTTACGAAGAGTAACTTAGGTGATATAGCTAATGTGTACTTCCTGTGTTCAAAACATTCTAATATGTATTATTCCCTCCCTCTCCACCCAAGAATGAGCTCAACATCCAAATTAAAATGCTTCGAAAAGTTAAAAGGGAAACCTTTAAAATGATTAAATATTGAAAAGAGCTTAAGGTTATCTCAGGGAGAGGATAATCAAACCTAGGCAGGCTGCTTTGGACTGTCTCTCCTGGGATAGGCCTGCTCTTGCCTCACCACCAAAACATACCCCAGCTAGATTCCCAAGAGCAGCAGTGGTCACCCAGGTGGCGTCTCATTCCATTTTCTGCACAAAAAGACATTAAGCATATAGCTCAGTAGCTCCCAGTGTAAAACAGAACATCACCCGATCTCTACCTCTGAAGGTTGGGGACAGTCCTTTCTAGTCACTCTTCAGCTTTAGGGGGGTTGGTTGATATCAGGGACAGCTGACAGCCTTATTTAGCCAACCAGCTGCTCTGTGATACACAATGTCCCTAATGCTCAAAGTCTGGTGGGTGATTCTTTTGTATCCACATAAGCAGCAGTTGGAGGAGAATCGATGAGTCCCTTTGGTTGCCTCGGGGTGTCAAGGCTGCCATTCAAATCATTACCACCATAATTATTAACCATTGTTTTAGTGAGATGTCTGCCAGACAATTGTTTTTCTTTATTTTTTAATCATTAAAAAAGCAATCAAATTTCACTAGAGCAAAGCTTGCCTCAAGTTGCATCAACACATTTATTAAACCCCTTCTGTTTGCCGAGCTCAATGGAAAGTCTTGGAGGGAATACTTTAAATGCTCTCGGATTTAAAAGAATTGATAATGCTGTGGGGAAGAGGTTCACACAAAAAAACAATTACAGGAAGAACCTCGATAGTACACAATACACTGGCACAGAGTGTCATAGACAGTGCCACTTTCATACGCTGGGTTTTATTTCTGTGGCAATGGGGTGCTTGGGAGGAGCCGCACTGTGTAGAGGATTTGGAGAAGTGGGGTATTGTGGTGGGAAATTGCTTTCTTTCCCAGCAGGTAGGAGAAAAACAATCAAGGAGGTGGACAGGATGGGCACCCCATTAGAGCAGCCACACCAGAGCCTGACTTTTTGATGAGAGTACATCAGTTAGAACAACTGTTAAAAGTATCTTCAAAAGTAAAAATACTGTTAAAAGTATTTTTGCTTCAGGATGAATGACGTGGCCTGTGTGATTCAGCGATAAATTCGGAAGCCTTGTCCCTATTGTGGCTTGCGGCCACATTTCGAACCCATTTTTCAAGTATGTTAAACCCAAGCGCAGCGCAGAGGGCTGCACACGGGGCAGTCACAAACCAAGCTGAATAACCTTGCTGGTGGGGATGTGTTGGATACGCTGCTAATGCCTGTTTCCGACAATACTCGCTAGTCCCGGTGGTGGCGGTGTTCGCAGGTAACAATGTTTACCACCGTTAATGGAATTTGTTTGATTAACCCTGATCAGAGGATGAAAACACTAAAGAACCAAGTGAGAAAGAGGGAAGAGAACCACATAGGAAACAGCAGAGCGAGTGGACGAGCGGAAGGCAGAGCCCGCCAGGACCAAGTGGAAGCTCCCTGCGGGCAAGGACCGGGCCGCCGCCCTGCCCTGGGCGTGGCGGCCTTGGGCTCAGGGACGCACTGGAAGCAGCGAGACTCCCCCACGCGGAGTGCGCTTCGGGGACAAACGGCCGCTTTCGGTGGAAGTGGGTGCTGGTGAAAAAGCCTAGAAGGCGTCCGGGTCCACGCGCGCAACCGGACGTCGGGTCCAGGAAGAGACGAGGGCGAGGGCGAGGGCGAGGGCTAGGGCTAGGGCTAGGGCTAGGGCTAGGGCTGGGGCGGCGCGGGCGGGCCTGGCCCCTGAAGCGCGAGGGTGGGAGTGAAAGCAAAGAGGGAAAAAGTAGAGCGATAGGACAGTGCGGCCCAGCGCCGCGCGAAAGGCAGGAACAGACCCGCGGAGAGGGACGGGTGCAAGGAGGTCCACGGCGAGCGTGGGAACACAGGGTTCAGCCTCCTGCGGCGGGAGAGCACGCGGACCAGGGGCGGGCGGGTGCGACAGGACGTGACCGGGAAGCGCGGCGCGTGCCACTGCCCTGGAGCAGGCATCTGGTCTCCGTGGAGCGGGCAGGCGGGCCCCGGGTCTGGAGCCTGCGACTGGGGAGGGCGCCGCGTCAACGGCCGCGGTTGCGGGGCGGGGCCGAGTGCGCGTGCGCGGCTCTCGCGGGCGGGGAGCAGGCGGGGGAGCGGGCGGGAAGCGGTGGGAGCGCGCGTGCGCGCGGCCGGGCAGCCTGGGCAGTGGGTCCTGCCTGTGACGGGCGGCGGCGGTCGGTCCTGCCTGTAACGGCGGCGGCGGCTGCTGCTCCAGACACCTGCGGCGGCGGCGGCGACCCCGCGGCGGGCGCGGAGATGTGGCCCCTGGTAGCGGCGCTGTTGCTGGGCTCGGCGTGCTGCGGTGAGTGGCTCCTCGCTCCCAGCCCTGCGGCTGCTGTCGCTTCGCCCCCGCGGGTGTGTGGGCTGCGCCCCAGCCAGCCCGGCGGCGCCCTGAAAAGAGGGTGGCCGGGGCGCAGAACGCTCGGGCCCCGACCGCCCGAAGTGCAGACGTGGGAGGGCCCCGCGGGGGAATCGGGCGCCCCCTTTCTTCCTCCGTTCCTTTCCCTGGTCGTCTTCTTCCCCCTGGGTGAGAGCGGGGCTCATCTCCTCCACCCGGTTCTCCATCTCCAAATGCACACGCAGAGGAAGACTCTAAACCGCGCACCTCGCGTAAAAATTAACTGGAAAGAAAGGGCGCGATCGGAGGCGAGGGGCTGCAGCTGCCAGGGATCCCCTTCTTTCGCACCCCTCTCCCTTCTCAGTGCTTAGACGCATTTGGGGTTGAGGGAGGCAGTGGGAGGGCCCGGGCCTCTTGCGATGGAAGTGCGCATTTTGGCGAAGTCGGTGAGAAGGGGTTTCTGCCGTTTGCCTCCCACATGAACATAGGAGCGAAGAGGACGTAAAGGACACAATTAAGTTTCATTTTCAACTCAGCATTCAATGAGAAGAATCTTCCGGCCGTGTAATTTTTGCTGTAGTTTTTAATCCTAAAAATAAGCTTGCTGGAAACTCTTTCTTTCTCGTGACCCCCACGCCCCATCAGCCACTTGCATACATTCTAAATTGTACGTTGAAGTTTTTCCCACTTTATTTGGGGGAACCGTTTTAAAAGTAATCTGGATTTCGCCTGAAATAGGAAGACAGTAACCTCCAGTCAAAACATGTGCAACAGAATGGGATTTGGTGTCTTTCGACGCCAAAGAACCTCCCCCCCACCCCCCACACCGAGCTTTTGGAATCCATTTCGCTTTTGTAAAACGTGTGCTTCGTCTGTAAAAACTGAGCAAGGAATAGAAACATTCGTAGCTCTACAGTGAGTGCCTGTCACACTTCACATCTATAGAGCCTTTTGTGAACTTTTGTAAGATTCAGAATTCAGCTTGAGTACCAGTAACAGCAATTGTTACATTTATCCTAGAATGCTAAATTAATTCAATTTTAAACTGATTATTAGCCTCAGTATGCCATTCCTAAAGGCTTGTGACTTTAGCTATTTCCAAGATGCCCTTAAGTCTCTGCTGACCACTTGAATCTACATCTCCGTTATCTAAATGATTGATGTTAGATAGTGTTTCCTGTCATCACGTTTAGTATGCTTGTTGCCTTTACTATCATTATTGCCAAAACTGCTTTCAGAGATGTGTTGTATAATCGCATAATAATTTCAGAACGCTTTCATTTTGATCCAGATATGAAGTGATACAGTATCACTTATTCGAACTGCCTAAATAGTAAAAAGTATAAACCGTATACTATTTTTAAAACAGGTAGGTTAGATTTAAATCAAGTAGATTAGAACTGTTGGAATGGTACTTTGAGTGATAGGATTTATGTTAGGCCTTCTTTAGTAATAGTTAATATCATGTAATTAGCATTCGTTTACACACAATTTTAATGTGTTCGAATCCCTGGAGTCATAGAAATCGTTATTTATAGTATTTTATTGTACTTAGTTAATATTCACCTGAAAGACTGCAAAATACAGGCATTATGCAATTGATTTAAGTGTGGACTGTAAAACAGGAAGTGATAGTATTTGTTATAAAATATGTTTTTGTATGTGTTTAATATATAGCTTCGAAAGGGACATGTATGAAGAAAGATGTCTCAGCAAACCGAGGGTTTGAGAGACTGACTTTAGAATCTAGAATGAGTAAGAAAGTCATGGATCTGTACATTCATTTCTATTGAAGTTTGATTTTGTTTTCAGTTTCATTAATTAAGCCCCAGGAATCAGGGACCTTTCCTGGCACCCTCTACAGTGTTAGTGGCCTTTGTGGTAAAAGAAGTTATCTCAGATACTCATTTCATGCAATTACAAGCAAACTGCAAGGCACCTTAATGGTTTGCGAGATGTGGAATGAATTACTATGTTGCGTTCCACTCTGCCCCCACTCATGTCCAATTATACTTTGTTTAAAAGTGCATAGTTTCAGTGGTATTTATTAGCTAGCAAATAAAACCTTAAATAAATAATGATGGTGTTGTGAACTGTCTTTTTAGTGGTTGAATGATTTCTCTTTGTTCAAAATGAGTTTTTTTTTTTGTTTGTTTGTTTGTTTGTTTTAAATCAGGGTACATATGATTAAATAAAATTTTTTTCCATTATCCAAGTCTAGTAGTAATTCGGCTTGTTTAAATAAAAATGTTTTCTCTTAAAGAATATATTATTTTTAAATACAAGTTGCCATTTTAAGGAAGTAAACCCCTATTTAAAAGTACGTATTTATGGGGCCACCCCAGCAGTCTAGAGGCAGTGGTTTTTTAAAGCATTACACTGAACACTACCATTAGGACACTTGCTCATGCTGTCATCTGTGTTTTGGCAGATGTTTTATCTTTGCCACTGAGTTGTTCATGGAGATTTGAAAGGCCAGGTTCTAAAGATGAGAGATAGATGACTTTCCCCCCAGATTGTTGCATATTCTAAATCCAAAATAATCACGCATGTTAGCAAAACTAGATTTGCATTTCATAATATGAATTCAGCTTATAGCTAGTATATAGGCATTGTTTTTAATATAGTAATGTTCTTTTTGTGACATAATTTTCAACCACTTTCCCTATCTTTTAGGTTTCTGCCTACCTTTTTATACAAGATAAACATTTCTATTTTCATATCTTATCTCTCAGTCTGATTTTAATAATATTGTCTTGGGTTATCATGAAGATACTTTCACTTTGTATACTGGTGTAGATATTTCTTCTGTGATAAAAAGAGCAACAATAATAGTGTAGGATCAGTTTTGTTAAACTCATTGTAGTACTGAAGTAGAAAATACAGAGCACCCAGGAAATTTGATTCTGATATGTCTAGACTAAGACAGTAGAATCTGGGGTTTTCCTCTTTATGATTATACAGTGTTAAAAACAGAAATCAAGCTATACCCGCCTCTGAATATTTCATTCCAAATCCATGGAGCAGTTGCATAAGACTCAGACTCTGGTCAGTCTTATGGTTTGAGATTCAGATTAGGAGAATTAATGTGCATATTTGAATATATATCACACCTGTAGGTTAAAAGATAAAGCAAGGGGTTTGGCAAGTTCAAGGTCTGTCAAAACCACTTTTTCCATTTCAAGCAAGTATGGGCCTATGCTATGCACCAAGCAGTTTGCAAAGCCCTCTTTGGCATATAGACAAATTTCAGACAGTATGTCTCTTAATGACTTAAGATGTAGTATATAGACCATAGGGATATCTTGTTTTTATCCCCTGATGGTACTTAGGTGCTTGATAAGGCCATAATTCTGGATGTTATTGATTTTAAACTGCCCTGCCCCTTGTAATTCTAAGTTGGCTTCTTCCATTCTTACATTCTTATAAGGCCACCTTTTTTTTTTTTTTTTTTTGAGACAGTCTCGCTCTGTCACCCAGGCTTGAGTGCGGTGGCTCCATCTTGGCTCACTGCAAGCTCCGCCTCCCGGGTTCACGCCATTCTCTTGACTCAGACTCCCAAGTAGCTGGGACTACAGGCGCCCGCCACCATGCCCGGCTAATTTTTTGTATTTTTAGTAGAGACAGGGTTTCGCCGTGGTCTCGATCTCCTGACCTCGTGATCTGCCCGCCTCGGCCTCCCAAAGTGCTAGGATTACAGGCGTGAGCCACCGCACCCAGCCAAGGCCACTTTTAAATTCATTAGGGGGATTGCTTTGGGTCAGAACTAAGTACAACTTGTGGACACCCCACTCTACCCCAGACCTTTATTTTAGCATTCATTGAGGAGAGATCTGACTTCATCCTTTTTGTACATAACCCAATTTAGTTAGAGACTCCAGTTATTCAAGCCAGACACTAGTTCTAAGGGCAAAAGTAGCTAGGATTCCTTTCTGGCACGTATCTTTACTGATGCTCTTTGCTTCTTTACCTTAGAGGCTGCTGAGACTTCTTACCCTATTCCTGAACATCCATTCCCAGCAGATAATTAACTTCCTACTCTACCGCAAAAAATAGTGGTGTGTGGTTTGGACTCCCTCAGCTTCCCTCCCACCATTACTAAACTGATCTATAACATCTTAGATAACCTTCATCTCATTCTCTTCCCTCATCCAGCATCAGAAGAAAACCTACTCACCTTTCCAAGGAAGGGACAACCTGTCTACCATCTTTTCACTTATACCATCTTGGAGACCTGCTCAGTCAGCTTAATTCTTCAGTCTTGCATCTTAGATCTTTCCCTCTCCATTGACTCCTTCCCCTTAGCTTGCACACGTGATCGAATTTTACCCCATATTAAAAAATAAAACAAAAAACCTCAGAAACCAAAATGTCCTTGCCCTTGTCCCTGCCTCCACATTGTCAGTTGTTGCCTTCTCTGCTTTCTTACATTGCCAAATTTATTGTAAAAGAATCACTGCCACTTAATATATTTTAAGTGCTTGATAAAGCCATCTTCTTCCTCTTTCACGTCTCAAACATGGTGTACATCAGATCTCAGTAGTCCATTAACAGATGGAAAGATATTCCCCACAAATATTTAAGCCTCTTTTCTCTATAATTAACCTACCCTTCAGCTAGCTATGCATACTATTTTGGTTAACCATTTTAATTTTCCCCTCTTTATCTCCCCTGCTTTCCACAGCTAACTTCTGTTGATTACTGTAAGTTTTAGGTCTTCTCTCCAGTTGTTCTTTACCTGGACTATTGCAATAGTCTCTTAATGGATCTCCCTTTCTCTTTTCCCTCGCTGCCCTCAGTCCTTCCTTTACACTGCTGTCAATGTTTTTTTTTTTTTTTTTTTAAATGAAATTAAATCTGAGTGGTTTATGATTGTTTATGTTATCAAGTCTAAACTCAGCATGACTTTCAAGGAAGCCCTTTAGAATTTTTCTTAATCGTCTTTTCCAACCTCATTTCCTAGAGCTCACTTAAATAATTCTCTGCTTTCTGTTCTTCACTTTCTGGCTGTACATGTTACTCTGCCTAGAAAGCCCCTTCTTTCCCATAACATTTTTATTCATCCTTTAAGACCCAGTTTAAACATCACCCTCTAGGAAGATCATTCACCCTCTAGGAAGACACATTCTTGTGATTTTTAAGGAACTTTTCTATCCAACCATACAAGTGACTTGAGATTTTCCATGAAAATATGCAGCTTCATGATTTCATAATCAAGTCTATACAAGTGAGAAGCAGTGGCAGGTTCTCTTGAAATATGGAAGAACAGTGTATCTTCTCCCACATGATTTTTAGATTTTTCTTCTATGGAATTTATACTTTAAACTTTTTACATTCACAAGGAATGTATTGAATCCTACTTTCTGGACCCTGTGTTAGATTCTTGGGATACCAAATGAAGACAGTGTCTTACTTTCTGAGCCTGGAGAGATCAGTTAAGTAACATAGTAATTATACAGTAGTAGGTACAGTGACAACATTTGAACACAAGGCAGTGGGAGCAATAAGGAGGGGAAGAATACATTTGAGTAATGGTAGGGAAGGGAAACAAGATTGAACAACTCAACTGCGCCTTTGTAAGAAGAGCAAAAGTTAGCAGCTGTAGCTGCCATTTATTGAATACTTGCTGTATATGTGAAAGGTGGTACAAAAACATGTTCATTATCTTATTAAATCTTAACAATATCTCTATGAGGTATATACCACCAGTATTCACATTTCATAGATGAGAAAACTGAGGGGCAGAGGTAAGTAACTTACCTAAGGTTATACAGCTAAGAAGTGCATGAGCTGAGTCTTAAACCAGGGTCTGACCCCTAAATGTGTGCTCTTAACTATTATACACCCTATGTACTCAGTGGGGTAATAGTGTATAATAGTTAAGAGGCTATTTAGGTTTGAGGAACAGTATGTGCTAAGGCATGGGGATGAGAGTGCATTTGCATAGTCATGGAATTGCAGTAAGGTCATTATGATTGGAGCTTAGAGTGGAAATGAGGGAGTACAGGAGGTGGGGCTGGAAAGGATCTTGAAGGACCTCGTTTGTATTCCATGCTAATATACTTAGAATTTAGCCTGAAAAGGGTTGAGGGTGTTGTTAAAGTATCTTAGGCAAAGGAGTGCACATTTGCATTTAGAACAGTTATTTTGGGAACTGTAGAAAATACGTCAGGGCCAGGATGGAGAAACCTTGAGGATGGAGGCAGGGAGCTGGTTAGGAGGGTATGGCAGTAGTTCGAGGGAGAGGATGAGTGTCTAATTCATTCATTCAACAGACATTGGATTTAGGAACTATTAATTAGGTTGAACCTACAAAGAGTTCTCCATGGCTAAGGAGAGGGAGGAATCTAGCATGATTCTTAGGTCCAGGTCTGGTTCACTGGTAGATGATAGAAAATGCTTTAGCAAAGTGATTTAGGCTGAGGGTAAGAAGTGGCGGTACATAAGTTTTTGGACATACTGACTTTGCAGTAACTGTATTATATCCAAGTGGAAGTGCGCAGCAGACAGTTGGCTGTCCAACATCTGCAGTTGAGAAGAAAGGCAGTGCATGATTAAGTTTTTTATTTAAAAGTTTGCAGGTGAAGAAAACCATGGGAGTCAGGGAAAATACTGGGGGGCAGAGGGTGCTGAATCGGAAGCCGTTAGGGACACTAACATTTAGTGTGAATCAAGGAATAGATTTCAACAAAGAAAACAAACTAGGATCGGGGTGGACCAAGCAGGAGGAAATTCATCATCAGGAGACACCATGGAGGCCAAGAGAGAAGAGCAAGAAAGAAACCACCCACTGGCTCAAGAACTGTGGAAAAGTCAAGACAGAAAGTGAACCATGCATATTTGATTTTTCACAAGGGATTGGTGGTGACTTTGGCAAGAGCTGTAGTAGTGAAGAAATAGGGGTGAATGGGTGGAGGCCGGTAACAGATTTAAGGATTGAATTGGAAGTGAGGAAATGCTTATAGATTGTTAATTTGGGATGCTAGGGAAGAGAGAGACAAGTATGAGGGATTTTTTTTTTTTAAGTTGGCGAATATTCAAGCAATTTTTAAAGACACACACAAAACACCTTGTAAATGGAATGGGGGATGTGGGAGGCTGATAATCAACTAAGGGAAGTCCTTGAGGAGACTGATGGGTATGGAGCAGAAATGGAAACTAGCTCTCAGGTGATGGGATTCATTTCTGAAAAGGAAGCAAAAAAAAAAAAAAAAAACGGTGTGGATAGTTGGGGTTGCAGGTAAGTTTCTAGGCAAGGAGTATTGGAAGCTTCAGGATTCTCCTCTGAAGGATTCAGTTTGTATTAAATAGGGAGACAGGACTGTTAGAGAGTATGGGATAAAGGGCAAAAGGGAGTAATTTAAGAGTTGTTAAAAAGAAGAGAACATTTACATGAAACATGTAAAAGGATAAAGATTGAAGGCCTGGAGGAGCAGGGACTATGACATTCTTCTGTTTTTGCCTAGTAGCAACACAAATTTTCTTAGAAATCTGTAAGACCGATTACTCTTCTGCCCATCCATAAGGACGTTATCCATACAGAGAAGATAACACTTGTAATCTTGTATTATATAAAGTACTTATCATCGCCCATATGAGAATTGTAAGCTCCTAAAAGATAATAACTATATTTTTTCATTGCTGTATGCCCACATCCTGTCACAATATTTCATCACAGGTAATTCTCAACAAATGTTGGCTGCATTTTTAAAATTTCTAACCTGAACTTGTGTGCTGTGACCACCATGGATTGAGTCTTCTCTGCCACTACAATGCTGTTTTCTAGACTGTGATCTGCGATGGTTTGGGCTGATAGTCTATATTCACCAGTACTTGTACAGTTCCAATGAAGGTTTCAAGTCTAATACTTTTGGCATTTGATATAAAATTATTTTCCCATTTTATTTGCTAGTTTATCTATAACTCTGGCATTACTCTTGGTTACATTTGTCTACTATGTGAATTAGACTGCTATAAGCATTATTTTGTTTATTCAGAGTTTTCTTATTCATGTTAATTATCTGTGTTTCTTTATTTGCTCTCTACATTTTAAATAGTTTCTTCACTTTGCTGTTTTATGAGAAGGCAGTAGGCAAAAGGAAGAAACCCCAAATCAGACAGTTTTACTGCTTAATAGTTTTTTAATGCATCTTATTATAGAGATTGAAGTTGTAGTTAACAGCTAGAGTGATATTTTTGGCCTGCCCTTATTTATTAATTACTAGTGCAAAGGTTATTCAAATTATGGTTTATCCAGGTCAATTTTACTGTTATTTTTACTAATAGCATTTGTTCTACTTAAATTGCTTCAGCTATAAAATGTTTTTATTATAACAAATAATGCAGTGCAATTATTGCTTTCTGTATTCCTTTGAAAATTCATTCTCTAAACATTTATGAAATTGTGGATTGTTCACCAACTACTTCTTACTTACTTAATTAAAGCCTTTGCAAAAAGTTTCATAGGATGACTGAGTTAATTTGTACCTCTTTTTTTTTAAAGAATAATCTCTAAAAAGTCAAACCATGATTTATGCAAATATAAAATGAAAATGTGTCAAAGATTTTATTTTACTCATTAATTAACAAGCAAACCAGCAAGAAGGCAAAACCCTTTTAAAAGAAAATTGGAAAAACAGACACTTTTATAGGCAATCAAGAATGCCTAAGTGAATTTGCTAATAAATGCAAAGTTGGTCAATATCCTCAGGGCAATAAAATGTAATCTTTTGGAGTCCTCTCTTCCACCAGGTGGAAATCAATTGCAGAACACGATTTATTTTTATCTCTAGGGACACCAATCCATTTGAATTACCTTCAGTTTTCTACAACTTATGAAACTGTAAAACAGCCCAGTCAAAGTCAGTGAAAGGCGCACGCTTCTATAGAGTCAGGTAATTCCACAGGGTCTGTTAGACATTGCCCAGCACTTCACTGAAAGAATACCCAGTAATCTTTGTATCCCTTTCAAAATCTTTACCATATTTTCTGATACTTTCCTGCCTTTGTAATTTGAACATCTTCACCCCCTTTTTCTTCTCTTGTATACTACATTCTCTCTCCCTCAGTGTTTCTCTCTCAGGGGAAAGAATTCACAATTCTAAGTTTTAAAGAATGCAACAGAAGTCCAGGTTTTGCCTTGGGCTTCCTAATATTTGGGTGGCTAGAAATGTAGAAAACTGGTAAGAGGTTAGCTATGGATGCCCATAATGTAGGTTCAGACTGCAGTTTCCCAGAAATATAACCGTTTGGACTAGTCAAAGAAGGTCCACATCATTACATTAAAATGCCAGATTATCTAGTTTTTATAGTATCGCCCTACATTTTTACAGCATAGTATTGTTTAGAGAGCACTTGCCGCTGTATTTTCCACGTTAATGCTCAACACAGTTCTGTGAAGTAGCCCAGTGTTTGTTTTTGATCCTCCTATTTAAGAGATCCTCCTATTTTAGAGAGTAAATCAAGGCATAGAAAAGTGAGTTGCTTAAGGCAGCATATTAAAAAGGGGTAGAAATAGAATTTTTACTCGGGTGTTTTGAACATTATCCAGTACATATTCCACTATGCATCCTTGCATTCAATTCATGGGGTATTTATTGAATAAACATTGTGTTCTTACAATAGAAACATTCTATGCCTCTGATTTTTATTCCAGTTTATGTAGAAGGAAATCTTAATTGTGAACTATTAACAAAGTTGATATTTTATTTGTATTTGTTAGTAATTTGTGTTTTGTTTTTGTTTATATTTTGAGGGGAAGGCCAAGTAGCTACTTAGATAAAAGAATTGCTGAGTGGCTGAAGAATATGGAAGACAACTATAATTCCTACACATTCTTGTACGTTTTAGTTGAACAATGAGTGATTACATTTATTTACCCAGTCCCTCTTCTATAAGGCAACAACTGATAGTTTATCCTATTGAGAAGTATTGAAAGGATGCTTGTTAGCAGTAACTGCTCTTGGTTTCAACTTGTATCTACTTAGCTTTTTCACTGTTTTGTGGTTTCTTGGAGGAAGAATACCTGTAATACACATTTGGAGATTGTTGTTCTGTAGTGTCAATGAAATGTAGGGGTGGGAAAATGTCATTCAAGAGTCCCATACAAAATGTCTATTGCTGCCTATATTTTGCAATGGGAAAGTAGCCACAGATATTGGGTTTTTTTCCTCATTAGTATTTTAGGATTTTCCATCCTAGTGGAAAGATATGATTTGATTCATCCTATTTACTTTGTATATTATAGTACAGTAGAAGCTGCCACTTTTTTGGGAAATGCAGCATAAGGGTAAAGATAAATTTCATATCAGTTCAGCAAGTTCTATTTAGCAATGTATTGAAGCTGAGACTGAATAAAATATTTGGTTTGATTTTCTGTTCAAAATTTTACCTTGATAAGTACAATATTTTTCTACATATATCAGTAGGCAGTAATGATTACTTCACAGCTTCGGAAGCCAGATAGTACACCTGCATGTTCTAACATAGTTGCTGAATTTATTCCCAAGATGCATGTAATATATACTTTGTATTATTGAGAATGAATAAAGAAAAGTCATAATGATGCCTTCCAGCTGTGCAAGTTAATATTAAAATATAATTTGTTTCCATGTTTCACCTAATAGGTCTTCTTCATTGCTATACTGTTTACTTAAGTGAACAATGGAAATGTTGCTGTTTATCTTAAGGATTTGTAACTTAAGATCTTACAGTACAGACTTCTATAACTAATGAAATATTTTTCTTTTTCCTTTCCAGGATCAGCTCAGCTACTATTTAATAAAACAAAATCTGTAGAATTCACGTTCTGTAATGACACTGTTGTCATTCCATGCTTTGTTACTAATATGGAGGCACAAAACACTACCGAAGTATATGTAAAGTGGAAATTTAAAGGAAGAGATATTTACACGTTTGATGGAGCTCTAAACAAGTCCACTGTCTCCACTAACTTTAGTAGTGCAAAAATTGAAGTCTCACAATTACTAAAAGGAGATGCCTCTTTGAAGATGGATAAGAGTGATGCTGTCTCACACACAGGAAACTACACTTGTGAAGTAACAGAATTAACCAGAGAAGGTGAAACGATCATTGAGCTAAAATATCGTGTTGGTAAGACTTCTATGAAAGTTCCTTTTTTTATTTGTCCTGGTACAACCTGATCCTCTTTCGAGAGGAGGCCAAATGGGGATAGGTACTCCTTTGAATCAAAAAGCAGGCTATTAATAATAAATGTTGATGTAATGATTAGCAGGTTTAAGGTTGTGATTTCTATCCTATTTTATCCTACTCTTCACAGTAAAACACATTTACTGTTTAATTTGTATTACTTGTTAATTTGTATATTGGGTGGTTCTCAAACTTTTGGTCTAAGGACCATTCTATTTGGGTGATTGGTCCTGGGGTAATGTACTCTTCATTTCTGTTTGCCGCCATCCAAATACTTGCTTTCCTGTGACTAATTTTAAAGTCTCTTTCCAATTATTCAGCCTTCTGGTATTTTTTTTTTTTTTTAACCTTACACTTTGACCAAGGGTTGGCAAGTCCTAGCCATGCTTCCTTTGGAGAGAATAGAGGAGAATCAGGAGATTAAATCACATTATCATGGATGATTTCTTCAGATTTTCTGTGCTTAGCCTTACTTTGGTCTTCTTTTTCTCGGCCAAAATATGAGAGAGGTAGGGATTCAAATTAATTTATTCAAATTCAGACTTGATTATAGCACCATGATTCTGCCCTTTTTGTCACAAACTTGGGTTGGTGAGGTGTAGAAGGTAGTAAAATTAGCTGAATAGTCTCCTCTCTTTGCTCTTTCCTGCTGTGCTAGCTGAGTTCTTCAGCCCCATATGAGTCTGTTCTTTCTGTTTTGAAATCTCTATTTAAAGTTACCTGTCGTATTATCCATCATGGGTTAACCACATTCTGAGAACCTTAACTATGGATAGCTTCAGTTCTGTTCAGTTGGATCAACTATTTGTCTAGCTTTTGTAAAATAATCTGCTACCAGATTAGGAATGGGGTGTTTGGTTTGATGAAATGTTTGGACATTGCTTAGGATTGAGAATCAGGAGGTCTGAGTTATAGCCCCTGTTCAGCAACTTACTATTCACCTGTGTGATCTTGAGAAGGTACTTAACCGAGTCCAAGTGACCTCATGTCCAAGAGATTACAATAGATACTTGCTTTTATGTATTCTATAGTCTAATGAGCATCAAATGAGATCCCATGTAAACATGTTTTTTTGTAAACCAAAGTGTGTTGTAAACGTTAGTTGTTTTCCTGGGATGTTTATTTTGTGAAGGAAGGTATCAAGTTGTTGAAGTTAGCCTGGAGCATTGTGAGAGGGATTTGTGTGCCGTGAGGAACGGGCAGGGAATGGCTCTGAGTAGGCAAGGAGAATTTGAAAGGTGTTTCTGCTAAGAAATCTCTCTTACCTTGTAGCTTTTACTAGTGATATTAATTTGGGCCAAGGAGCTTTTTTTGTTGTTGTTAAGTATACCTTTCAGGAAGGGTGTAATCAGTCAGTCATATGCACTGCGGCTAACTGGAGTTAGATCATCTAATACCTAGTTGAAATTTTTCTGAGGGAAGGTACAGTTTTGTGGAAATGAAAGAATAAGACATGGGGGAACAGTAACTTTGGGGGGTAATATAGGTCACTGAGAGGTAAACTGGAAAACTCAAGATACGAGATTTGAAAGGCCAGAAGATGAAATGAAGATGGAAGAGAAAGGAATGTCAGGATCTGAGAAGAAAGCAGGATCTGAGAAGAAAGCATTATTTTGCATGTGATTGAAAGATTGTTTTATCTTTCTTTGTTTTCCAAATATCCTATAAAAATAAGAACTAGACTTATTTTGGGGGGCATTAAAAGGAGAAAGTGTTGTTTTATTATAGAGAATGTAGAAAATTCTACCAGAGTTTGAGACATTTGGCTTTGCATCCATTTTAATTTTTTGAAATAATTATTGATTTATAGGATGATTCAAAGATAGAGAGGTTCCATGTGCCCTTCACCCAGTCCCCCCAATGGTTTCCTCTTATGTGACAATAACACAATATGAAAATCAGGAAGTTCACAATGGTGCAGTGTGTGAATGGTTCTCTCTCATTTTATCACGTGTATATTTGCATATAACAGTCAGGACATAGACCTATCCATCATCACAAACATCTCCCTCATGCTTATTCTTACTAGTCATACCACCGCCTCCCACTGTCCCTAACCTGGCAAGCACCAATTTGCCCTCCATATCTATAATTTTGTCATTTCATCAATACTATATAAATGGAATGATACAGGATGTGACCTTTTGAGGGCTTTTTCACTCAGCACAGTGCCCTTGAGATCTATTCAAGTGATTGCGTCTATCAATAGTTTTTTTTCCTTTCTTTTTTTTGCTGAGTAGTAGTCCCTAGTATGAATATATCACAGTTTGTTTAGTCATTTACCTACAGTAGGACATTTTGGTTGTTTCCAAGTTTGGGCTGTTACAAATGAAACTGCTATGCACAATTGTGTACAGTTTCTTGTGTAGACACAGTTTTCATTTCTGTGGGATAAATGCTCAGAAGTATGGTTACTGGGCTGTATGGTAAGTATATGCTTAGTTTTTAAAGAAACTGCCAGACTTTTCCAGAGTGGCTATTTCATTTTACATTTCCATCAACAGTGTAAGAGTGATCTAGTTTCTCCACATCCTCAGCAATATCTGGTACCACTATGTTGTAACCATTTTTAACTGAAAAAAACAACAAGCAAACAAACAAACAAAAAACAGTTAAAAACTTATCGGCACAAAAAGTTAAATGGGGCAGGACTCTTACTATGGAGAATTTTACCTGTTACGGACTTTGAGGATTTAGGCATTAGAAACCATTTTTACTATGTTGTGATTTTTGCAAATACAGGCATACATGAGAAACAGAATTTACTCAATAGAGAAGTGAATTATACTTAATAGAACGCAGATAATAGTGACCGTTCTTTGTGCCTTTTTTTATTTTTTGGAGGACTAGGACTGAATACATGGAAACACTATAAGATACAGGTTTATGTACCTCTGTGCCTATGTATAGTATAGTCCACTGGAAGGAGCACTGTACTTGAATTTACAAAGCTGTTTTCTAGACGTCACTGTTTTCTAGACTTCACTGTTTTCTAGACGTCACTGTTTTCTAGACTTCACTGTTTTCTAGACTTCACTGTTTAATAGCTTAAAAAAAGTTAGATAAGAAACTCAACCTATCTGGCCCTCAAATTTTTCTTAGTACAATAAAGATGCCATCACCACGGAAATGTTTGAGATATAAATAATATCTCTCTTACTTAACAAAATTTTACTAAGTGCCTACCATGTGTCAGGTACCATGCTAGGCATCACAGATTCCGTGATGAGGAAGACATCATTGGTGATTTCAAGGAAGTGGTTGCAGTACAAATATGTAAAGTGACCTAACATTTATTTGCACATGTGCCACATACTTTATGTAAGTCGTGTCCTGTTATCCTCTCAAGAACTCTAGGAGATAGATGGAGGTCTTACCGTTTAACAAACAGGGAAGCAAAAGAGATTCGAGGTTGTTCAAGGTCAGAGTAATAGCCAGGAATTACACCTAGATCTCTTTGGCATCAAAACCCAGTATTTTTACCACCATAGTATGTGGTTCATGTGACAACACTTTGTAAATAACTAAATACTAAATGCAAGTAATAGTAATCATAAAATTTGTCATTAATATTTCTATTCTATTAGCAATACAAAAACTTGAAAACTTAAAATTTATTTTTCTCTAAGCTATTAAGAGTTTTGTTTAGAAAGGTCAGTTCAAGTTCCACAGAGTTGCCAATTCCATTATTATCAACAAGACATACAGTCTGTTCATGATGAAGACATGAAGGCATTGCAAGATCTTTGTATTAGTTTTCTAGTGCTGCATAACAACTACAAATACAACAGCTTGAAACAATACTCATTTTTTAGTTCACAGTTTTGTAGGTGGCAAGCCTGGTCATGGCATGACTGGGTTCTCTGATCAAGGTCTTGAAAGACTAAAATCAAGGTATTGCCCAGGGCATACTTTCATTTGGACTTTGGGGTCTTGTTCTAGGCTCACATAATTATGGCAGAATTCAATTCCTTGTGATCGTAAGACTGAGGTCCCTGTTTGTTTGCTAAATATCTGCCAGGGAATTCTAGCAGCTCCTAGAGATTGCCCTCATTGCTTGCCCCCTGGCCCCTTGCATATTTAAAGCCAGCAAAGGAGAATCTTCCTCTTGTTGAATCCCTCTCACATACTGAGTTTATTTTGCCAGGAAGAACCCAGACCCTTTTAAGAGAACACTTGATTAGGTCAGCTCTCTCTCCCTCAAAAATAATCTCTCTTTCTTAAAGTCAGCTGATTCGGGATCTTAATTACGTCAGCAAACTCCCTTTTGCTAGGTGGTATAAGCATGGAAATGAAATCCAATACATTCATAGTCTCAGTCTCCCACACACAAGGGGAGGGAAATATAAAAGATGCATGGCTAGGGCAGTGGTTTTGGGACCACCTTAGAATTCTGGGTTTGATTAAATAAATAATGGGACTGTAGCCTAGCAAGTCAACACATCAAAAAAAGCCACTACAATCCTGAAACATCAAGTAAAAATTTGGTTTGCATTTTAGTATTGTAAATGTTACTGTGGGGTGTGTGTGTGTGTGTGTGTGTAACCTAGTGTTCCCTGTGTTTGTGGAGGTTTGAAGGAGACACTTTGTTGATAGAAATGGTGTCTTCACTTTTTTAGGTTGTCTCATTTTTGTACAGTGGTAAGACAAATGAGGTCCTGGGTTTTAATAACACTTAAGCTTGGAAGTAAAAATTAGACACTCGTTCATAGACTACACCCTTGTAATATCACTTCTTTGCCTTTCCACTAGCAAGAAGTTCATTTTCGTGGAAGCCATTCTGCCTGTCCAGGAATTGGAGGAGAGTGATAGACACAGTTGTCAGCCATAGCTTGGGTAGAATAAGAATGTGAATGTTCTTGGCTTTTCTTTATTAATCTTGTGATGGAAAAATATCTGACATTGTTTAGTCCATTTTAAGCTTAATTTATGTTCTTAGTGGCATAGAAATTCAGAGCTGAAAGAAGTATCATGTCTCACTCTCCCCTTGAGAAACAAGAGTTAACGTCATCTGACAATACTACCATAACAAATCAATAGATTAACAGGCATGCAAGTGTCTTTATATAAAACGTTGGTTTTTTTCTCCCAGCATCTCAATTGGTTCTTAGATATCTAATTCAGTGATCCTCAAATTTTTCCCACTGTAACAAATTAGAGAGAGGAAGAACACGTTCATCAGTGACCATAGCTCAAATCCAGCAGAAATGTGCAACAGTGATTTCAAACTGAGAGAATTATGGATGCTCTTCTCCATTGCTTGCCCTCCCCATCCCCTACACACACCAGGGAACAATTTAAAATCCTGGCACAATAGTGAGAAGGGAGAGTGACAAACTGATAAGTTTCAGTTAAGAATCACTTAGGGTGGGTGTGGCAGCCCGCGCCTGTAATCCCAGCACTTTGGGAGGCTGAGGCAGGTGGATCACCTGAGGTCAGGAGTTTGAGACCAGCCTGGCCAACATGATAAAACCCTGTCTCTACCAAAATTACAAAAATTAGCTTAACACAAGAAATATGTGGCTATCATTATGGAGTGAAATGTTGGAAAATTCCTCACCTGTTGACCTGAGGGGTAGTGCATGGTAGAATTCGAAAGAAGTGTTGATTTCAGAGGAATGCCAGTGCTTGCTTAAGGCAGTATCAGAAGTACTCTTCCAACCGCACGGCCCCTTGTACAGGCAAACTCCGGAATACGTTCAGTCCATTTACTTGGCTTTATTGTTAGAGCAGACATTTCACGGCTAAAATTATGGTCTTAGGGGTTTATAAGAGGCAATTAAACTTAATTTTTAAAAGTTCTCACAAATCTCATTTGAAGTCTTAATATCTTAATTTCCTTTATATAGGATATGTGGATATATTTTTATGATAAAAGTAGCATGTGACCCACTTAATAACAGCTTCGTTAATACCCTAAAGCCACTCATGTTACTTTACGTATAAACAGTCCTTCTGAAGCCTAATTGTGCCTGGATAATTGCAGAGTGAGTTTGAGAAAAGACCGACCAGGCACATCTCTCTCCATCTAAGCCACAGTGAGAATAGAGTACCTAGTGGTGCATCTTCCTCGCTTAGGTTCCCTGAGTCTGTCTTTACAGGAATGCTTCACTGTTACTTGAAGGTACATTCTTGGGACTTTACATACACAGCTACTCAGCACATGAACACATACTAATTTTAGTTAACTGAGTAGTTGGTGAGTGCTAAGCTTTGTTTTAAGCCCTTTGCATGTACTTTATTAATTTTGTTAGTAGTTACAACAGTCCTTCAAGATACAGGTACTGTGCTATACTGGTGTAACAGTTGAGGACACCGAAGAACAAAGAGGTGTCAAGTGGTGGTCATGGTTCCACAGAGTGTTAAGTCAGAGTTGGGTTCAAACCCTGGCAGTGTGGCACCAGAGCCTTGTTCTCAGCCACTGCACTGCACTACCTCCTTCCTTGAAACATAGGAAAAATGTGAGAAACGCTTAAGTAAGCGTAGTTTTTTTTCATAAATAAAATTTACGTAAGTACATTATATGTGTAATTTGTTTTACGTATATGTGTGTATACATAAAATATGTGTGTGTATAAATAAATATATGTAAAAATAAGGCCACAGTTTTAATTTTTTTCCATCTCCATAATAAAGCATGTATTATAGATCATTAGCAAGATTTAAAGTGTTATAGTAAATATTAATTGTGACTTTTGTTTTCTTTTTCCCCAGTTTCATGGTTTTCTCCAAATGAAAATATTCTCATTGTTATTTTCCCAATTTTTGCTATACTCCTGTTTTGGGGACAGTTTGGTATTAAAAGTAAGTATTATTTCTACTTTTCATTTATGCTTCAGTGATGATATAGTTATTTCTAGGAGACATTATCAGTGAAATATTTAAAGTTGTACTAGGAAAAGTGCTATTATGATAAATATGAGTATGTAATTTGAATACTGCTAGTCTCCTTGAAGTATATGTTGTCACCCACGTTTTGCTGTAGTTCACTTTTAATTCCTAAGAAGGTGGTTTTCATTTGGTGTTTTTTTTTTTTAATCTCTTAAGAATGGATAGTGGGAATATTAGTAACAACACCTGAAACTCATGTCACATTTTAATAGTCACAGAACATCTACACACACACTATGTTACTTGGTAAACAGGTGGTGACAGCCTGCATTAGTTTTGAGATAGGATGTTATACTTTGGAGCATTTAGATTCCCCTCTTTTTATTTTCCCAGTTTGAATTTCTCTGTGTACATGTGTTCACCCTTGGAAAAGTCCAGTGGAACCATGTTTTGTCATCCTCTCTGTGCAGTTCTGCAGCCTCTAAAGAAGCAGCCACCAGAGAGTTATGTTCTCTGACCTTGCTTTCCTATGATAGTAACATAACCAGACTTCTGAGGGCAGACCTTGATGCTGCACTAGATTTAGCTTCAACAATGTAGAATTGTCATTACTAGGCAGATAGGTAATATGTATTATGGTTAATGTTTAATCAACCATATTTTCATATTTTGATAAAGAAAATTTACAAAATTAATGAAGTTCTGAGGTGACAGTCTAAACTTTTAAGCTTTTTAAATACAAGATTTATTCCTTCTTTCCATGTAGCATCCTGAAGACCAGTAAACATTTATATAGGCAAGGAATAAATACTGCTTATTTAAGTTATTCTGCAACCTTTAAACATACAAAAGCTAGCAAAATATTGCAGTGGATTGCCCAGTTGTATATTTTATGAATTTTACTTTTACTCAGCAGTTTAAGCTGTGTATATCTATGGTGATGTATAAACATGGAAGGGAGATGACTGAATGATTATATGTTTTAAGCAGTTTTCTCAATGTATGGCATTCTGGAAATGCTCAGTGATTTCAGAAATGTTCTCAACTTTTGTCTGAAAGGGAAAAAGGGGGAGAAAGGAGTGGCAGTGGCAATTGTCAAGACATTGAATAACTTTTACTTTCAAGATAGTGTCTAGACTTCTTTTTGAAATTTTCCTAGAATTTCTTAGTTTTTTATATCAAGAAAAGGACTGGTATAGCATTAAGACCTATTCTGACATCAGTGATATTAGGGAAAGCTTTTAACCATATTGGCAGAGCCAGGCTTTTTAAGTGCTAAGTCATATGACGTGGGCAGGGAAACAGCCTTTTTTAAAGATCATGAAATTATTTCACATACTGCAATTTTTTGAGTTTGGCTTGATGGATGTTTGCTGATCCAGATGTTATCATTGGTGACATTATTTTTAGTGAAATACCAGGAGTGAGTGTGTGCACTGTTGGCTGTATTTTTACAAAATGAGCTTTACAATATTTTTTCTGACTTAAAAAAAAATACATATCACTTTAGAACACCTCATACAAAGTAGGAAGTTATTGAAAAAAAAAAAAAAACTCATCTGTAGTCACCAAACCTAGAAATAAACTATTGGTGTATTCTAGTGAATTTCCTGTTTCCCTTGCTGTCTTTTTCTATTCATTTTTGTTATTTCTTTTTTAAAAAGGTAACCATAAATGGACTCATACAGCTTATATGCTTGTACATTCTGATTTTCCCCCGTGTCTTCAGAAATCTTGTTATAGCTGCCTGTGTTCTACTTTTGTGAATGCACTATAATTTACTTAACTCTCATCTTGATGGATTTTAAGGATGTTTCCAATTTTTTTGATACTATGAAAATAACTCTGCTAAAGATATGAAGCCTGGAAATGGCAGAGATATTTTAAGACTCTAGATACGTACTGCCAAAATGTTTTCCAGAAGCGTTTGTATCAACTACTATTGCAGATGAGAATACCTGTCTTTCACCTCAGTTATAATTCTGGTATTATAACTCTAAAATCTCTGCTAATTCGATGGGTGAAAAAGCATCTTATTTTAATTGTAATTTTTATGTTAGTAAGGTAGAATGTTCTTTTTTTATATTTTTTATACTAGTCATATTTTAAGGAACGTGCTTATAAACCTAAAGAAATATTTTGGTGGGAATTTTTTGTTTTGGCTCATCTTGAAACAGGTAGATGTGTGTGTATGTGCATGGAAGAGGTATGTCTATACATGATTCACCCAGCCTGCGCTCACGTTTAAAGGTGTTGATAATAATAGTAGCTAGCCATTTGTGGAGCTCTTGCTCTGCATGACAGGTTCTGTGCAAAGTACTCTATATCTGAAATGACATTTATTTCTCCCAGGAACTCTATGGGCATAGGCACTGTTGTTATTCCCATTTTGTAGATAAGAAACAGGCACAGATAGATTAGGCAATTTGCCCGCAATCACCCAACCGTTTCCTGGTAGTACTAGGATTTGAACTAGTACTGTGTACCACTGCACTGTACTGCTGCCTTCCCGTTTTGCATTTATTTTGAGGATTTTCTTTCCATGAAGGGTGAACCTGTATCTAAGCACATAATACTGAGTAGTTAAAACTTATTAGGAGAGCAGAATGTTGACCTAATGTGTTTACTTACTCTGCAAATACCTAGTGATGGGGTGCCTGCGGATTGCTGGGCACCGAGCTAGCTACATGCCTGAAATGTGGGTGTGACGTGCATATTGCCCTGGCTTTGTAGCACCCACATTTAAGTCATTGCAGCGAGGGAGACATGTATGTATGTGCATCTTGTGCTTTGTCACGTCTTCGAGATAGTCATGGATCCACATCTAACTTTTCTGTTAGTGCCTCCTGTTGATGGCCTAAGCATTCCACCAAATAGAAACAAAAAGCATCTCTATTTTCCACCTGCTTAGATGTGTGTTTTTTAGAATCCAATATGGTAAAGCCCCTAAAGCATTCATAATAACTCAGACCCATGACTTTTATTTTATAGATTTCTAGTTCTCTTTAGCTTTTCCTGATTAACATTTATGGTCTGTACTTGGCTACAGGTCTGTACTCTCAGTGGTTTCTCCAGCTCTGCATGTGAGACTTTGTGGTCCAAGACAAAACCTGGACCTTTACTGGGCTAAACTTTCAGTAAAGACAGCAGGTTATGCCCTCATTTGCTCACTCTGAGGAGAAAGCGTTTCTTTATACCAGAGCTGTATCTTGAATGATATCTCAGGATGCCATTGGTCCTACTGAGGAAGAAGCCCAAGAAGACTCTTAAACTCCCAGAGCCCAGCCAGGACTTGGTGAGCCCTGGACCATGTTTCAAAGATAAAGGCCTCTCACAGGGAAATGTTCCTGAATACCTTCATCTTTAGCTTAGCTTTAACTTAGGAACTGTCATGCAGAATCTCTATGCTTAGCAAACAACTCTGAGATTGCTAGAATCAGACACCAAGCCTTAACTGATAGTATTGCATTTAACACGCTTTGTTTGTGTTCTGAAAACTACACCAACTCAGTTTGCCACTCTACTGACAATTAAGTTCCTGGCTGATTTGCAGGATTCTTCTTTCTCACTCTTTGATATCATTTTAAGTTCTGTCCACCTACAGCTCCAGTTCCTGCAGGATTAAGGTCCAGCTGTATGTAAAGAACTGGCTAACATTTTGAAATTCTTTGAGATAGGTCTGTCTGTTCTTTCTTTGCCTTTATAACTGTGTCTTCACACAAACAATACTTGCTTCACACAAAACTGCAAGACCATAAACATGACCATGTAAGCTGAAACTCTGCAAAGCAATCTTCACGATGAATGGGAAAAACTATTATTGTATTGTTCCATGACCTTAAAATTTTTTTTGTTAAAACCTTAAAAACTCTGTTATTATCAATAACAATGACATTGAGAAATGAAAAATAGTAAAGCCAGTATTTAGTATGTGGTAAATTAAATCATTAGAAACATTGAGAATGAAAGTGTGTTATCAAGAGTAGTTTGAACAACACTTGTGTGTTCTTCTTGTATAACTTTGGATACAGAGCAAGCATCTTCTCTATGGCATGGTGAATTGTCATACCCCTTTCTAAGTTTGGTCAGTTTCTACCGTTTTATCCTTTGCACTCTCAATGTCATGAAAGAATTCCTTTAATGTTTTTGAATGTTTAAAGTTTATTTTATTGCCAGTGACTTCCTCTGGGACATCTTTATTCTTTTTGTTACATCCTCCTCACTTTCCTCTTTTATATCAGTAAGTCCACCTTCGCTGAGTTCTTCTGGCTTCGTCTCTAGAGTTTCTTGCATTGCAGTAATGTCAACATTCCCACAATCAGCTATTTCTTCTCTTATTCCGTTTATGGTCTATTCAAATTTCACTCCCAGCATTTGTCAGTTTTTATTTCTTTACTCTTTCATGGTTCTTGCCTAGTTTCCTCTTTTGATTTCTCCATTATAAAATGTCACATGGGTTTATCACTGGGAAACAAGGAGGTAACAAAACTCCATACTTTGCTGTCTGTGCATGACCTAAATATCAGATGTACAGTGAGTAGTCACCAACAGTCTTCAAAAGAAGTGACATGATTGACCACTGATCATGATGGGGCATCTGCTGTTTACATAGTTATTTTTGAACTGAAGAAATAGCAGTGAAGTTGTACTTCATGCAGTTACTCAGTTAATATATTGTGGTAATTGAAATTTGGACTATTTGTGAGGAATTTATTTGATTAAACCATGGTAACTGGAATTCCTATCAGAATAGTGCAAAGTGAGGACTGCTGTAATTGATTCCAAATTTAAAATAGTGTATTCTAGGCATCTTTAATTTTTTTTCAACTTTCCCCTCCCTACTCAAAATTATTCCACAGAGATTTTGGTTATGGCTCAGATGTCTTTGAGTAGATGTTCCTGTAGAAATCATTGTTAGAAAATTCAAGGAAAAAAGTTCTCATTATACTACCTTGAGATCCTATTAAGTCCTTGAGTTTTGACTTGAGGACAGCTTAATAATGAAAGTAATTCGGCCGTGAAAGCATATTTAAAATAAGTAATGGGACAGGAAATCTCTTCATAGATTAGAAAAATTATTCTGAAAAAGTGAAGACATATCCTAACTTGGACTAGGAAATTTCCATCCAAGAAAGTAAAATATACAATAAATATTATCACAAAGAATCATTCTGTGACCTGGTTGATGGCCCCTGATAATGAGACTTTGTTATTATGTTTACTGTGAATTCTTTTTATTTTATTTTTTTGAGATGGAGTCTCTCTCTGTCGCCCAGGCTGGAGTGCAGTGGCCTGGTCTTGGCTCACTGCAACCTCCACCTCCCGGGTTCAAGCATTTCTTCTGTCTCAGCCTCCCGAGTAGCTACAGGCTACTGGTGTGCACCACCACACCTGACTAATTTTTGTATTTTTAGTAGAGACTGGGTTTCACCATATTGACCAGGCTGGTCTCGAACTCCCGACCTCATGATCCGTCTGCCTTGGCCTCCCAAAGTGCTGGGATTACAGTCATGAGCCACGTGCCTGGCCCCTTACTGTGAATTCTATTCAATAATCTTGAACTCCCAGTGCTTTCCCTTGGTCCTGTCCATATAATGAGCACGTTCTGTTATTAATGTGATTATGTGCTGATTTTATTGTAGGAGGAATTGAACAAATCTATAGCTCAGCATTTTACTCTTTTGTAGAAATCCCTTGACCTTTTCCAAATCCAGACATCACAACTTTCTCCATACACTCTAAAATTGTGAAATCCACAAGGCAGGGAAAGTTGATAATGAAAAAAAGGAAGTTTGGTCTGTTGGACATCCTCTTCTTTCATCTTTTATGTTCAAAGTACTTGATGCACAAAGCCTGGGCTCTTTTATCTCTATCCTATAGACTGATGTCTAGTCAGTATTCATTGTGACAAAATTGTTTCATCAGAGCAAGTTGGATAGTGTATGGAGTTTATTATAAAATTATTTAACTTGCCTTCTGTCAAGTAACCAGTTTATAATGGTATTAATGTTCATTTTTTTCCCAGTACCAGTTTCAGAAGCTTTCATTTGTGTGTGCTTGTGTGTGTTAAATAAGTGTATTAGATATTTGAAAAATAGCAATTTAAATTTAAATAATTTAAAAAATGAAATTGCAATTTTATGTGTAAAGGTGTCAGATGTGCTTTATTCTGCACTGAAAACAATATTCATTTACAGCTCAACAGATACAAAAAAGATTCTAAAATTACTTTCCTAGAGTTATCAGAAAACAGCACTATAATAATGAAATCAAACCCATCTTTCTTTATGATTTATTCTTAGTCTGATACACATCAGCCTGGTAAGCCTTCCTGTCTCTCTCCTTACTTACCAATCACTCCAAATGTCATGTCTTTGGGCAGGCATTAAATTCTTAGGTTTTGGGTTTTGTTGGATGGACTGCAGTCTGTGTGAGCCTATATGGGTGTGTCAAATCCAGTCTTTGGGGTGTCATGGAAACTTAACATGATAGACTTGATTTTATCCCCAAGTTGACTTGGTAATTTCATTAGATTTCATCAGTCACAACCTGCATTTTATCTTATATGTGCTGTCTGTCGGTCACAAAATCAGAAAACCTTCTTGTCCATCCATAACATTAGCTGTTTTCTCAGGTGGCTAGAGGGACATGTCATTGCTTCATCTGAATGAATTTGAAAGATTAAATGCATAAAGGAATTTTCTTAGACTAGAGTAGGCCTTCGCCATCTATTTAACTGGGAAAGAAGTTTTGGGAGTAACATACTCATCACTCACACTCTCCTGCCCTTAAACACACACACTCACCCATTAGAATGTAAAGGCTTTGGAGGCAGGCCTTGTGTTTGCTTTTTATGTTCACCATCAGCATTGAGAATAGTGATTGTCATACAGATTGATAGTGCTCAATCAATTATTGTCAAATTAAGTAATCTTCTACTTGTTCCTTGATGTAGACTAGCAAAAGGGGCTGGTACATTGTAGGTACACAGTAAATATTTGTAGAACAAATGAATGAACCAACCCAACAGATTTCTGAGAAGTAGGCTGCTTTTGGTTACTAATTATTTTATAGAACATATAAAAGAAAATTTTTGAATACCTAATTTGTTCACAAAAATGTTATATTGTCTCCCCGATACTTGGTTTTCCTGTGTCAGGCTAAGCACTAAGGTTATAAATTTTTTGTTAAGCGTGTAACTACTGCTATTTCTCACGTACTTTATTTTGTGTATTGATTTCAGTAGTTGTAGCTGAGGGGAATCCTTAAGAGCACGCAGATTTTAAAAATTACATAGATTGCCTTGCCAAGCAGTCTGAAAATCATACTAGGAAATTTGATAAGAGCCTCCTGTTAAGAACACATTAAGTTATTTTTGTCTTAATACTAGGTGGAGAATTACTTGAATTTATTTTTTTGTTGCATTTAATGTTTTGATACATGCAATAAATAAGGATAAATCCACTTATTGAAGGATAAGAAAAGATCAATAAGATCCTTGAGGTTATTGGGTTCTATGGTATCTATTATATCAAATTCCTTGCCCTTTTGCTGCACTGAGAAATTTGACGACTGGGCTAGCAACAAGATACCTACCCCACATTTGCCATGGTACCTGCTGAAATGTGGCTATGCGAGCAAAGAAAATGAGCCAAAAGAAACTCTTTCTGAAGATTCACTGAAGAAAACCTGGAGATCCTCTTTCATTGCCTGTGGTTACTTAGGTACACCCCACAGAGACTGGTGGAGTGTCCGTCCTGGGACCAGAGTGTTTTGGATTTCAGATTTTTTCACACTTGGGATCCTCAATGTGTGTATTTGTTGGAAATGGCTGCTTAATTTAAGGAAAAGGTTAAGGTGGCCTGGAAAACAAGTAGTAGTTGAACTAATCAACAGGCCCCAAAGCTACTTCCAATATATAGTGTACTTATAGTCAAAGGGAGACAGACCATTTTATGATAGAACCCTGTCTATGGTAGTATTTTGTGGTGTTTTATTTTTGTTGCTATTGTTCGCACTGTTTTCTCCTATAACAGCTCTTCTAAGCCTAAAGAGGATAAATTTTATATGAGATTCAAACTCTTATTTTTATTAAGAAGGATGAAAGTTACCGGGAGCAGTGACTCATGCCTGTAATCCCAGCACTTCGGGAGGCCGAGGCGGGCGGATCATGAGGTCAGGAGCTGGAGATCAGCCTGGCCAACATGGTGAAACCCTGTCTGTACTAAAAAAAAAATTCAAAAATTAGCAGGGCGTGGTGGCACGTGCCTGTAGTCCTAGCTACTCGGGAGGCTGAGGCAGGAGAGTCACTTGAACCTGGGAGGCAGAGGTTGCAGTGAGCCGAGATTGTGTCACTGCATTCCAGCCTGGGTAACGGAGCAAGAGACTCTATCTCAAAAAAAAAAAAAGAAAATGGAAGAAGAACGTAAGTCAACCTTTTTCTATGAAAATATGCTGTACTCTAAGGCAGATTCTTGTTGCTTGATCTTAGTAGCTCTTTTATGCATTGACTTAAACCTGGAAGAGTTTCTTATGAATGATTGATTGTGAGGTGCGTTTGAAACAGCTTCTATTTTATAATCCTTTGCAGAACCTTCAAGCTGTATTTAGATCACAATATATATGGGGTTAAAATGGAAAATGTGACATATGTCTAGAGAAAGTTCCTTTTTCTGTGTGTGCGCCTTTTGTGACTTACACACTCAGTTTCATTCTAGCCAGCATTTTAGCCTAGAAAATAGGGAAGCTGTAAAAACTCTGTGCCTTATAAGAAGGCAAGGCTATGACTATTAGGCACATAAATCCCAGGGCTGGGCAGAAGTAACGAATCAAATAAAAACTTAGGGAACTTGCTATAGGATGTTTTCTGATTAATATGGGTTCTCTATTGGTTATTTATTGCTTAGGACTTATCTCCCCATAAAGAGACTAAAATTGAGGTTATAAAGTATGGGTAGATAGAAATTCCAAAAATATTTAGGTACCTGTCATATACCTTAAACATAGATTTTTATCACGATCATTTAGGGGCTTATTTATTGCTTTTACTTTATTTAATGTTTGTCACTGCAGAAGAAAAAAACCTAAATGCTAAATATAACATTTAAAATATTTTTCCCTTCATGACAGTCACCCATTGATTACTGGCATGGAGAATATCTCTATGTGAATAACACACAGAAGCATTTCAGTCACACACAGTTTCTTTCTGCTACTCAGTTTGCTTTTAGGTTACCTTAAACAACTTCCTTAGTGAAAAAATCAATGTTAACCAAAATTTAAAAGATTCATATATAGTAAAAGAACTAATATTTGCAGATTGATCTATTCCATTCGTCTTTCAGAGGAGGTATGAGATACATGACAGTAGAGCTAGCAGCAGAAACAGTAACATGTATGATGAATCCTGTGAGTCTTTGCAGTTTGTTTCTATTAAAATATTTTACTTGAACAATTTAAGCTTTTTTTCTTCATCAGGATTTCACAAGGGTGTAATTTGCCCAGTTTTATTGTCATTTTTTTCAAAACAAAATAACTAGATTTCCAGATGGTTTACTAATTTTATATAAGGTAGAACAACATTCTCTTTTTCTCAATATTGTTAATTAACCTGTTATTTCCCATTAGTATTATGTACCTCAGTGTTGTGTTTTCAGTCTGGAGTGGTTTTGCTCATCAGGGGACATTGACAATGTCTGAAAACAGTTTGATTGACATAACTGGCATCTAGTTACTAGCATCTAGTATGTACAGGCCAAGGATGCTCCTAAACATTCTATATTATGCAGAGCAGTGTCCCCCCTCCCCCAGAAAACTTATCTAGCTCAAGATATTAGTAATACATCGACCGAGAAAGACTGATGTATAGAACTTCATTTGTTAGTGTAGGAAAATAAAGTGTCACCTATAAATTCACCATCCATATTTATATTGCCATGACAGTATCCATTTGCTTGTGAAAGATGTGAGGTGACTTGATGATATGAAGGAGTTGTTCCTCAGAAGTTATTACGTTATAGTACTTTTGTCACTTTGTCTCTGTATAAGTTATTAAAATGGCTTCACTTGTGATTGAGTTCATGTAATTCTTTTTTTTTCTTTTTTAAGCACTTAAATATAGATCCGGTGGTATGGATGAGAAAACGATTGCTTTACTTGTTGCTGGACTAATGATCACTGTCATTGTCATTGTTGGAGCCATTCTTTTCGTCCCAGGTAAGATGTGCAGTTCCTAGGCAGGAACACAGGCGGTAAATGAGTGCATTCCAAGGTAAGGAGGGCTGCATTAGTTTCCTAGGGCTGTTGGAACAGATGACTGCAAACTGGGTGGCTTAAACAATAGCAATTCCCTCTCCACGCTGGAGGCCATAAGTCTGAAATCAGGATGTCATCAGGGCGATACTCCCTCTCAAGGCTCTAGGGAAGAATCCATTTCTTGCCTCTTCTAGCTTCTGGAATTTGCTAAAGAATGAGAGTGTTTATTATTCCTTAGTTGCGACAGCATAACTCCACCCTCTGCCTCTCTGGTCACATTGCCTTCTCCTTCCTCTATGTCTTTGCCTCTGTGTTTTTGTTAAATCTCCCTCAGCCTCTCTCTTACGAGCACATTTGTCACTGGAATTAGAGCCCACTCATATAATCCAGGGTAAGCTCCTCCTTTCAGATCCTTAACTTCATCATATCTTTTGCCATATAATGCAGTATTCACTCTTTTGCTTTATTAGGTAATATTCACAGGTTTTGGAGATTAGGAGGTAGAAATAACTTTAGGGCCATCATTCAACTCACTACAGAGACAAACTCCATTGGCCAAGACATGAAAGTGGAATGAAGGTGGAAATTGGCAGTTGCATTTGGAGGATGGGAATGTGAGTGGGAAATGAGGATATGTAGCACATATAAAGAAAAGCAAAGGAAGGCTGGGACTCCACCTGATAGCTATAGCACACCATCGTTTCTGGAGAAGAATGCAGTACAAATGTAATGCTTAGGAACCTGGGCTTGGCAGCTCTGTTGGTATCTGAAGTTAGTGAAGACAACGAGAAGAAGGAGGTGGATTCAGAAGACAACTTGAAAGAACAGTTGAGTTGACTTTGGGACATACTGAACACAGCAAATGAAGGGAACGGTGAATGATGAATACACAGTTTCTCATCTGGAATTCTGTAAGCTAGTTAAGAAGGAGGCAGAGCCAATTCAAGGTTTCAGCATATTGAAACTTCAATGTTGAGATTTAGATGTCTTAAGTTTGGTCTTAATGAAAAAATAGTCACTAATTTTGTGTGAGGTTTTCAGGGAAACGTATATTTTTTAAATTTTCACAGTTGTTAAGCGTAGAATTTAGATTAGTACATTTAAAAAGTATGCAGGAAAATATTTTAAATGTTTTTATTTATTGACAGGTGAATATTCATTAAAGAATGCTACTGGCCTTGGTTTAATTGTGACTTCTACAGGGATATTAATATTACTTCACTACTATGTGTTTAGTACAGGTGAGTATTTGTTGTTACAGTATGACTTTGCCTACCTTTTTCATTTACAAAACAGTAGTTTTGGTGAAAATACTCATAGTTTTTTTACAACTCAATAAGAGTTGGTTTATTAAAAGATTTTTCATGCTATTCTTAGTGACTTTTCCCATTCATATTAACTTTAAGTTTATTCTAGGTTAGCTATTTTGTAAAAAGTGATTTTCGTGTGTGTTTGATGCCAATCAGCATAATTTTAAATTATGCCATATCATTTCTTAATGATTATTTTCATATTCTAATTTCAGTTTTTTGAAGTTATAAGTGGATGCTAAACAGTCTTTCTCTTCTTTTGCTAAGCTTCTGCTTCTGTATTAAGAAGACTGGTTCTATAAAATGGAATTATGAATCACAAATAGTAGAAACTTGTTTTAATTATTAGCAAACCTTAATACTGTAGTTTTAAAAGATGGTATGGATATCCAAACTATAATCAGTATCATTTACACCGCATTTTGAAAGTAGATCACTACCATATTTAGTTATTACAATTAAAGAGTCACATTTAACACTTGGTCTTAGAGCCTATCTCTGGCTTGTTGTACATTGGAAAGGTATTAGTTTGTTATAAAATGACGGATCTAGAGATAGAGAGCATGATGTTTACAGTCACGTATTTGCATAATGGTTCTCTCAGCAAGAGCAATTCTGTGTGCATGTGGAGAAGCCATTCATAATAGCCGTTCATATTGTAAAATGCACGAGTGTGGTAAAAGCAGCATTGTTCTAAGATTCAGGGTAAAAACTTCCAGTCCAGCTTAGCTGACTGTGAAAATTAAAGGCTGCTGAATGTGTGAATTTGGAGCTGACTACTTGTGTGGAATGGTTAGATCACTGAACTAACATCTACCATCAGACAATGAACTCCAGAGTCAGTCTTTGGTCTTAGGAGATCCCTGATTATACCAAATGCAAGTGGAGGTGATTGCTTTTTAAATACTCTTGACACGCTTCTGTTACATCCTTTTGCTTCCTCCAGCGATTGGATTAACCTCCTTCGTCATTGCCATATTGGTTATTCAGGTGATAGCCTATATCCTCGCTGTGGTTGGACTGAGTCTCTGTATTGCGGGTAAGAGTCATCTTTCTGTAGACCTAATTTGGGTTACTCCTGGACAGAGCTCTTCTTCCTTTTTCTTCTTTTTCTTTCTCTCGTTTTAAAAATATATAAACTTGATTTTTTTTTTTATTGCAGTTTTTGGTTCATGGCAAAGTTGAGTGGAAAATACATTCAAATACATATTTTTGTGTGGACATAAGTTTTCAATTCAATTTGAGCAAATACCAAGGAGTGCAATTACTGGACTGTATGTTAAGAGTATGTTGTAATAAACTGCCAAACTCTCTGTATCAAAATGGCTGTACCATTTTGTATTATCACCACCAATAAATAAGGGTTTTTGTTTATTCATATACTTGACAGCATTTAGCATTCTGAGCTTCTCTTTTTAAACTTCCAATTTACCCCAGTGGTAGTAGTGCTTTCCTCCTTGCTACAAAGATATTAGCTGTATCTATGACTTGGTGGCTGATTGTTCTAGCATGCAAACTGATATGCCTGTATTTGTGGAAGAACTTTTAAAATAACTGGGCTCAAACTGGTTGGAGCCCTAGACTTGAAACACTAGTTCCCATTTCTTGATATGATAAGGTATGTGTTATGCAAAGGCGGGCTTTGTTCTTATAATAATTTTGAGTCATTTTACTGGTTAAGTTAATAAACATATGGATACTTTTTGTTTTTTGATCATTAGAATAACTCTTTAAAACTTGGGATTATTACTGTTTTTTAATAAGCTGTTTCATCTGCTTTTCTAATACAGAATCTTATTTGTTTTTACAGCGTGTATACCAATGCATGGCCCTCTTCTGATTTCAGGTTTGAGTATCTTAGCTCTAGCACAATTACTTGGACTAGTTTATATGAAATTTGTGGGTAAGTCAATCTTATTTTCATTAACCTATGCCAGTAATTTCAGATATATCACTTAGAAAATGCTTTTTAGTTTGTTCTTCCAGCTTAGGACCAAAAATGTGAAAATACAGTTGGAGTGATTTGAGGTTAATTAAAGAGGGTAGAAGACATATAAGAGTTTTAGTTAGTTCTTCCAGTTTAGGACCAAAAATCAGAAAATACAATTGGAATGATTTGAGGGTAATTAAAGAGGGTGGAAGACATATAGGATTAATGAAAAGTTTGGTTTTCAAACTAGTTTAAAGAAAATGGCTTTATCTATTAGAATGTGTATCTTTTTATACTACGTAAAAGGGGAGCGATCTTTGAGGATCCATGTTAAGTAATAGAATAGGAGTTTTAATTGTTGCAGTGTTTCTGTGATAGAGCTCTCCTGCAGAGACCTGTTTGTTTATCACTTGCTCTTTTTCTTGCAGACATAGACACCCCTAGACAGGAATTAAGATTCACAATCTATCAGTTTTGTTCATTTAAAGGACAGTGACCTCTAATGCATGACTTTAAAACAGTTCTAGTCAAAACCAAATTATGAAAACATCGAGTTTCAAAATTTAGACTTACTCCTTTTAAAATCAATTATTAATAAGTATGGAATTTACTTCATTGTTTCTTTTATATTTAATCTGCCAATTTTCAAGTAATGTTTCTACATAAATTCTTATTTTTATTGAGATATGTGCCCACAGAGAGATATTTTTAATTGTGCCTGAAACTAATGTTATCTTACCTAAGCTCAAGATGTTCCCAATAATGTAATTTATATTAGTTTCCCTTTTTTAAAAAATTATATTTTTTTATGAAATAAAACATACTTTTAGCCACCTATCAAAATAATCCAAAGTTATAAATTAATGGAGTAAAAAAATAGTGTTTCTGCTTTGCTGTAGGTAAACTTTGCTGTATGTGTTTCTAAAAACTAATACAAAACTTGAATTGTTACAGTCAAATAATTTCCCATATGACTCACATAATAGTTTCGAAAAAATTTTACCTTTATTTCTGAACTTTTGGTTCTTGGTAATTGGTAATTGAATTCAATTCTGTCATATATTCTGTGTCTTTCTTTAATTAATGCTTATTAGATAATTAAAATACTTAACCAAAATCTGCCTATCTTTAGCATATGAGTTCATAAGTCTTAGTTGTTGCTCAATGAAATTTTCTAATTTTATACCACATAATGCCATAAAATACAATGGAGACATCTAAAGCAGAATGGAATCCATGTGGTAGCTACAGTGAACATCTTGAATGTTGGTGCATATTCTATTTTTGCTACATCTTCCAATCACCATGTGTCTGGTTCTGGAAGATGACATTCCTGGTTTTGTTGCTCCCCATGAATGCCTGAGAATAGTGTGTGATTTGCAGTATCCATACAACTCTGGTGAATTAGTATTAGATACCTTTGGCTGATGGGCAGCACGCTCTTATTTTTTCCTCACTATCTGGGTTGTCCTCCCTTTTACTCCCATGCCACCCCATGCCTTCCGTATCTAGCACAGAATGATCTTCAGTACAATTGCTAGCAGGTCTAGTGACAATGCCTCAAGTGGAGCTAAGCATTGTCTATCTGCCACCTCCTTAACCTCACTCTCCTGCCTTCTCCATCACTTACATTCTTCCAAGCCTGTGAAACCACTCTACTGTACCTGTCACTGTTCTGACATTAAAATTAAAGTGACTGAAATCCTGACAAGTACCCCAAATTATTTTTTCTTTGTCATAGGTTAGCATATAAGTATACTATATGCTAAAATGTATGCTATATGTTTAAAATTTAGTGCAATCTTATTGATAGTGTCCTAATTTTATTGATAGTATCCTAAGTTAACTTTTTAAATCAACTTGTCTGATGCCAGAGTTCAGAGGAACACCTACGGTCAGTTGAAAGACAAGAAGAGACAAGGTACAGGAAAGTTGCTCTTTAGATAATGTGGTAGACTAGGAGGAACATTAATATGGTTTGCTTATATAATCTGACTGTGTAAATCTGAATCTATGTTACATTTAGGTTGCAAATTTGAGCGTTTGTATTAGGAAGTTAAAATTTTAAGTGTCTCCAAAACAATTTTTACTCATTGCACGTGTTCTATTTTAGAAAACGCTAATGATTGTGTTTTGATTTAAATGCAATAAAATCCTCAGATAGTTAAAAATCCAAGCTTTCTCTTCAAGAAGAAGTTAATGTCACTATGAGATTTTTTAACTTTTATAATTTTTATTATTTCCAACTTTAAATTTGTAGCCTTGTTATTTTAAAGAGTAGGCCTTTCACTTTCTACAACTTTCTGTGAAAGTGACTTTCACTTTCTATTTTTAAATTTTTTTAACTGTTGGGTTTTTTTCTTTTATTGGAAGCATTTTAATTTTATAAGATGAGACAAAGGACTGGGCACAATAACTTAATGTGAAAGCATAGAAAAGATTACAAGCAACTAACCAAACTCACTAAAGTTGGGCTTGTTGTTTGTAGAGAACGTTTATATAATTATAAGGGTCAATACTTTCTCATTTTTAAAGCTATTACCAATTAGTTCAATATAAGGGCATATAGTGTTTTGATACAGATCAGTCTAGTAGCAGTAAGAACCATATTTACCACAACATCCCAGACATTTTAGAATGATGCAGATGCAGAATGTATATGTAGAATTTATATCTATGTATAGGTATAAATTCAGATATTTTCTTGTTCCATTTGAGAGGTAAATTTGGTATCAATAGAAAAAATGTTTTTGAAAAATTTAAACCCTGGAAATATATTTATGGCATGGAGTCAGATGTTTCAGGGAGAGAAGAACAAATCAAGAAGCACTGCAAGTAAGCTCGTATGGAATGCTTAAGGCTTGTGGTTAAAAAATATATGTATATGGCTGTCAGTGTCTTAGGCTCATGGTAGCAGCAGCTTAATCATAATAATTCTTTTGTCACATGGGTTATATCCATATTGGAGAGAATTAACTCAGGTGAAATTAACTTCTACACTATTTGGTTTTATAATATTTAGAGGGATCACAACTGACTGATGTCCCTTTGAAGTACCGTTCTTCATAAATCTCTTTTTTCAGAATGGGCCAGCCAAATGTGACAACCCTTGGATGTGAGATTTAGAACTAGAAACTATTCTTTACACATTATTAGGGAAGAAAAGGAGTTACTTGGCAGTTAGCAATATTCTATTTTGTTTTGTTTTGTTTTTAGAGACAGGGTCTCATTATGTTGACCAGGCTGGCCTTAAGCTCCTGGGCTCAATCTATGCTCCCACCTCAGCCTCCCAAGTAGCTGGGACTACAGGCATGTGCCACCACACCTGGCAACGTTTATTCTGATAAGTAAATTTATGAGCTCAAAAATGTAACTCTAAAACCGTATCTGTGACCTTTCATATTATCATCAGAAATTTAGGTAGCTGTTTAGTTCTCTTTTTCTTTGTAGAACATAGATATAAGGCATGGTTTCATTGAAGTTCAGTTGTATATACATGTAACTATCTTGATGTTCCCAAATAAAGCTCTGTATTTCTAATTGGTTTATTGGGGAAGCTGCTAAATGTAGTGCATCCCAACCCATTTTACCCCGTTCTACTTTAAAAAGAGGTTGGCTCCTTGTTTGGATGCAAGGACCAGATCACTCCCCCAGGTTCCTCCACAGTAAGGGAGGTCTATTTAAAGCCACCCATGGCACTAACGGAGACTGGACTCCTGTGAGCTCAGGTACATAACTGGGCCTCACAGGGGTGGGACAGTATGTAGTCTAGGAATTGGAAAGATCCATTCCATCTCAAAGAGCTGAAGCATCGTGTTGCCCTCTCAGCCGCGAGAGTAAGGTGATGCTCCTGTCAGTTATAGTTCCTGAGTTCCTCTGTCTTTGATTCTTTGCCTATTAGCCAGCTAGCTCACCCTCTCCTTTATGCCCCCATTTTTCATCCTATTCATGCCTTCTCACAGACAGCTTTTCTTACCTACAGCTTTGAGCTCGTCCTTGCCTCCTTTCTGTTTCTTTTTCACTTTCCCTTCCCATCACCAACTTTCTGGTCTTTTTTCTGTTTCTCCTTAGAGTCCAGTGGTGGGGAGAAACTTGTCAGTCCAGTCCTTTGCCATTTTTCCTGTTGGAGAAAGACTCACCAGCTTTTGGCTGGCTCACAGATTGGCTTTCCTTGGGTCAGGACCTGCCCTTTTCCCTGCCAGCTTCAGAAGCTTAACAGAGTACAAGTGTGCAGTGGTGGTAAATAAATAGTAAGGAACACAGAGCAGTCCTGGAGGTGTGCCTCGATCTGCTGATGAGAAAATCCAATGCTGTCATCCAGCCCAGGTCTCAGTGGAATGGACCTCTCTGTTCAGTAGGATCCCCCTCCTGCTGAGTGGTTCATGGCATGTTTCTGTTTGACGCTTTTCCATCTGTAGGATTCTAATTCTGTATTTATTTGGTTTTTTGGGTTCTTTTATTTTTGAGACAGAGTCTCACTCTGTCACCCAGGCTGGAGTGCAGTGGCGCGACCCCAGCTCACTGCAGCCTCTGCCTGCCAGGCCGAGGGAGATCCTCCCACCTCAGCCTCCCATGCAGCTGGGGCTATAGGCATGCACCACCACGCCAGCTAATTTTTGTATTTTTGGTAGAGACGGGGTTACATCATGTTGCCCAGGCTGGTCTTGAATGCCTGAGCTCAAGCAATCTATTTGCCTTGGCCTCCCAAAGTGCTGGGATTACAGGTATGAGCCACCACGGCCGGCCTTCTCATTTGTTTTTTTTTAATAAGAAAGCTATCTCTTCTTCCCTACCCAACTAGGGTATTCTTTTCCCTTTCGTCACTTTGCTCATGTCCTATATTCCTTCAACTTCATTAATGAATCCATTTAGAAGCAGTGAAAAAGGCGAGTCAGAAAGCTAAGAAGAAATACATACAGGAATACTCAGAGCGATCTGAGTATTTTCTTTAGTTTGTTAGCTCTTTGGAGCTTTGAAACTGGAAAGACCCAGGGAGTGGTGTGAAGAAAGAGACTGAGCAGTAAGAAACAGGAGCAGTGAGCTACGGGAGATGGAGTAGTGGGGACAAATTCTGGCACATTCTGTCCACACTGGGTAGACAGAGGAGGGAAGATGGAGCAGCCACAGTGGGGGGATGTTGGTGACAGCATTTTCCCACCAACCAGTGTAACAAGTGGCTGATTTGGGGGAAAGATGGCTTTAACAAATGAGAGAATGTGTTTATTATTTGATGTAGGTGGGTTATTTGCTTCATTTTTCAAATCAGTATATATAATCAAGAATATTCAGCATGTTTGAATAGACAGAGCTGGAACTCTTTCATTAACATCTCTGGCACCTTTAGTTTTAGCCCTGAGCATTTTATCTTAAAATTAAACATTACCAAATGCCTTAGTTTATTTCATTTATTAAATTTATATTCTTATTTGTTATTTATATCAGCTTCCAATCAGAAGACTATACAACCTCCTAGGGTAAGTTAATGTTTATTAAATGAATTGTGAATGATCATTTGAGGGATTAGACTGAGGAAATTGGTAATTGAGATATTTTGCTATCTGTTTAGTGTCACATCAAATTAAGAGAAGTTTGAAGTCATTGCATGACCTCTGCATGAATGGGCCCAGTTCTATTTTAAAACCTGTGTTTGGTCATTTTAGTATCAATGGGATGGAACACATGATTTCTTAAGATTGTACTGACTTCTCACACCCAGAACTGCAAAGTAGGAATAATGGCTATATTATCTCTGCAATCAGAAGGAAGCTGATTCCAATATATCACCTTACCTGTTGGATTCATTGGATGTACATACACAGAATGACAATTTCAGGCTTAAAAATGAGGAGAAATTCATACTAAATTGACATCATTAAAAATGATAATTATAAAAGTAAATGTAAATATTGCTGAAAACATCTATTTGGAGTTATGATTCGATCCCCTCCCATACAAATGTTTTACACATTTTTTCGCTTAAAACCGTGCTTAAGGTTTCATTGTACCTTAGATACGTTATTAGCCATCTGAGAAAATTCCAAGAAAGGAGTAATTTTAGGAGGGCATAAATGAAGAGAAAAGCATGTTTAAAAACATAGACTTATCACGGTGACAGGCCCAACGGCTATTTTGTGGAGATAAGCTCTGGAAAGGATTATATTGTACTTAGCTTCCTTTTACGGAGTGATGATAGATTTATCTGGAATGCCAAAGAGAGTCTTCTGTCTGTGGCCAGAGGTAGAGGTCACATGTGCTTCTAAGTCTGACAAGCCTCAGTGTGCCTAAAGGGCAGGCAGGGCGGCTATGTGTGTCTACCACAGGCGTATATTCTAGAAGAATTGGTGCCATAGCTACGTTGGTCACAAAAGGCCAGCAACTTAACCGGACCTGTAAATCCTAACACGTTTTCTTTCGTGGTTACTGAGCGCAATTTGCAATACTTGAAGATGATTCTGTTTTGCTTCCACCTTTTCACTGTATTATTTATTCTCTTGTTGCTATTTATGCTTGCACTTTAATAGTTTTAGAAGTTAGAATTTCTTGAGCTGAGAGTGGTGAAGTGGGAAATTCTGTTGAGAAAAATAATATTAAGAGAATAATACAATTATTATTAAACTATTAACCGGACTTGGCAAGCTTTGCTTTAACATTTATAGCCTTATTTCATGTTGTTTTTTTTTTTTTTTTTTGACTATAGGATTTACTGCTTACTACATAGTTTAAATATTAGCATATATAAGTTTTACTATAAAAGGACATCACATAAATTATATTTTTATGTAAATATATTTTAAATATTTTTCAGAAAGCTGTAGAGGAACCCCTTAATGGTATGTGGTTATTTCACTCTTAATCCCTTACCAGATCATAATTTGAACTGGCCCGCAAAACAGTAGAATGCCCCGTCTATGCCTTAGGAAGAATATAGGGTTTTTTCCCTCTTTTCCTCTTGCCTTGGCATCTCTACTCTTGATTATTCATCAAGAATTATTGGCTGGGCACGGTGGCTCACACCTGTAATCCCAGCACCTTGGGAGACCGAGGCGGACAGATCACGAGGTCAAGAGATTGAGACCATCCTGGCCAACATGTTGAAACCCTGTCTCTAGTGAAAATACAAAAATTAGCTGGGCATGGTGGCACGCGCCTGTAGTCCCAGCTACTCAGGAGGCTGAGGCAGGAGAATTGCTTGAACCCAGAATGTGGAGGTTGCAGTGAGTCGAGATCGTGCCACTGCACTCCAGCCTGGCGACAGAGCAAGACTCCGTCTCAAAAAAAAAAAAAAAAAGAATTATGAATATTTTATAATATTCTCACCTCTGGGAAAAATGCACTATTCTGTGTCTAAGTAGTTGCTTACCTTAGCCAAGTGCTATATGGGCAAGGAGATCGTTGCCTTTTGGTACTGGCTGAGATGAAGCATGACACCCCCTAGTAGAGAAGGATCCCAATTACTTCCAATTTCTGATTTACACGTTTTAAAAAGATACACGCTGTTGCCACAGAGTGAGACCAAAACATCTCATTTCCTTTCTTTGTAAACCTAGATCTGATTTCCCTGCTAAGTCTGTTTCCTTTGTGAATGCTGTGGGTATGATCCACAAAAAGGCAACATAATAAAATGATAGCTTTACAATTAATTTGGCTGTAGAGTTGTAGACTAGTTAGCATATCATGGCATATTTGTTGATTTAGAAATGATTTCCAATTGTGGAACCTTACTAACTGCCTGCTTGGCTTGTTACTAATCCCTAGCATTCAAAGAATCAAAAGGAATGATGAATGACGGTAAGTATAAACTGCACTTAATAATTATAGATCAGTTAAAACACGGACATTGAAAAACAAAAAAGCTTCTTGAAAATGTGGCTCTTTTTTAGTAAAAGGGACACTGTCAGATAATAAAGGTTCACATTTCTTGGTGTATACAACTTAAAACTACTTCACTAAAAATTGCAAAACTACTACTATAAAAGCTGTAGGGTGTCACGAATCAGACTCCAGTCATATGGCTCTCAGCAAAGAGAAATTACCACTTTTTGTAAAACGTTTTTCAGATTCAGTGTCTGGTGACTGTAAAATGCCTTTTATAAGGCACGTAAATAATCTGGCACAGATCTTTATCATTTTGACAAAGTTTCTTTTTTGCTTGTGTTGGTGATTTTGTTGCATTTAACCCATGAGGACTTAACATCTCTGCTTTTCCAATCAGGAGCTTGGTTCTAACATTTTGGGAGATGATTAAAGAGCGAGAGAGAGAGAAAGAGAGATGTTTTGTCCTCAGTTTTTGCTGCTGCTGCTGCTGCTTTTTTTTTTTTTTTAAGGACTCTGGGCTAATAATTTCTAATCTTTACAGAATATTTCAAAGACATATATTTGTTCTTAAAGATTAATACGTTTGAGATATTGAGTGCTACAAGCATTCATTTTGGTTTTACCTTAACATATTATGATTCCTCAGTTTTGTTGGCATTTAGTAACTATGTTTACGTTTTTATCTTATCAAAAACATCTTCTTACCTTTGATATTTATAATCACTCCTCGGTCATGTAAATAGTTTGCTTTATATTTTACTGTTTTAAAGTCTGTGACCTTACCTGCCCACTTCTGTAGCAAAGTGCAGCATTTAACTCAGGAAGCTATATTCCCCCAAGTACCGTTAATATTCGCATAAGATTAAAAACACTTCATGCATTGGTGAACAAAGTTTAAAACCATGTATATTCAAAATGGAGTCACAGAATGATCCTACTTTTGTACGTTTGTGTCACAGCCTTTAAAAGCATGTTTTGTTATGTAAGCCATTACCCTCCTAAAAAAGACTTCAAGGAATAAATTCACAGGAATAAACTAAAAGACATTAAAAAAACAAAAAACAACTGGTACCAGGAATTGTGGCATGGTTTGTTCCAGTAACTGTGGCATGGCATGGTTTGTTCCAGGAATTGTGGCATGGTTTGTCCATGTTTACATTCTGATGTCCTTTTTTTTTTTTTTTTTATTTCTATGTCCTTTCCTTTTCCTTGTTAGTGTCATTGTTCTGTAGTCGTATGAAGAAACTAAACTTTTCTCCATTTTCAGGAAAGCAATCTAAGAATCTTGAGCGCCTCTTCTTTTGTTAATTTCTCTTAAGATGTGACTTTTTTAAACTACTGCATCAGGAAATATTGTAAATCAGTTTTGCCTTGAATATTTGTGATGAAGTCTACGATGATCTTCAAGATTCCCTTAATTTTGCTAATATTCACCTGATCAGCATTTGTTTTTAAAATGTCTGTCTGGTGGGTCCTTCCCACTGACAGCTGCTCATTGCTCACAGTGTGTCTGCCTTGTCAATGAATGAGGTTCAAGGTGCTTCCTAGGGATCAGAGTCAGGACCGTTCTTCTCTTTCATCTACAGCTGATCAGATGTTTATTTTACTTACATTAAATGAATGGTGGAGATCCAAAGTGAATATTATAGAATATTATTCTAGGATCAATGTCTTTTGCTTTGAAAAATCAACATCTCTTGGCTTTTCCTCAGCCAACCGAGCAAACAGAGATAATCAGACTGTGTTGACTTTTTACTTTGATTTGGCATTGGCCTTTTTCTTACTGAAATTAAAAAGGCTATGATTCGCCTGGTTTCTGTCTCTGACCTTTGCAGATGTATTTTCTTAATTTTTAGATACTATATATCTGAAACTATTTTTTAATGCATCAACTTTTTAATGGATAGAAAATAGACACCAATAGTGATTATATGTTCATTTTTCAATTTTCCAGAATAACTGAAGTGAAGTGATGGACTCCGATTTGGAGAGTAGTAAGACGTGAAAGGAATACACTTGTGTTTAAGCACCATGGCCTTGATGATTCACTGTTGGGGAGAAGAAACAAGAAAAGTAACTGGTTGTCACCTATGAGACCCTTATGTGATTGTTAGTTAAGTTTTTATTCAAAGCAGCTGTAATTTAGTTAATAAAATAATTATGATCTTTGTTGTTTGCCCAATTGAGATCCAGTTTTTTGTTGTTATTTTTCATCAATTAGGGGCAAAAGTAAAATGGACAATTTCCAAGAATGATGCCTTTCAGATCCTAGGGCCTCTGGTCTCTAGGTAACCAGTTTAAATTGGTTCAGGGTGATAACTACTTAGCACTGCCCTGGTGATTACCCAGAGATCACTATGAAAACCAGTGGCTTCCATCAAACCTTTGCCAACTCAGGTTCACAGCAGCTTTGGGCAGTTATGGCAGTATGGCATTAGCTGAGATGTGTCCGCCACTTCTGGGTCAAGGGAATAATAAATTAAGTACAGGCAGGAATTTGGTTGGGAGCATCTTGTATGCCATCTCTGTATGACGTGATATTGATGGAGATAGTGGTCCTCATTCTTGGGGGTTGCCATTCCCACATTTCCCCTTCCACAAACAGTGTAACAGGTCCTTCCCAGATTTAGGGTACTTTTATTGATGGATATGTTTTCCTTTTATTCACATAACCCCTTGAAACTCTGTCTTGTCCTGCTGTTACTTGCTTCTGCTGTACAAGATGTAGCACCTTTTCTCCTCTTTGAACATGGTCTAGTGACACGGTAGCACCAGTTGCAGGAAGGAGCCAGACGTGTTCTCAGAGCACTTTGTTCACACTTTTCAGCAAAAATAGCTATGGTTGTAACATATGTATTCCCTTCCTCTGATTTGAAGGCAAAAATCTACAGTGTTTCTTCACTTCTTTTCTGATCTGGGGCATGAAAAAGCAAGATTGAAATTTGAACTATGAGTCTCCTGCATGGCAACAAAATGTGTGTCACCATCAGGCCAATGGGCCAGCCCTTGAATGGGGGTTTATTACTGTTGTATCTATGTTGCATGATAAACATTCATCACCTTCCTCCTGTAGTCTTGCCTCGTACTCCCCTTCCCTTATGATTGAAAAATAAACAAAACCCACATTTCCTATCCTGGTTAGAAGAAAATTAACGTTCTGACAGTTGTGATCGCCTGGAGTACTTTTAGACTTTTAGCACTCGTTTTTTTACCTGTTTGTGGGTGTGTGTTTGTATGTGCATATGTATGAGAAAGGCACATGCATCTTCTGTATGGACAAAGATGGGGTACCTACAGGAGAGCAAAGGTTAATTTTGTGCTTTTAGTAAAAACATTTAAATACAAAGTTCTTTATTGGGTGGAATTATATTTGATGCAAATATTTGATCACTTAAAACTTTTAAAACTTCTAGGTAATTCGCCACGCTTTTTGACTGCTTACCAATACCCTGTAAAAATACGTAATTCTTCCTGTTTGTGTAATGAGATATTCATATTTGTAGTTGCATTAATAATAGTTATTTCTTAGTCCATCAGATGTTCCCGTGTGCCTCTTTTATGCCAAATTAATTGTCATATTTCATGTTGGGACCAAGTAGTTTGCCGATGGCAAACCTAAATTCATGACCTGCTGAAGCCTCTCAGAAAACTGAACATACTAGCAAGACAGCTCTTCTTGAAAAAAAAAATATGTATACGCAAATATATACGTATATCTATATATACGTATATCTATACACACATGTATATTATTCCCTGATTGTGTAGCTGTCCAAAATAATAACATATATAGAGGGAGCTGTATTCCTGTATACAAATCCAATGGCTCCTGCAGCACTTTTTCCTTCCGAAAATATTTACACTTTGCTAACATAATTTGTTACTTTAAAAATCAGTTTTGATGAAACGAGGGAAAAGCAGATGGACTTGAAAAACATCCAAACTCCTATTAGGAAAGGTATGAAAATCTTTATAGTAAAATTTTTTATAAACTAAAGTTGTACCTTTTAATATGTGGTAAACTCTCATTTATTTGGGGTTCACTCTTGGATCTCATCCATCCATTGTGTTCTCTTTAATGCTGCCTGCCTTTTGAGGCATTCACTGCCCTAGACAATGCCACCAGAGGTAGTGGGGGAAATGCCAGATGAAACCAACTCTTGCTCTAACTAGTTGTCAGCTTCTCTGAATAAGGGACCACAGCAGCAGGAGTCCTCCTGCTTGGGCATCATTGGGCCAGTTCCTTCTCTTTAAATCAGATTTGTAATGGCTCCCAAATTCCATCGCATTACATTTAAATTGCAGACAATGTTTTGCACATTATGTATCTGTTTTGTCCCATAATATGCTTTTTACTCCCTGATCCCAGTTTCTGCTGTCGACTCTTCCATTCAGTTTTATTTATTGTCTGTTCTCACAGTGACACCATTTGTCCTTTTCTGCAACAACCTTTCCAGCTGCTTTTGCCAAATTCTATTTGTCTTCTCCTTCAAAACATTCTCCTCCAGCCCTGCAGCCCCTTCCCCCAGCTATCCTTTGCAGTCTTTCTCCATCTGTGTAGCTGCTCTTTTATCTCTTAACTTACCGTTCCTACAGTACTTTATGCATCTTTGCTTAGTTCTATTAGTTTTTTGGTCTTGCTCCTCTCCCTTGATTTTAAAATTCCTTCTATAGCTAGAGCTTTTCTTCCATTCTCTCTTCCTGCAGTGTTTTGCATACATCAGAAGCTAGATACATAAGTTAAATGATTGAGAGTTGGCTGTATTTAGATTTATCACTTTTTAATAGGATGAGCTTGAGAGTTTTCTTGTCTTTTTTTTTTTTTTTTTTTTTTTTTTTTTGACAAATGTCACATGCTCTAAAAACCTTCAAAGGTGATTATTTTTCTCCTGGAAACTCCAGGTCCATTCTGTTTAAATCCCTAAGAATATCAGAATTAAAATAACGGGCTATCCTGTAATTGGAAATATTTCTTTTTTCCGGATGCTATAGTCAATTTAGTAAGTAACCACCAAATTGTTATTTGCACTAACAAAGCTCAAAACACGATAAGTTTACTCCTCCATCTCAATAATAAAAATTAAGCTGTAATCAACCTTCTAGGTTTCTCTTGTCGTAAAATGGTATTCAAAAAGGGGGATCTGTGGTGTGTGTGGAAACACATACTCCTTAATTTACCTGTTGTTGGAAGCTGGAGAAATGATTGTCGGGCAACCGTTTATCTTTTATTGTATTTTATTTGGTTGAGGGATTTTTTTATAAACAGTTTTACTTGTGTCATATTTTAAACTTACTAACTGCCATCACCTGCTGGGGGTCCTTTGTTAAGTCATTTTCAGTGACTAATAGGGATAATCCAGGTAACTTTGAAGAGATGAGCAGTGAGTGACCAGGAAGTTTTTCTGCCTTTAACTTTGACAGTTCTTAATTATGATCATTGAAAACCAGCTTTCTCATAAATTTCTCTTTTTGAGAAAAAGAAAGCATTTGTACTAAGCTCCTCTGTAAGACGACATCTTAAATCTTAAGTGTTGTTACCATGGCTGGTGAGAGAAGAAAACATTTTGTTTTTATTAAATGGAGCATTATTTACAAAAAGCCATTGTTGACAATTAGATCCCACATCGTATAAATATCTATTAACCATTCTAAATAAAGAGAACTCCAGTGTTGCTATGTGCAAGATCCTCTCTTGAGAGCTTTTTTGCATAGCAATTAAAGGTGTGCTATTTGTCAGTAGCCATTTTTTTGCAGTGATTTGAAGACCAAAGTTGTTTAACAGCTGTGTTACCGTTAAAGGTTTTTTTTTTTATATGTATTAAATCAATTTATCACTGTTTGAAGCTTTGAATATCTGCAATCTTTGCCAAGATACTTTTTTATTTAAAAAAACATAACTTTGTAAATATTACCCTGTAATATTATATATACTTAATAAAACATTTTAAGCTATTTTGTTGGGCTATTTCTATTGCTGCTACAGCAGACCACAAGCACATTTCTGAAAATTTTAATTTATTAATGTATTTTTAAGTTGCTTATATTCTAGGTAACAATGTAAAGAATGATTTAAAATATTAATTATGAATTTTTTGAGTATAATATCCAATAAGCTTTTAATTAGAGCAGAGTTTTAATTAAAAGTTTTAAACCAGTCCAATGTGTTTCATAATTATTTTTTAATTTTCTCCATGGTGCAGTGAAAACATCACATGAGAAAGCAGGAGACCTGGGTGCTAGTTCTGGCTACACTACCAGTTAGCAGAGGACCTGGGAAAGCTACTTCCCTGGATCTCAGTGTCCGTCTCTACCTGTAGAATGAGATAAGTCTCTTCAAGACTGAAATGTATGGTTCTCCATTTTAATTATCAGTTAGGACTATTTTGATTACAAGTGAAAGAACACTTAAATGTAAGAAAAATGGGATCTACTGGCTAACATAACCTGAAAATTCAGACATGCAACTGGATCCTGGGCCTCTGAAAAGTGTGATAAGAACACAATGTCTTGCCAGCTCTCAGCTTTACTGTCCTTCATGTGGCTTTACTCTCCCAGGTTTCCTGTGATGGCAAATGGCCAGCAGCAGTCCCAAACCCATTTTCTCCCAGGTTCAGGGAGAGTAGAGGGGTGAAAAAGAGCACATCTCTCTCTCTCTCAATAGTCCTGTCCACCCTGGGTTGCACCTGACCTCAGTGCTCTGACTGAGTCATGTGCCATGCCTCCTTCAGTCACTGAGGCCAAGCGTCTCTGGTGCTCTGATCAGGCCTGGCTGACTCCTGAGTCTAGACCGGAGTGGAGGTTCTGGGCTCCATCGGAGCACATGTACCTGGCTGGAGGTGCCAGGCGGAGGGGAAGTTCACCTGAAGCAAACTCTGGGGGTCTTTCCAGATGATGAGATTTGATTTGAGGCACAGTATTCCTAGTCAACGCTTCATTCCTTCAGGTCTGTACTCTATGATTCTACATTATATGTGTGATTGTAGACCATTTGAACAGAAAGTAATATTTGGCAGCAAAATACCGTCTCATTCCTTACCTCATAGGCAATTTAAATTTTATGCACTTATGAGAACTTTTCACTCTCAGCAGGGGTAACTAATGGAGTTCAGAAAGCATTTAATGGCCTGCCTCCTGCACTGAAAGCTGCTCTGTGCAGCACAGAACTGTACTCAACTTGATTGAACTCCCACGGAGGGGTAGGCTTCCAAACGCAACTGAATTTCATTTTGGTGCAGCACCTGTCCACCTCAAGGCCTTAGCTTTGATAGCTTTAGAAAATAATGGATACGGTAACACTATGCAGGTAAGACATGATTTTACCAGTGGCTCAGAGATTTAAGCACAATTGGCAGTGTTTGGTGTTAGAAGTAATCTTTATTTTTTGTAAGCTTCACACTAAGTACCCATTCACCAAATCAGAGGGAAATGAAGTATTTACTCCTAAGTTAGGGATAATTGGCCTGGTTATTTTATGTATCTATGACTACATAGAACAGTAGGCTAATGATTAGAACTCTATGTACTTAGCAAGTATTTATTTAATCACTTGAATAGCAGGCAGCAACTTTGCAGCTCTGATGATAGCCAGTTGTGAAAGACTAGGCATATTTTCCAAATCTGGATGATGAGAAATGCTTGGTAAGAAGTCCAGTTTGGAGAGAAGTGATTTGTAAATCTAAAGACAGCAGTCTTACGTCAGTTTTGAAGCCAGACTGCAAGACTGCTACCATTGCTCACTTAATGGACAGGCTTTCTGGAAGCCTCTACTGAAAATAATCTTATCTGATCGTAGGCCTCCCCTAATAAAAAGCAAAACTATAATGTTGCTTCCTACTTTTCTCTGGGTTGCCTAAGAAATTCTTCAAGATTAAACTAACAGCCTGTAAGTGGTTTGACTTTCTAAACAAATGGATTATTTGAAAAATTTAAACGTATTGTTTATAACACAAGCCGGACACTGCCTCACTGCCTCACCCAGCACTTAGGGAGGCTGAGGCAGGTGGATTGCTTGAGGCCAGGAATTTGAGACCAGCCTGGGCAACATGGCAAAATCCTGTCTCTACAAAAAATACAAGAGATAGCTGGGGGTGCTGGTGGGCACCTGTAGTCTCAGTTACTTGAGAGGCTGAGGTGGAAGGATCGCTTGAGCCCTGGATAGAGGCTGCAGGAAGCCATGATCACGCCACTGCACCCCAGGCTGGGAGACAGAGCGAGACCCTGTCTCAAAAAATAATAATAATAATTAAAATAACAAAGCATGGAATGTGTCTTTCGTGGAGCTCTCTAATTTTTACTCATTTTTGTTAAAAATACTGTTTGTGGAGGGCATTGTAGTTAAGCTGCACTGTGGGCAGAATGAACCCCTGTGTCTCTACCAATCATCATGTATGTCACAGATTCTGTGGGGAAATATGTCTCTGGCATGTTAACTGGGAACAACTAGACCCTTTGCTCTCCCTACCATTGCAGCCTCCTCCCCCAGCAGTTGTAGGACTAGCCACCCCACCATATGGGATGAGAGCCCTGTGTCGGCTGCCTTCAGCCCCTGCCTCCCAGGCAGCTCATTCTAGGAATGCTCCTTATACTCTGGAGAGTTTTCATCCACAGCTCAACCTAATGTTTTTGGAATGTGATGTTATAAGTGTCACTTGGGCAAGTTGTATATATTTGGTAACCCGAATAAACCTTTGTTTATTGCAATACTATCAAGTATTCACTTCTCACAGTTGAATTGGTTAGGTACATATCCTAGATTTTTAAATTTGATTATCATGGATTCAGTAGAGCCCATGTCTCTTCCCGTCTTTAGCTGTATGCCTAGCTATCAATGGGAATTGTCTGCTAACAACTATTACTACATGGAACAGAAAAGATGACCATGGATCCTGTGCGAGAATGTTTGAAAGCATCCACAAAAATCAGTTTTTCTCATTTCTGCTCAAGGAAAGTTGTCAGAAAATTATGGAACCTTTCTGCTTTAAGCTGATGATGATAGAAGATGGGGCATTTATTAATTGCCTAAAAGAATGATCCTTGAAGTTATACCAAAAATTTTGTTTTTAGTTTTTTTCAAAAACACTATAGTAAAATTCATTTTTTTTTTTTTTTTTTTTTTTTTAGACAAAGTCTCGCGCTTGTCCCCCAGGCTGGAGTGCAATGGCAGGATCTCAGCTCACTGCAACCTCTGCCTCCCAGGTTCAAGAGATTCTCCTGCCTCAGCCTCCTGAGTAGGTGGGATCACAGGTGCCCGCCACCACCCCCGGTTAATTTTTGCATTTTTAGTAGAGACATGGTTTCACCATGTTGGCCAGGCTGGTCTCGAACTCCTGACCTCAGGTGATCCCCCTGCCTGGGCCTTCCAAAGTGCTGGGATTACAGGCGTAAGCCACCGCACCCAGCCAAGTAAAATTAAATATTCTTGTATTATTTTTATGTCTCTGGAAAGGTATTAAATTCGTTCTCCTGGAAAAAGCTTCGCTGAAGGAAGGGCTTGGCTGGACTAGTTTCCCATAGCTCATCCTTGGGCCTTGTGGGCAGAATCGTTTTTCTTTATTGTGTGGGTAGATCAGACTCAGTACAGAGACCAACAGGCTCTCCGCCTTCTCCTCAGAAGCAACTGGGATTCTCCAGAGTAGTCATAAGGTGACAGAAAGGCCCCAGAACAGATGTTTCGTGTGTGCCAGAGCCTCCAGGGAGGCCACTCCGTTGCTGTAACAGTGCTAATGAGGCCAGGTTGCCAGTGGGTCCTCACCTGAGCCAGTTATTTATTTATATGACTCCATCTTGTTCTTCAAGGCTTTAAAGTGCCCTGTTTGGGCCAGGTGTCTTCACACTGAGAAAAGCGGCGTTCCACGGTCACAGCCAGGTGAGTGCACTCGGCCATCGGCATGGGCATCCAAGGAGAGCAGGGCCGTGGAGGGTAAAATGCTGTCTGCGAAACCTCGCCTCTAACTGCCTTGCTCAAAGCAACCCGCCACAGAGGCCGAGAGTGTCACTTACTCATATAAAGAACAGTTCTTTCTCCCCCACCCCTGAGAAGCAAAGCCACCATAATAATTTTCACTATAGGAAATTTTTTTTTTTTTTTTTTCCCAAGATGGAGTCTCGCTGTGTCGCCCTGGCTGGAGTGAGTGGCGCGATCTCGGCTCACTGCAAGCTCCGCCTCCCGGGTTCACGCCATTCTCCTGCCTCAGCCTCCCGAGTAACTGGGAATACAGGCGCCGCCACCTCGCCCGGCTAATTTTTTGTATTTTTTTTTTTTTTTAGTAGAGACGGGGTTTCACCGTGTTAGCCTGGATGGTCTCGATCTCCTGACCTCGTGATCCACCCGCCTCAGCCTCCCAAAGTGCTGGGATTACAGGCGTGAGCCACCGCGCCTGGCGGAAAAAAGTTTTTAAATCAAAAACGAAACGAAATTCCCAATTCAACACATTCTGAGGGATGTCCAAATCAGCCTGGCAGTGACACCAGCACTGGTGGAAACCACATTTTATGAGTCTGACTTCACTCGTCCTCCTGGGCATTTTTTATTCCTTCAAACTGGAGATAAAAATAAGGGTTAGTCTCTCAAGGTTAGGAGGAGGAGAACAGCATATGTTCTTCAAAAGACTCAATAAGGTAATAGATTTTTTAAAAAGCTGTTGCTAGTGTAACTTACTTATCGTTTCAAAGGGCTTTTTTAAAATGAAATCTTTGCAAGCAATTGTAAAGAAATCCAGAACCCCCTGAGGTGATGGTTAGAGTCCTGTCAGGGATTTAAATCTAATTATTAGCCTGAAAGTAAAAAGGAGAAAGAACTGGCCAAGTGTCAGCCGGAAAACAGTAATCGCCATGGTGGTGTTCAGCAGCCCAGTTAGTAGTGCCTTCGAGGATAGTTCAGCACATTTATTCTTGCCCTTGAAAGGCAGCCACAGAAGTGTCGATGTTTTCTGATAATTGCTTCTTTTTCCATGGAGTAGAAGTGCTTCCTGTGCTCCTAGGTTTCATCTCTTCTGAGCACCTGATGAAAGACAGTGGCTGTTGGTGCAGGCACTTAGAAGAGAGGCAATGTGCACAGAGCTGAGTGCCCCAGCCTGCACTTCCCCACCTGTGTGACCTTGTGCACGTAACCTGACTTCTCTGTGCCTCAATGTCTTCATTTGTAAAATGGAGATTAAATGTGAAGATTAAATTAGAGAAGCATGTCAGGTGGGTAGCATGGTGCCTGGCTCAATGTAAGCTCTCAATACATGTAAGCTGTTTGTCTTTTTCCTCTTATTATGCTTTGGCCAAGGTGAAAAAGCTTGCCATGACACAGTCTAACAATGTACATAACATATGCTGGAATATGTATTTTCCTATGCTTTATTGCCAAAGAAGCAAACAGAACACAAAATGACTGAGAATATAAAATAATATAACAAGTGCAGCTAAGTTGCAGGCATGTTCACTCCAAGCACAGCATTCACGTTAGGCCACCCTCTGGTTCCCTTAGTGAAAGCAGAGGACAGAAGGTGACATGTGGCATTGGGTAATCCTATTTGCCCTTTCCTGGAATGCAAAGAAGGTGGAAGGAAAGGAGCCCGCTCCTGTAGCACACGAAGAGGCTTTCGGACCCGGCGCCTCCTGCCAACATCACTCAGCTCATTCGTGTATTTATTCATGTCAGTGACAGATTCTCAAGACCTCTGAAAATATGTTAAGAGCAGGCTCTCCAATCACACCAGAAAGAATATGATTAGGAACTTAGAGCTGTCTTTAGGCTAATAACCAGCAGAAACTAAATCCAAGTATTTGGGAGTGAAGATGGATGTTGAAAATATGGAGGCCTAGTAAATATTATTTAGCAAATGGAAGTATTTCAGTCGGGGGTTTTGATAAGGCTTAGGTTTATACTGTAATCAGCCTGCTCTCTTCTCTAAAATGATTAGAGTCCTTGTTCCATCAGTCCTCCTGAGTGGCTGTGGAATGCAGAAAAGGCAGTTGGTTACATGCTGTGAATTGGAAGTGGCTTCTATTTACCTCTTCTCCACCTACTCATATGGCCACGGATGGTGCCCAGTTCAAGCAGGAATAGAACACCATGCAGGGCTAACTGGCCTAAGTCCTTCGAGTGGAGCACAGAAACTTGCTTTAAGAGAGCCTGATTAAAGGCCCCGAGTCCATTTGAAGGCATGGTTTTCTATTAAGCCTTTAATCCTTACAGAAGTATATATTTTCCATATAGAGGGAACCTAAACTGTCCTAATATGTAGGCATTTTAGCTCCTGACTCCCAACTTGGCCAGAGATGTGTGGTGAATCAGTATGTCACATTCCATTAAAAGATGCTTCCCTGTTTATGTTTGTTTGGTGTTTAGAAATGCAATAACTATACTAGAGTTCTTTGTTAGGCTGTCGTCTGCCTCTGAGGGAACAGAAAGTGATGCAAAGAGCCAATCTCAACACCGTAATTATATCGGAAAGCGTATGCTTGTGTCCTTCATTAGGAACATTGCCATTCTATGCTACCAAATGAAGAGGATCTTATTGACACCTCCCTCTTGCTTCTGCCTCCAAACCAATCCCTGCTTCCTTCCACCCAAAAATAAAAGGACACTCTGAGTTATGGCATTATCAATGAATTTTCAGTGGGTAGGATGTTCTGAGCAGTGAAAACTATAAATAAATTGGTTCTGCACTGGAATTAGCTGTGGAACCGGAAGGATAAACATGGGACAACTAATTGCAGCCGCACGATTAACAAGAATGTTGTTCTAAGGAGAGGAAAAAGTCAATAGCATTAATGAAAATTAAGCAGTATCTCAGTGGTGCTAGTAAATAAATAAATATATGTCTATGTTTAATTAAAAGCAAGACCCAATTATGTCTCACTTCTTACCGAGCTACTTAAATCGAGACAGTCTAATGTCAAATGAGAAAAATCAACTCAGGACACTGTCATCTGCATTTAATCAAGACTTCCGTGTCTCACACAAGCTTTTAAGATGAGTAACGGTAGGGGTGTAAGTAGGAGTCTCATGCAAACTTCCCATTGCCCTGCAGTGGACAGGTCTATAGATCTCCAGTTGGAGTATAGAAATCTTCTAGAAGAACTGTGACTGTAAAGCCACTTCTATAACTCTTACTCTGTGATTCTGATGAAAAGATACCATGTTGGGCTAACATAAGCAAAGCTTGTATCTAGAGCTATAGCTAAAAGTATCAGTGTGGTGTTATTTTTTTCTGACAATAAAAGCAATACATAAGTGCTCAGCAAAACGTTGACTTAAAATTTTGCTTCTTTTCAACAAAATTTGTTTAGTACACAGTAAATGTCAGGTGTGGAGAAGACAGATTGGGGGGCAGAGGTTGTTTCTACCTGCTTTGTCTAAACACCTTACCGCAGTCAATTTCCTTAGTTGTTTTGTGTCTACCCCCATTAACTAAAAACCCAAGGTGAGATAATCTTCCTTGCTGAGTTTAATGACAGTTCTCTCCTAGGTGAAGGGGATGGGGTAAGAGGCAGAAACCCCTCTCTCCAGAGGAATCTGAAGAGAGAGTGTGCTTTGATGACCCCGGGGGTGCAGGAAGGAACTGGGGCCCAAGCAGACAATGACTATGCCTGGCCTTGGAGTTGCATACTTGGCCCTTACTCTATCATTTCTTGTCTCACTTCCTCTCACTTGTCAGGAATATTGCCAGCATTGGTGAAAGAGACAAGTGAGATACCACGTCAAATAAAGCCAAATCCTTGAAAGAAAGATGTGATGGTCCACAAATCAAAGTCATTTCTTATTTCACTAGTAATGATGCAAATGTCTTTCTTTTCTTTATCTCACAAGGTTTTTTTGCGTGTTTTTTTTTTTAATCTTTCATGAAAGGCTCATCATTTATTGACTCTCTTACCCTGGAAATAACATTATCAGAAGCTATTTGTTGAGCATTTATTCTGTGCTGGGCACTATGCAAGGCCTAAGAATACAGTCAGGATCAGACACTGTCCCTCCAAGATGGGGGATATAAATTTAGTACATTTCTTACTTTCTCTGAACCTTGATCCCCTCATTTATTACATAGGACATTTTTTTAAATAGTGATACATACATTCTGGATTTTTTTTTTTTTTTTTTTTCCTGAAACAGGGTACTGCTCTGTCACCAAGGCTGGAGTGCAATAGCATGATCATGACTCACTGCAGCCTTGATCTCCTGGGCTCAAGCAATCCTCCTGCCTCAGCCTCCCAAGTAGCTGGGACTACAGGCATGCACCAGCATACTGGCTAATTTTTTAAAAAGCATTTTGTAGAGACATAGAGACTGGGTCTTACTATGTAGCCCATGCTGGCCTCAAACTCCTGGGCTCTAGCAATCCTCCTGCCTTGGCCTCCCAAACAGCTGGCATTACAGGTGTGAGCCACCATGCCTGGCCCTGGAAATATTTTGAGGACTACATAAAATAATGTATATAAAAGAGCCTAGTGGAATATAACTAGGAGCTCAACAAATGTTAAACTTTTTTTCCCCCAGTCATAAGCAGGAAAAGAAAAATATTAAATCCATACATTTCCCCATTAACAGTTTTTTTTTTTTAAGGGTGGTGTTGGGAGAAACCTGAAACTTTTGATTAAAAAAAAATAGCTACTTAGGATTAAATAGCAAATCGTATGTCAGAAATGACAGGACAAACAATTCTTTAAGCCAAGCTTTTTCTGTCAGGATACCTGCCAGAGGGGAGCAGACCCTTTGCTGGCAGTGAGAAAGGTGCTCGCTTGAATCAAGCAACAGGCCAGTGAAAATTGGTGGAGAGCCATGGAAATGCCACTGCCAGGTCTGTCCCTCATGACCTGATAGGCACTTTGGACATGAGCGACTCCAGACCCTGGTGACAAAATAAGCAACAGACCCTTTTCCGGGTGGATCTCGGGTGAATTCTGCTCACAGCCAGAGGAAAACGAGTGTTTCCAATTCTTCCTCTCCCTTCCTCAACTTTTCCTTTGGCCTTACCTAGGTCCCCAGGCTCAGTAGTGAAGTCCCATCATTCAGTCAGTTCAAATCCCAACTAAACTCCAGAGATGGCTGGGAGGGGCTGAGTGTACTCTGTAGAGACAGAGGCCAAAAAGCACAGTGGATGAAGCATCGGGTGGTGGGGCGGGAAACACGGGCTCTCACCCCTTAGCTGTTGCTGATGAACTGGGGACCCAGATAAGATGCTGTGGCTTCCTGCATCTCAGCTTGTTTGTCTGTAAAATGAAGGACTTGGCCCAGATGGCTCAATGGCTCGCCCAGCGTTACTTGCCTATCATCTCTCCCGGGAAGCTGGTCGGGTTTCCAGGATTGCCTTTCTTCTCTAATCTCCACCCAGGCAAAGGCCAGAAAGTGACCTTCAGAAGAAGCCAACACCCCAGTTCCTGCCTCAGGGTGATATGAAGACCCCAGGAAGGAAATTATGCTGAGAAAAGGAGATCACACTTCTGTCCAGCCTGCACCATCCCCTTGGCATGCCCTGAAGACACGAGGCCTAAGTCAAGGTCAAAGACACGGCCCTCCTGGTTATGAAGATTCCAAAGGCTCCCAGTTGCATAAGGAGGTTACCCAGAATGTCAGATTCAGAGCGATTCAGCAAGAACCCTTCAAAATTCAGTGTGCTGTGTGGAAGGTAAGAGGCAGACAGGCCACCGGCCGGTGGGTTTTATTTGGTGTGCACAAAGTTTTAAAAAATACATGTGCACCATTAAAAAGGAAAAAGAAGAAAAAGAAAAACAGCAAAAGCAGGAGACTCTACATTTTAAAAAATCTGAATTTCCAGTTTCTGTTAAATAAAGAAGTAGAGGATCTGGCTACACTGGGCCCACATTACTCCCCTCCCCTAACGGTGAGCTGGAGTTGCACAGCTTCGGTCCTCTTTGGGTAGAGTGCATATGCTTCCCAATTCTCCAGGGCTCCTTCCACAGTTGCTACTTGAGCCTATATTTTAGTGTTTTGCTAGTAGTGGAGAAATATTTATCTGTGCTCATGAATCTACAAAATGTGAGAAAACAAAACATATACCCAGAGGACTGTGTGTTTTACCAGCAAGTGCAGAAAGTGCCTTTGTGGAAGCAAGGAATAGTGCTAATATTTACCATGCAAACCCCTGGCATGCACCACTCATTCTCATTACCTGCCTGGCTCTTAAGCGTATTTTATTTTGTAGCCTCTGCCTGGAAGACTTGGAGGATGGAAATCTGTAGATGGTCTGCAACTATTAATCCACCCATTTCCCATTACATAGGTCATGGCAGAATTACCATGGCACCTACTTTGGCAAAAGTTCTGCTGTCTTTAGCCCTTACATGCTTAATCACCTGCAGTAAACTTAAAGACTCTTATCCATCAGTCTTCAAAGGGGTAGGAATTTGAGAGATAACCTTTAGCTCTTTTGCTTGGAATACTAATAAACACGAATTTCTATGATGGTCTTCTCCATCTTTCATATACATGAGGGAATTCAGGCTCAGACAGATAAATGTCTTGCCCAAAGGGTAGAAGTGGAGTATTAGCTGGTCTAGAAAGAAGGTTGGGAAGGACACATTTCCTTGCTCCTTCACCTGGGCAAAGCAAGGTGCCCTTCCCCACACCCTCCTCTGTCCCCCAGCATGCATACAATATGCACACACACTAGCCCACTGGTTACAGGCTGGCTAGCTTCTCCCAGCCTCTCTCCAGGGGGTCACCCTCATCTAGCAGATGTGGGCAGGAAGAGAAATCCACTGGTGCTTGCTGCCAGAGGAGATGGCCACTGCCAATTGAGGCTGATCATGAAGAGTGGGTTCCTGGAGTCCTCAGCAGAGCATTGGCTATTCATGGACAAGGACAAGTGAGAAGCCCTCCCCATTTTCTGCCTCTGGCCCTGTAGTGCTGCCTAGTTCCCATCAGGGAGGGGATGGGGAAGGAGTTAAATACTCATCCCAACTCAGAAGTGGAACTGAGACTGCTCTGCCAGGGCGTTAATATCATGGTGCATAGAGAGCATGTAAGCATCCTAGAGGCCAGGCACGGTGGCTCACACCTGTAATCCCAGCACTTTGGGAGGCAGAGGTGGGAAGATCACCTAAGGTCGGGAGTTCAAGACCAGCCTGGCCAACGTGGAGAAACCCCATCTCTACCAAAAATACAAAAATTAGCAGGGCAAGGTAGTGCATGTCTGTAATCCCAGCTACTTGGGAGGCTGAGGCAGGAGAATTGCTTGAACTTGGGAGGTGGAGGTTGCCGTGAGCCAGGATCGCACCACTGCACTCCAGCCTGGGAGACAAAGCAAGATTCCATCTCAAAAAAAAAAAAAAAAAAAAAAAATCCTAGAAAAAGAGCAAATGCACAGCATTGGCACTAGTGGTGCGAAAGCACAGCCCAGGATGCCTTTTCAGTCACAGTCACTCACTAAAGCTACTTGATGAGCACCTAGCATGGGCTAGGTACCTAGATCAACACACAGTTTCACCAACATCCCTGGCTAAGGTCACATGATCCACAGAGATGCTTGTTTGCTGAGCATGAGTCAGATCTGGAGAAAGTCCTGAGAAAGTCCCAAGGCTTCTGTGTCTGAAGTTCCAAGCCAGGATGGAAGCAGCCAGTTCACCTGCTATAGACTAAATGTTTGTGTCTTCCTCCCCTCAATTCATATGTAGAAATCCTAATCCTCATGGTACTTGGAGGTAGGGGCTTTGGGAATGACCGGGTTAGATTAAGTCATGAGGGTGAGGGTGGGGCCCTCATGATGGGATGAATGCCCTCATTAAAGAAATGGAAAAACATGAGATCTCTCTCTCCACCATGTGAGGATACAGCAAGAAGACGGCCCTCACTAGACACAGGATCTGCCAGCACTTTCATCTTGGGCTTCCCAGCCTCCACAGCTGTAAGAAATAAATGTCTGTGGTTTAAGCCACTCAGTCGATAGTATTTTGATACAGCAGCTTGAGCTGAGATATCACCTGTATCGATTCTTTGGCAATGAATTCAGCAAATGGTTGCTTTGTAGAACGATCAGTTAACTGCAGGGACCAGTCGTCAGACAGAGCTAAAAAGTCACATGCTCAGGGAGCCTCACCCTGGTTCCGGGAAAATGTTAAGAAGAATAACAACTTAAGCTTCTACATATCCTAACACTGCACCAAATGCTTTAGGTATGGTGTTACTCATTTAAATCCCAGAACACGCAACAGCAGGTTTCATCAGATATATTTTATCCAGGGGGAATATAAGGTTCAGAGAATAAAAAGGATATCCAAGGTCACCAGGTTGGCAACCAATACAGGCAGGTTTCAACCCAGTTCCTCTGACTCAAAGCCCTGGCCCTGTTCTCCATGACTGTGCCCAGGAAGACTGTGCCGAAGGTACCGTTTTGGTCTCAGACTCTTGAATTTTCCTTGACTCCTGGAAAACAGTTTAAAGCAGCTGCAAACATGGTTTCCACAACTGCATTCTTGAAGCACATACCCAGAGTTACTTCTTGTAACAGCATTTTCTTCCAGATGACTGAGATGCGTCTGCTGGTGATAAGTTCAGATTAACCTATTTCAACTTGATAGCTAGATTCTGACACATGGAAAAAAAAAAAAAAGAAAACAGAAAGAAAAAACTATAGGATCAAAACCCCAGTTACACTGAACACAGTATTTTCCCTTAGGATACCCTCGGATTTTATAACCAGATATTTACTATAGATCCAAAAGAAAGTGAGAATCAACATTCTTCCTTGATCTCAAGATATATAGTTTGGATAGTCTGAAATTAGGATGTGTCTTAAAATCAATGTTTAATTTGAACATGGTGGTCTTTTTTTCCCCTCTCCCACTCTAAGTGAGCATTGACCTTCGGGAGACTTCAAAAGCTGCAATTAATATAATTGTGTGTCTTAAAATAAACGGCATTTTATTTTATTTTATAGAGACAGGGTCTCACCCTGTCACCCAGGGAGGAGTGCAGTGGCATCTTCTTAGCTCACTGCAGATTCGAACTCCTGTGGCAAGGTTATCTTCCCACCTCAGCATCCTGAGTAGCTGGGTCTATGGGCACAGGATGCCATACCTGGCTAATGTTTTTATTTTTACTTTTTGTAGAGATGATGTCTCACTGTGTTGCCCAGGTTGGTCTCCAAGTGCTGACCTCTAGTGATGGTCCCACTGCAGCCTCCCAAAGAGTTGGGATTACAGGCATGTGCTACCCTGCCCAGACAAGTGGCATCTTACAAAGGGGAAATAAGAAGTAATGATAAACAGTCTAGCCGGAATGCTAATTTGTTTCTATGTCTCCAATCCGTAGTGTGCAACATGATTTCAATATATGTTTGTTGAAATGACAAATACATCTGTAAAATAGACACTGAATTTTTTTTTTATTAGGAAAAACTTCAAACATATACCAAAGTGTAGAGTGTATTACAATGAACTCCCTTCACTCAGCTTCAGTATTTTCAACTTATGTCCTATCCCACTCTGCCCCTACCCACTCCCTCTCTGCCCCAGATAATTTTGAAGGAAATCCCAGATGTTAGAGAGCATTTCATCAGTAAACAGTTCAGTGTGGATCTGTAAAAGGCAAAGAGTGGCCTTTTTAAAAGCAACTATGACAGCATCGTGACACCTCCCTAAGAATCATCACAGCTCCCTAAAAACCAATATTAATAATTCTGTAATATTGTCAGATGTTCATTTAGTACTTACATTTTCCTAATTATCCTATAGATAGCCTCTTTCTACCTTGCTGTCTTTTCTTTACTCACAGTTTATTTGCCTCAGTATCCCTGAGGCATGAAAGCTCCATCCTCTTTTTCCCTGTTTGCTGTGTTGTTAATGTTGTTAAAGGAACTAAATCTTCTTGTCTGGTAGTCTCCCACATGTTGGCTTTGGTTAATGGCATTCCCATAATAACATTGTTTAGGACGTTTCCTTTTCTCCTGTGTTTCCTGGGCATTGGTACTTAGAGCTGTAGGTTGTGCAGACTTAGTTTGCATTTCTTGGTACTGTAATGAGGAGGTGCATGATGTCTGGTTGTCTCTCTCTTTGGATGTTATCAGCTATTAAGGATGATCGCTTAGGTCATAACAAACACCTTTGATGTGACTGCCCCATACTAAAGCTACCAAAAAAATATACATTAAAAATAATGAATCTGAGATGTTGGGTATGTTACCTGTTCAGTTTTAGGTCCTTATGATTACAAGAGAGAGCAATTCCCTTGGGTTGACCCAAACGACTGTAGGCACTAGTATAGTGTGTTCTGCAGTGATGTGAGGGTGGTGTGCCCAGGCAACCTTACCTTAACAAAAACAGCATTATACACACTTTCGTTTCAGTTAACCAAAAAAAAAAAAAAAGAGGGGCATGGGGACTGCAGGAATCTCTATAACAAAAGCATTGTCTATAGTTTTAAGTATATAGCTAAAACACTGAAATTGTAAACGTAAAAATGTGGCGTGTGATTCCATCCAGCTCTTGCTCAAGAATGATGTCTTAGGCCATCACAATACTTCTTAGACATTTCCATTACTTTTAGCACAACAAAGAGGCTGTGGCACTTATGCAACAGGCCTTTCTCTCTGCCCACACACTCTACTTCTGTACGGGTCATAAGAGGGTCTACACATGTCTCCTAGTTAATCAATCATGTTATGTCCCATTTAGCATATGGAAACTCATGCTGTGTATACAGATAGGAAAGAAAGGAAAGAGATACCTCACAGGCAATCACGGAAGAAAGATGTGTATGAGGAGACCTCCTGGGGACCTCAACTCGTCAGAGGCAATGGTAGGGAGCCGAGTAGCCACTGTGAGTATGCTTCCATATGTCCCTTTCTTATTTTGGCTCTCGCCATCTCTTTTCCTAGTACAGACTAGCTTCATCACACTCTGCATCTCTCTGTAAGTGATTCAGGCATTAGAATGGCTTGAGCCTTCAAATGTTTTTCCTTTTATTTTTAGTTGACATATAATAATTGTACATATTATGGGATACAGAGCACTATTTGAATACATGTATATAACGTGTAATAACCAAATCAGGGTAATTGACGTATGTATTACCTCAAACATTGATCTTTTCTTTGTATTGGTAACATTCAAAATCCTCTCTTCTGGATTTTAAAAAATATACGATAAATTATTGTTAACTATATTCACCTACAGTTCTATAGAACACTTAGAACTTATTCCCCTATCTATCTGTAATTTTGTGTCTGTTAACCAACCTATCCCACTATGCTTCCCAGCCTCTAATAACCACTAGTCTACTCTCTACTTCCAAGAGACCAACTTTTTTTAGCTCTCATGTATGAGAGAGAACATATATTTTCTGTTCCTGGTTTATTTCACTTAACATAATGTCCTCCAAGCTCATCCAGGTTGTCACAAATGACGGGATTCAGGGTTTCATTCCTTTTTTTTTTTTTTCTGAGACGGAGTTTTGCTCTTCTTGCCCAGGCTGGAGTGCAATGGTACGATCTCGGCTCACTACAACCTCTGCCTCCCAGGTTCAAGAAATTCTCCTGCCTCAGCCTCCTGAGTAGCTGGGATTACAGGCATACGCCACCATGCCTGGCTAATTGTGTATTCTTAGTAGAGATGGCATTTCTCCATGTTGGTCAGGCTGGTCTTGAACTCCTGACCTCAGGTGATGCTCCCACCTCAGCTTCCTAAAGTGCTGAGATTACAGGCGTGAGCCACCATGACCCGCCCAGTTTCGTTCCTTTTATATGGTTGAATAGTACTCCATTGTGTATACATGCCACATTTTCTTTATTCATTCTTCTGTTGATGGACATTTAGGTTGACTCCATACCTTGGCTATTGTGAATAGTGCTGGAATAAACATGGCAATGCAGATGTCTTTTCCATTATTGATTTCCTTCCCTTTGGGGAAGTAGTGGGATTGCTGAATCATACGGTGGTTATGTTTTTAGATTTTTGAGAAACCTCCATGTTGTTTTCTATAATGGCTGTACTAATTTACATTCTTACCAAAAACGTAATGTAAGAATTCCCTTCTTTCCACATCCTTACCAACACTTGGTTTTTGTTGTTGTTGCTGTTGTTGTTTTGTCTTTCTGATGGCAGCCATTCTAATGGGAGTTGGATGATATTTCGTGTGATTTTGATTTGCATTTCCCTAATAGAGATGTTGAACATGTTTTCATATTCTCGTTGACCATTGGTACGTCTTCTTTTGAGAAATGTCTATTGAGATTCTTTTCTCATTTTTAGATTGAATTATTTGTTTTTTCAAACTTTTTTTTACCATCATTTAATAAATTTTTATCATAACCAAGTACACACAAACATGTAGGTGTGTAGTCAGCATGTATGGTGTGAAATAGATATATAAATAGACACACATATTATCTTTGAAACCAAAGTTTTACATATTATCATCCTTGCCATGTGTTATATATCCTGATATTTTCTTTTCTATTCTATTCCTTTGTTAAAAAAAAAATACTGGTTGTGGCCTATTACATTTATTTCAAAACCCATTGGTGGGTCATAACTTTCATCTTGAAAACCACATCCTATAGTGAAGGTAGAACTTGAAGAGCATCAAACTGAAGTTCTTGGGAACTAGACTGATTCCAAATACAAGAATTATAGCTTAAGAAACTGGAGCATCATTACACTGTGAATTAGATCAGAAATTGGAGCATGTCTATATTTGTCACATAATAAAACATTATGTGACATAGGTAGTCAAACAGCCCTTTGGTTTTAATGTGTGATCCGGTTAATCTTGGAAGTGAATCAGTATCCTATAGTGATCCATTGGAGGAGAGAAGCACACTGGCCTGATGAAAGCCATCAGGAGCCCTGCCTTTTCTATTGTAGCCTTGATGGATTGGCACTTCCAAACACTCATCATCCATCACACCAGCCCAGTTCTATTTTTTCTAGCTCGACAGAACACACTGTGTTCTCTGGAGCCACAAAGAGAAGAAAATATTCCCTCCAACACTCCTGCATGATGAATTTTTCTACCTCTACATTAAGCTCTGCTCACAGGGCATGTCTTTTTGGCTTTTTGAGTGTCCTGACTATGACAGGAGAACTGGTAAAAGACCAATAATGCTGCTACTATCACCAACCCATATTGCCTGACATTTTTCACCTCTTTTCTTATAAAGAGCTCCCAGCTCCAAGAAGAGAAAAAAAAAAGAGGAAAGGAAAACCCACACAATATCAATAAAGTTTACCCTTGAGATTAAGTCGCATTCTCGGATGGTGTTTTCACAACATAATTTTTTATGCATTCTGCTTAGATTGTAAGATATTTGGGCAGAAATCAAAATTTCCGTCCAGTTTTTATTCTGCAGTAAGTGCTAGGTTTCTGCCTCACGCACACATACTCACACAGATATTAACATATGTGGAAAGTGACTTCTATGATAGAGTTAATTTCCCATTTACTATGAGCAGGGAGTTTTTTCTAAAATATGATCAACTTGGCGGTGCTAGTGTATAAGTTTAATAATATTTTTGGTAACTAGAAAGGAGGAAATAACCCATGAGTCATGAAAAACCTGAAAAGACTATTCTGATGTTTGTTTATCTTGAACTAAATTTGCAGGGAAATCAAATCACTCTAGCAGCTAAAACTGCACACTCACATTCTTTTGTATGAATTAATTATACTTAACTGCTCTGTAATGTCCTGATTAATTATTTCCTGTTCCAGTCAGTTCATTGTGCATTTTGATACAAAACCTGCATTATGATGAGGATCTTGGATCTATTTCTCATCTTGCATGTGGCCCCCGTAGAGCTGATCTGAATGACTAGCTTCAAAGAAAGCCAACATCTTCATCAGCACCCCAGGAGAGCTGTGTTGGACACAGGCAGTGACAATGGAACTGTATTTTTGGCCCAGGGTATGGAATCACCACTTATGCATGAGGAGCAATGAGCTGGGGCATTGAACACTGCACAGCTTGTGAGAAATATAACTCTCCATGCTGCACAAACTCTGGTGACTTGTCTCCCACCAACAGACTCTCATGTGTATGGAGTGATGGGGCTCTCAAGAGCAAGGTGAACGTGGCTAGGTAAGTCCTGAAGACAGGAGAAGCCAACTGTATCCATTTCCGATTGTTGAGATGGGGGTAAAACAACACAAATTCATTATCTGGCAGTTCTGTAGGTCAGAAGTCCTAAAATCAAGACATCAGAAGGGCTGTGTCTCTTCTGAAGACTCTAGAGGAAAATCTGTATCCTTGCCTTTTCCAGTTTCTAGAGGCTGCCATGTTCCTGGCTCATGGCCCTTTCTTCCATCTTCAGAGCCAGCAGAATAGCATCTTCAAACCTCTGACCTCGACATCCACCCCCACATCTCATTCTTTCATTCATCTAACTCCTTTCCCTTATAAGGACCCTTGAGATTACATTGGGTCCATATAATCCACAATCATCTCCCCATCTCAAGACTTGATTAATGACATCCGCAAGGTCCTTTTGCCATATAAGGTTCACATTAGCATGTGGAGGTCTTTGGGGGACTGTTACTCTGCCACAACATTGAGTATCCAGATTGAGGAGGGATCAGTGTAGATCAAGCCAGAGCCTAGGCACCCTGCCCCCACAGTAGTAGGGTAGTGTTTAGTCAGGCCTTCACAGCACCAGCAGAGCGGGGCAGGAAGTCTGTAGGTGTGAGTTCTAATCCTAGCAAAATGACTTACACAATGGCCAAAGCTACCCTGCGTTTTACCTGTTACAGGCTGATTTGCATTCAGCGTTCTCTAAAACCATAAAGCTGTTACTGACAATCCATGATACCAAATTAGCTTGTAAGTGTGCGTAGGACTGAGGACAGCAGGAAGGTGCCACCAAGAACCTGAACAATGAGTTGCCCCTGTTAATTTTAAATTCTTAAAATCAACACAAACGTTGATTTTATACAGTTGTGTGGTCAATAGGCTAATCCCAGGCTTCAGTTAGCATTCACACATTGAAAAGAAGAGTGTTACCGAGGGTTCTTGGGCTCTCAGTGCACTAATTGACATGAAGCCAAAGAGTTTTCTCAGACAAGACTTCATTGGAGTTTATGTCTGGACATAAGGGTGGCAGCACAGGAGAGAGAGAATTCTCTGACTCTCCAAAAAGAGATGACTGGGCTTTTTTATTAGGCAAAACACAGGAAATGACATCAGGAATAGGGTATGCAGGCTGGACTTGGAAGGGCAAAGCACTGAAGGGTAGAGTATGCAGGTTACCATATTTGGTTTCAATGGTTATCTTGAGTAACGGGCGACCCAATGGTTTGGCCAGCAGCAACAAGGCTGTAAATAAGTTGTTCAGCATTCCTTTCTGAGGTGAAACATTACACAACCTTGGTTTGTATATCTGGATTTCCTAAGGCCAGTTCCCAGACATCTTTAAGTAAAAGGCAGGGTTAAACCTAATGATGTCAGTGAGGTAGTGGTGTAGGGCTTGTGATCAGTGGGAATGCATGAAAGAATGCTGTAGTGGAAGTGTCCTGAAGCTGTTAGACTATGTAGGTAGGCAGACAAGAGCAGGGCAGGAGAGGCCCCCACCGCAAGGAATGTCGGTGATGGTCAGGTAGTTGATGCCAAGGAAAGACAGTCTCCCGATAGAAAATGCCTGATGCTCACGATCAGCAGCTTCCTGCTAAGATCTCATGAGCTGGGCAAGTGGGCTCAAGCATATGCACTAAGAGGCAAAATGGCAGAATTTAACTGGTCTATGACCTTCCTCTAGGAATGCTCAGCTGCTAAGGGAAAAACACCTCAAGTGGGCATGTCAGTAAACACACTGCATGTGCGGCCCCTTCCAAGTGCTGGCAGGCCTCTGCATAGTCAGACAGCCCATCCCAAGGGAAAAATCAAGGGAGGAGAAATGAAAACCCTGGAACCATGTCAATGTATGAAACCCCAAGTCAAGGGCCAAACAGGGAACTTGGATCTCTCAAGTTGCCCACTTGGCCCCTCTGCCAAGTGTACTTTACTTCCTTTGGTTCCTGCTCTTAAACTCTTTAATAAACTTTCACTCCTACTCTAAAACTTGCCTCAGTCTCTCCCTCTGCCTTAAACCTACTTCTGCCCCTTGGCCAAATTCCTTCCTCTGAGGAGGCAAGGATCGAGTTTGCTGCAGAGCAGTCAGATTCACCACTGGTAACAAGGCCAAGTCTTGTTCCTACTCTGTCTCAAGAGTACGAGAATCAGGAGACTGAATGAGCTTTGGCACAGAGAGGCACAAAGAGGTTCCCATGAGCAGAGACCCCACATTGCCCCTTTCCCCTGACAAGCCCCCTGAGCCTGTCCCCAGCAGGCGGCGGATGCATCAGACACAGAACCTGAGGTTTGTAAATCTTCAGGTCGTGTAATAACTGCTCTTTCCTCTGATTTCAGGCTCACCACAAAACCCTGGGATAATTAGGCTTCCCAGGGAGCCCCTCACACAGGGAGAGGATGGGCTGTCAATCTCTGGTCTACTTGACAGATAGACTCTGTTTCTCATGGAAAATTAACAAGCCAGCATGCTGGCTTGCATATATTCATGTCTTGGGAGTTTAGTTAGTATGAGTCAGCACCTCAAAGCTGTCAATCTCTGGTCTGCATGACAGATATACTCTAATTTCTCATGAAAATTAACAAACAGCTATGCGGATTTATATTTATTAATGCCTTATGAGTTTAGTTAGCACGAGTTGGTATCAACTCTGATCAGCTTAGAGGTCCCTGTAAGACCTGAGCTGCAATGAGTTCCCCAAGATTCTCCTCTGGTCAAAAAGTCCAACCCTGCCCCATGCCCCACCTTATTTCCCAGCCCTCATTCTAGGCCATTTTCTTGCACATCTCCAGGGGCCCATTGACAGACTATGATGTAAGAGGTGCCGTCCCCTGGAGTTGTGCCATCCTGCAGCCCTACCCTGAATAACTCCACAGGGCTCCACTTAAATTCTGCTTCCTTAGCAGGCACCTGCAGAGTGAAGAGCCCCCCCTACTCCAGAATTATCTGCCTTCCTTGTTTTATGCTCTAAGAATCCTGCCCTTTCCTTTCTTGCACTTTTCACCCTTGTTTGCCATCTATCTGCCCCACCTTGAAGAGGGCCAGGTTGGTTTTACTGACTCTTAGATGCCCCATGATTATCATAGTGCCTGAGACAAAGTAAGTACTCAATAAATATCTGCTGAACAAATAGATAAATGGATGCTGCCCTGACCTCCCCTTGTGCCTCTTTTTCAACCACTAGAGAGTGGAGAATGGATGCTAACACAACAAAAGATTCAGGAGCCACTATTATAAATTAAGGAAAAGGTCACATTCAAGATAAGACAGAGAATGCCTTTGTAGAGTTAACAGGAAGCTGTCTTCCCAGGAGAAATGGAGAGACAGCCCATCAGGACAGACTGTGACAGGACACTGCTGTGGCAGTGGCAGGGCAGCAATGAGCTGTCTCTAACAAACAGCTGGACATTTCTATTTGAATGTCCTGACATTACCACAACTCAACACGTTCAAGTTCAACTTGAATGTCCCGATTTCTAGGTGTCCCTCAGCCTCCTAACTCGCGAGCTGAGATTTCTCTCTCTTTAAAGAGACCAATTAATAAATCAACAACTCACATAGGTTTCTAGCCTTATCATTACCTTACTCCAAGTCCCATCCTGTCATACACCTGGGCAACTGTCACAGTATCTTGAGTTGGCTTCTTGTTCCTGGTCTCACCTTTTCTTCGTGCCTTAAATACTTCTTTGAAGAAACAAATACCACTTTAATAACCTCAACTCCTATTTCTCCTCCTATTTGGAAACTCTTTCAATGGCTCTATGACTCCACATTTGCAGCAGACTGGCCTCTAAGCCCTGCGCATCTGTGGTTTTTTCCATCCTTATCTCCTACTGTTTCATATCCTAACCCTGCTCCTCTGTTCCCAAACCAGTTCTGCCTCCTCCTCTGGAGCAAATGAATTCTATTCCTTTTCCTCTAGATACCCCTCCCCCTCCTGTCCCCATATGTTTGTTCAGGCTGGATGGACTGGCTTTCCTTGTCTTTCTTCCCCGTTGAAGCCTGATCTAACTCTATGACTCAGCTTAAGACCCAAGGCTTTCATGAAGTTTTTCCTTGATTGTTTCAATTCACACAGAGAGACTTGCAGAGAAGTACCCGGTGTTGAAAACATGTAGACCTCAGGGTGCAGCTTCCCTTTACCACTCAGGAAATTGAGTCTGACAGAGCCTAACCATGCTCCCTTCCTGAAGTCACCACTCTTCTTTACCATTCATTATGACAAGTAATCATCATCTTTCTTAAGAGGAAGGTTGGCCCCAGGAAGATGAGGAAATCCATTAGGCTTCTTCTATAGCAACCTCAACATCTCATTCAGTGAGAGGCTTAAAAGACTCTCCATAAATTAACACTGAAGGATACTCAGAGAGAAAGTGAGCTGTGCCAGTATAGGGAAATTAAAGTAAAAGACAAAGAGCTTGGCCATGGGTATTTCCAATCATTGCCAGGTGACAAGGTAGCCTAATTCTCAGTGACCCATCCCAATATTCAAGCCAATATTCAGGTCACCTGGTCTAACACACCTCTGCTACGAAGAGGATCCCACAAATGTGTTGGAGATTGTAGTGGACCGGATAGTGCCCCCCCCAAAAAAAAATATAGATCCACCTCCTAACCCCCAGAACCTGTGGTGTTGACCTTATTTGGAAAAAGGGTCCTGTCAGATATAATTAAGGATCTGGAGTTGAGATCATCGTCAGGGTGGGCCCTAAATCCAGTGACACATGTCTTTATAAGAAACAAGAAAAAAAAAAAAGACACAGAGAAGGCAAGAAGGTCATGTGGAGACAGAGATTGGAGTTGTAGAGCCACAAACCAAGGAGCCACCGAAGCTGGGAGAGGCAAGGGAAGATGCTCCCTTAGAGCCTGTAAAGGAAGCGCAGCCTGCTGAACCCTGATTTCCAACTTCTGGCCTCCAGAACTGTGCAGAATACATTATAGTTGTTTTAATTTGTTATGGAAGCCCTAGGAAGCTAATACAGACAGCAAGTACCTCCTTGATGCCACACCTGAAAAGTGCATCTGCCTCTGCCATACTTTCCTCAGAAATACTCGTGGACCCTTCAAGCATAAACAGGGCATCGTTACTTGACATGAGGAGTGTTTCTCATGTTAATTTCCCATGAAAATTAATAAACAGCTATGCAGATTTATATTTATTAATGCCTTATGAGTTTAGTTAATATGAACCTTTAGAGGCACTTAGAAGTTAGCATGAGCTGGGAGACACACCTGTCTAATCGGTGCTCGGGTAGCGGGAGGAAGGGCAGTCATGGAGACAAGGAAAGGGAACCTGTTCAAGGAGACCAAGAACTGAGTCTTGAAGAATGAGAAGACATCATCTGGGGGAGGAAGCTGGACAAGGCGTCAGGCAGGGAGAATAGCACAGCAGTCCACTGTTCACAGAGAATCAGTGTGAGGCAAGAGTGAGGAAGGCTGGAAGCTGAGAAAAGGGCCAGGTGTTGGAGGGCTTTGCAGGCTATATTAGGAAGCGCACACTTTTCTCTTAGAGATTATTATCAGCTGAGGCAGCATAGGGCATGTTTGGAAATTTGCGTATCATCATTTAGTGGCCTTGCAGCCAGGGAAGCTTACTGTCTTTCAGTGTGATGGACAGTCCAGCACAAGCAAGATGTTCTTGTCCCTCCCCAAATTATAAAAGAGCTCCATTCCCTTGAGAAAAACTGCTGGGTGACGATTGGAACCACTGAAGAGGTTTAAAGAGAGAAGTGACAAGATAGGAATTGTGAACAGATCATTCGGGTGCAATGGGAGTGTGAGATTGGAGAGACAGGAGTGAAGGCTTGAGAAAAATTAGGAAGCCACAGTTCAAGTACTTTCAAGGGTAATGGAGATAATACAGTCTCAGCCAGGGCAGGGGAAGGAGGTATGGCAGGAGAGGAAAGAGTGTTGAAAGGAAGGGGCTGAGAGGTTTAGGGGCTGGGAGGTGAGAGATGTTTAGGTAAAAACAGCAGGATTTTGTATTTGAATAAGGAGTCCAGAGTGCATTTTGGATTGCGAGTTGGGAGGTTTCATTAACAGATATTAAGAATAAAAAGGAGAGTAACCAGATCATAATTTATTTGAGACGTGTTATTGAATTGCCTGTGGAGATAGCTAAGCAGAAATGCCCTTTAGGCAATTGGAACCTCATAACATTTGAAGGATGCTGTGAACATTGTAATCTCTAAGGAGGGTATTTTCAAACAGGCTAGCAGAAGGTGGAGGTCCCCATAAGTGGAGAATTTGGAGCCTATAAAATTACTAATCTCACACTAAATGGATCGGGTGCTTATAATTTAGTGCCATTTCACAAGGAGTTAGTTCCTTTAAATAAAGGGCAAAAGAAACTCTTGACCTTCAAATGAAGGGCTTTGTTTGCACTCAGATTAGTTAACAAAGGAAGACAATTGCTTGGGTGTTCAGCGGTCATGCCACCTTCATAATGAAGACCTAGGTTGTTTCTTGTGAAACAAATAATTGGAAAAAACAAAGCATTACATCAGTGTAGACAAGTAAGACTAAAACAAATGTTGACTCTTGCCCTTTGAAAGAGGACCCTAGACTAAGGAGGATGGTATTTCATTGTCTTTATTATGCTACATGATATTTCTATCTACACTTGATATTTCTATCAGCTTATGTTTGACTATAGAAATCACTTCACTACTTGGCTTCAATTTAGTGTAGAGGAAATTCCCAGTACTATTCTTTCTTTTTTTTTTTTTTTTTTTTTTTAAAGCTCCTTCTAGTCCATGAGGGTTCCCAAAAGGTTTAGGAGCTCATTCTCACTTCTTAATTTCATAGCTATATGTAAAATCCATGAAGGCAGGGACCAGATCTGTCCAGTTCACCATCAAATCCCACGGTTGGCACACTGCCACACACATAGTGGGCACCTAGGCATCTGGTAAATGTTTGATTTTTTAAACAACAACAACCAAAGCTTAGGCAACTAATTACAGCAGTAATTCTTAAATCACCTTTTGATGAAGTCTGCTGAGCGGAAAAACAGGTAGTGATGAGAAAGAATAACTGGTAATATTGATCTATTCTGGGGAGAGGAAGACTTCGTTGAGAGTCATTTGAGTTGAGGCCTGATGCCTAAGATGAGAAGCTTTTATGACAGGAAGAAGGAGGAAGCGAGGTAACGGATGATTAAATGCCATGATGGGTGATACAAATGAGTGATGGAAGCAGGAGATTTGGAGAGAGAGAGAGGTGAGGCTGTCAGCCTCCATTTCCTGAGCTATCAAGGGGGGCTGTGCCCTGAGGTCTCAGTGCTTTCAACACCCCGTCCTGCTCCATGAGTCTTTGTATGTGGGTTGAAACAATCAAGGAAAGTTTCATGAAAGTCTTGGGACTTAAACTGAGCTGTCAAGACAGACCAGGCTTAAAAAGGGGGCTGAGAGAAGGGAGGACATGCTAGGTGATAGATGAACCCTGAGCAGAATCCCAGGAGCAGAAAGGAGCATCGACCTTCTGGATGGAAAAAGGTAAGATCTGCCCTTTCAAGAGGAGTGGGAGAAATGAGTAAAGGAAGAGAGAATGGCTTATGGTAGAAAATACTAGGTCTAATCACTTACTGAGTTAGGAACTGATTATCTCATTTAACCTCACAAAACTCTGTGAGATCAGGACTGCACTCTTAATATCCTAATTTTATATTGCATAAATGAGAACATTGAGGCACAGAAATGTGAAGGAACATGCCCAAGACACAGCACAATCAAGTGGTGGGGCAGGAATGTGGTGGCATGGGCTGTCCGACCTCCTGGCCAGCACGGGAGGAGAGGGGATGGCCTCAAGGGTGGGGATAACCAGTGAGCTGCTTTTCTTATTTCTCATTTCTGTTCTGCCTGATGCCTCCTAGCATGATTTAGCCTATGTCCTTTCTCCCCAATAAGGGTATAAGCCCTGTGAGTGCAGGAAGAAAGACTACAGTGTTTCTTTTGTTTATCTTTTCCTTCCTTCCTTTTTTTTTTTTTTTTCACTGGGTCTCTCTCTGTCACCCAGGCTGGTGGAGTGCAGTGCTGCGATCATATCTCATTGCAGCCTCTTACTCCCAGACTCAAGCGATCCTCCTCCTACCTCAGCCTCCTGAGTAGCTAGAAGTACGGGAGTGAGCCACCATGCCTGGCTAATTGTTTTTTTTGTTTTGTTTTGTTTTGTTTTCCTATATTTTGTAGAGATGGGGTCTCACTCTGTTATCTCTTGTCTGTTGTCTAGTGAGCAATACTGTTGAACTCCTGGCCTCAAGTGGTCCTCCCTCCTCAGCCTCCCAAAGCACTAAGATTGTTATCAAGGGCAGGCTTGGCTGCTCACTGCTTGCAGCTTTGCAAGCAAATGACAAGGATGAGATTCAATAAAAAGAAAGCTACTTTATTCTAGAGCTTAGCAGTGAGGAAGTGACCAGACTCACCTCTAAAGGAACCACTTCAGATTTCTGGGCAGAAAGCAGGGTCTTAAGAAGGGAAATTTTGGTATGCAGGGCATGCAAGAAGGGCATGGAGGTGTGGCGCCTAGATGATTTGCTCTGAGGACTTATCTTGAGCAATAGGCCATCTGGTGGTCTAGCTGGCACCACTGTGGGCATGACCAGGTTGTAAATTAATCATTGCCTTGAGCAGTCTCCTGGTGGAGAATTTTGAATGTACCTTGTTTGTCTTAAGATTTGGTCCCTGGAACTTCTAAGCAAACATATAATTAGGTAAGCTAGCAGTCCTTGCAGGGGAGTACCTGGTGGAAAGAAAGGAAGGTAGCGATTACATTTGAATTACTAAAAGGTTAATACAAAGAGCTGCAGAAGAAAAAGAACATAAGAAACCTTCAAAATAGGGTACTCAGTTTTAGGATTACAGGCCTGAGCCACCACACCCAGCCCCCACGTTTCTTCTCGTTCTTTATAGCTCTAGAGCCTGGAAGAGGACTCACTCCTACATTTTTCACTGGAGAAGAGGCTCCTAAAATTGCGCCTGCCCTACCCAGAGCCTCCATCTTCCCAGGTGCCTTGCCAGTCTGGCCAGGAGTGGACACCTTAGTCAAGGTCAGTCTGTGACCTTGAGATTAAATATTGCTAGAGCTCTTGCCAACAAAAATGATCTCCACTAGATTAGAGTGTCTATTTCAATGTATCAGACCCTGTTTTATGTGGAGTCTGAAAATGAGATATTCAGAGACAATCATCAGCCAGTAGCAAGGCCAGAGGCCAGGTGACATACAGAAAGAAGGCAGTGTGCAGAAATTACAAAGCAGAAAAAAGCAGAGTAAAGTCGACAAACAGTGAAACAAGAAGTTGAAACAGGGAGTGGCTGAGTTACTACAGAAAATTATGGCCAGGTGTGGTCGCTCACACCTATAATCCCAGCCCTTTGGGAGGCCGAGGTGGGTGGATCACTTGAGGTCAGGAGTTCGAGACCAGCCTGGCCAACATGGTGAAACCTCATCTCTACTAAAACTACAAAAATTAGCTGAGCATGGCTGCGTGTGCCTGTAATCCCGGATACTCAGGAAGCTGAGGCAGGAGAATCACTTGAACCCGGGAGCCGGAGGTTGTAGTGAGCCCAGATCGCGCCATTGCCCTCCAGCCTGCGTGACAGAATGAGACTCAGTCTGAAAAAAAAAGAAAGAAAGAAAATTCTAGGACAGAGAAAATATGATTCCTAGAAGGACTGGCTTCATGGGCATGTGACCTGTGCTGAGAAATGCCGCCACTTGCTGTGGCTGGCTTGAAATTCTCAGGGGTCTGCATTTTCATTTTGTACTGAGTCCTTCCTGCAAATTACGATGATGGTGGTGACCACAATGACAAAAATGATTACTATTTTAAAAAAGGAGTCAGGCACTTAGGCAGCCTTGTGATTGGGAGATACTAATATTGTTCTTTCCATTTCTCTTGCCCTCAGGTCTCCAGACCTACCAGTCATGCCCCATTCAGGATTCTGTGAACTGTCTCCAGATCACTTCCATTTAAAACCTTCAATGACTCCCAATGCCCCGTGTGATTTTGAACTTGACCCTCTGCAATTCACCTGTCCTCATCTCAGAAGTAGGTCAATGATAAGCTTGGAGCCATTCCACTGGAGCAGCTTCTCTGAGAAACACCAAATGTAACCTGGTATCAAATTGTTAGCAGAGAAATATCTCCTCTCAGAGATTTCTGCATGTTTTTGGAAAGCTTAAGATACTTGGGGATGGATGAGGGGATGAGACCCCCAAGGGGTATGCTGGAGGAACAATAATAGATGGTGGCTGGAGTGAGGCGTGAGGTAGGTTGAGAGGGACAACTTGGAGGTAGTAGACCCCGTTTCCTATAGACCTTCTGTTTTGCCGAGTTGGCCATGATGTTTGAGGTCGGAGCTAAATTAGAACAGTGGCACAAATGAGTGCAACCTGTCTGCTGCCCTTTCCCCAGGCAGAGCTCAGCCTCTCATTTAAGCAAATGTTGGATAAATACTTAAAGAACAAAGTTTTAAAGGGTGCCAAATCATCAGACAACGTGTTTCTGTCTAGCCTTGCTTACTCCTTCCTTCTCTGTCTGTCTGTCTTTCCTTTCACACCCATATTCCTTTGTCCTCCCATTCCATCTGCCCTGCCCCTTCCCGCAGTGGCCAAGAACACAGGCTGAGTCAGATGCCCACACTGGATTCTCAGCTTCACCATTTAATAAGTAAGAGTCCCTGGAAATGGTGTTTTTTGTTTGTTAGGTTGTTCTGAAGTTTTGTGGGCTTTTTCTGTACTTTTGAAATTAATCTCTGTGTCTGGTTTCTCATCTGGAAGTTGGGATAACAGTAGTGCCATACCAACTACAGAGCTGATAGGATTAAATGAGATCATTTATTACCTGGCACCATAATTGCATAAAACATTTTTATTATTAACATTGTGTCTGACACTTGGAATTATTTTAATCCACTCAGCCCAATAAGCACTTAATAGATGTTCTTTGCATTGAATTGAATGCTAAATCCCATTGCTAATCTCCTATCACCTCATCCTCACCTTTCTCTAACCTCACTCTCCCCCTTGCTAGAACTTCTCATCTGAAGTCAAGATAAGAATGAAAAGAACAATCCAAATTCTCTATTCCCAGATCCCATCAAATATTTTGAATTGCAAACGGAAGCAGAATGTTTTCTGATGGAATACTCTGCTATATTTTCCTGAAAGACTATTTTAAAATATTCATCTACCCTAATTAGTAAAAGAGGGTCGATTTGCAAAGCAGGTGAACGATGTTTTGAGGCTCACTCTTGAACAGTAGAAGAGCGTCAGTTCGTGGGAATTTATTGTATGGAGTGCCTAGGGTCTCGGGGTCATGATGTTGGCATTTAAACCTTAGCAAGAACAGTGCTGAAAGCAACGCTGACATATATAAGAATGAGTGGGCCCGGGTGCTGCCTTTCTGTTCTTTCAAAAAGAGCATAGCATATTAATGGGAACGACTTCTGGTTCTTCCTTGGCGGCTGCCACATCACTCTCAACACACGATCCTTCAGTTCTCTGGATGGTCTATTTGGTTATGATGGAATGAATTTTAACAGGGTCCTTCCTCCTTCCTCTCCCCTTCCCTCCTTCCCTCCTTTACTCTTTCTCTCCCTTTCTTTCTTCATTTCTGTTTTCCTTTATTAATTCACTCAAGGATATTTAAGGCTATCTACCACAGGCCAGGCAGTAAACCATATTGAGTTGGTACTTACTCTTGTGATTCTTACAATCTAGCTAGGAACACAGACATTGAATGTTAGTAAATTAGAAGTTGCCATGGGAGTAAGAAGAGATAAGACCGAACCCATTTCTGCAGGATGAGAGAAGGTGCCCTGGAAGAAATAATTATCCCTGGAGATGTGAAAAATGAGCAGTTCAGCTGGGAGAAACAGGCTAGGAAGAGGGAGCGTGGGGGCCAGCAGGGGCAGTGGGAGAAGGGTATGGGAGCTCTTTTGCACTCAAGCAGCAGAACGTGCTCCTGGCCTCAGCCTGCGGCTGCTCTGAGGGATGCCCGTGGCCCTGGGCACTTCCGGAAGATCTCGTCTACTACATCTGTGCTAGGGGTGGCTTTGCTTAGAGATGAAATCAGCTGCCACATCCTGCTGTGAGTTAAGGGGATTTTGTGCCACACTCTGGTCTTGGTCATCTGTGATCACTTCCAGTTTGCACACGTGGAGGTCTAGTCTCTGAGAAGCAGAGCAACTTGCCCCAGACTCAACACTCTGAGAGGCAGAGCTGCAATTAGAACCCAGGATTGTCTGTCCCTAAAACGTGTGCTTTTTCCTCAAGACTAAGGTAACTGCTAGAGGTTTTCTTAGGCGAAACTTCCTGTCTGAAAATACCATCTTTACACAGATGACTGCAACCCATCCACCACAGAAAGGTTAGGTCTTAGAAAACAACATAGTTCAGGAATACCGTTTGACCTAGCAGTCCCATTACTGGGTATATACCCAAAGGATTATAAATCATTCTACTATAAAGATACATACACACATATGTTTATTGCAGCACTACTTACAATAGCAAAGACTTGGAAACAACCCAAATGCCTATCAGTGATAGACTGGATAAAGAAAATGTGGCACATATATGCCATGGAATACTATGCAGCCAAAACAAAGAATAACAGAGTTCCTGTCCTTTGCAGGGACATGGATAAAGCTGGGAGCCATCATTCTCAGCAAGCTGACACAGGAGCAGAAAACCAAGCACCGCGTGTTCTCACTCATAAGTGGGAGTTGAACAGTGAGAACACATGGACACAGGGAGGGGAACATCACACTCCAGGGCCTGTTGGGGGCTGGGGGGCAAGGGGAGGGAGAGCATTAGAACAAATACCTAATGCACGCGGGGCTTAAAACCTAGATGACGGGTTGACAGGTGCAGCAAACCACCATGGCACATGTATACCTATGTCACAAACCTGCACATTCTGCACATGTATTCCAAGAACTTAAAGTAAACTAAAACTAAAAAGAAAAAAGAAGAAGAAAATAACATGGTTCTTTTCCCATGCCCCTGTTGTAATTATCAAAAGAAACACTGGGCAAGCTTCGAAACGCTGAAAATGCTTACAATAAAGAAAAGGGGACCAGCAGCTTCTTAAAGCTGTCCTTACCGTTTAAACTATGACTACTTTTATATCTTGAATCTTCTTTACCTTAAACTAATACATTTTAAAAGTTTTTTGATTGTAAAAAGCAAATACTCTTTGGGAGGGGTGACCTATTGAGTCAGTAACACTTAAGGGTGTATATGTTTACTGGGATATTTTCATCCCAACAAGAGAAATAAATGCAGTACACAAATTATAAATGCCCACAAAAGCTGAAGATGGAGAGGCGGAGATTACAGTGCTGAATATAAATGTCGCGTTCTTCAGGATTTCACCTTGTACCAACTATTTTAAGTTATTATAAAATATTCTGAATTCCCTAAGCCTAGTTCACGTTTCCACTGAACATTTGCTCCAAGTTTTTTCTCCATGTGGAATATCTTCTTACCCCTTGAAATAGATTTTACCTCCTCCAAGAAAACGTCTCAGATCCCCTTAGTCAGAAATAGTCTGTGCCCCCTCTCTCTTCTCATGTTATACGGTGATATGTCTATTATTAAGGCTGATTGCATTAGTTCTCATCCTACCTAAGGCTAATTAGACATTTGCCCATTCATTTCCTCTTCTAAATTGTGAAATCTCAGGAATCATACCTCATTAGTTTGTGTACCTTCCACAGGGCCCAGCCTAGTGCTGTGTTCACAATAGGGGCTTAATCAATGTTTAAAGACTTGAAATGAGAATATGTTCTCCCCTGGTTTGAGTAAATCTTTATTAGAAATTTCTCCATAAATAGTCAAGATGAAGAGTTTTTCAGCTTGAACCATTTGTAGGATTGCTCTGGCCTTGATGAGTTTTCTTTGATGAAAAAAATTGTAACCCAAATGTACTCTCCTATGATAAGAGTTAAAATTTCAAGAGACTGAGCTGTTCACAGCCAAACACTTTGAATTCTGTGCTATGTTCTGAGCCAATTAGAAGCAATTGGATTTATGAATTTTTTATTTTCCTGATTGATTTTCTATTTAGTTTCTCCTGAATAAGTACTTAAAAATCTTTCCATAACATTCACCCTTTTTGTTGATTTCTAGCCCTAGAGAACCAACCTTTCAGCAATTATACAAGCCCTTCACACAATTTTTTTTTTTGCATTCCACTTCTTTTAAAGTAGTTTATTGAAATCCTCTCCAGATAAAAACCTTGAAATCATTAAGCAGATCACTATTCGGAACGACATTAATTCTTCTATTTTTCTCCTTAAAAGAGATGGCTGGTAGACAGATTGGAATAGCAATAAGGTATGGTATTTATCTATAATACCTCTTCCATGATGAATAACTAATTTATTAAAAATCCCATTACTCGGAACATTTCAATCACAGTAGAATGAGGTCTCTGATCTGGGTCCTGGTTAATTTAGAAATAGCCTCTCTCCCTGGGGACATTTAGAGTTGCTGAAGCCAGCTGGTGATGGGGCCTGAATTTGAATACTGCAAAGCTAGGAGTATGAGCCATAGCTTCTTAATTCCTGGCTTAAAATAGCCTGCAAGGCCTGGGGCCTTGCCCATCACCATTGTTTCCAGAGATTTTGGCCCCTGTCCTGAAGATTCTCTCCCTGTTCGAAATGGTGCCACAATGGTCCTGGGTGACTTTTGTGTCTACAGGGGATTGGACTTCATCAGCACTTAGAGCTGTTGAGCTTTGAAGGGCTCAGACTTCTGGAATCTCCTCTTTGACCACAAAACCCTTCTTTGAACACAGATCCTGGGAGTCTCCTCTTTAACTATAATCTCTCCTGGCCTGGTTCCCTGGCTCTGACAAGCCCACTGCTTCCTTACTTACAGAGGAAGAGAGTCATAGAGTCCTAGTGGTGGACGGACCTTTTGAGAGCATCCTACTCAGGCTATTTAGCCTAGGAATGCTTTCCTCAAATGAATCATACACATGGAAGTCCCATAGGAAAGAACAGAGCTTCTCTGACTGAAGCATATATGTAGACTTCAAGCCACTGATTTCAGCTTATGTTCTGGTTTTATACATCACCTGGGATTTTGAATACATTGGGTTCATAGCCCTAGGCTTGAATTCCTAATAGTGAATGTGGGGTCTCTGTCCCTGCGATGTCCCCCTTCACTGCCACCTCTTCCCGGATCTTCTTGGAAGGCTCCAGAGAATTTCTCACCTATGATCATGAATGAAATTGGCCAGCTCCCCACACAGCACCATCTCCCTGCCTTTGTTGCCCTCTCGACTCCATGCAGGGTGGAGTCTATGCTCGTAAATCCAACAGGCATTGCTACTGCTTTTGCTGGGCATGTCTGCTGCCACCTTCTGCAGTGAGTATCCCCGCTAAGGCCGTGGAGATGGGCAGGCTCTGTCTAAGGTTGACCTCCTTCTTTTATGCATTCCATTGTGGTAAAAGGATACTAAAGCCAGAATCATCATGAAAATAAACTTTTTATGTTGGTTCACAGGCTTCTTCCTGCAACAGCATAATTGAGTCAGTGGAAGGCTGGAATGAGGATCAAACTGTATCACTGAGGACTGTGGCTTTGGTCCTAGATCAGGTTTGTGGGCTGGATTCTTTCTGCTTTCCCAAATGAGTTCCATCAGAAGGCTCTTCAGTGTCTCAGGCAAATTGTTTCTTCTGGCAGTTCACTAGATGCAATGAATGGCAGTGGTCCATAAGATCAGGCATCAGCTGGGCCATTTCCTTTCACCCCTAGCCAGGGACCCCTCTCTACTCACCTCTGCCCCCAAACACGGAGTAGGAAAACAAGGTTTGGAAGAAACTTTTTAAGTCTGAGATCTCTTGATTTGTCTCTCTTCAAGGGAAAACACATTTCTAAAAAGTGATCATTGTATTTATCACAGCAATGAGAACTGAAACCTAAGCAATTAATTTAAAATTTTGATCAAGTAAACCAATCATACCGTGTGATCTAGAGACAGAATAAGGATATAACTGGTCACTAGGATAAAAAGTCACACCACGCACACACACCACACACACACACACACAAACACACACGCACGCACTTCCCTAAACCACAAAGGGACCTTTCCCCATTCCCATTTTTTTCCCCTTAGGATTGGTTTAAAGGTTTGCTACTCAAAGTGTGGTCCACAAACCAGCAACATCAGCATCACTTGGAAGCTGGTTAGAAAGGCAGACCTTCAGTCAGACCTCACTCCAGAATCCCAGATCCGAACTTGCATTTTAAAAACATAGGAGCTGGATGTGGTGACTCATGCCTATAATCCCAGCATGTTGGGAGGCCAAGGCGGGTGGATCACTTGAGGTCACCAGTTCAAGACCAATCTGACCAACATGGTGAAACTCTGTCTGTACTAAAAATACAAAAAAAAAAAAAAAAAAAAATTAATGGGGCATAGTGGCAGGCAACTGTAGTCCCAGCTACTTGGGAAGCTGAGGCTGGAGAATAGTTTGAACCCAGGAGGTGGAACTTGCAGTGAGCCAAGATCACGCCACTGCACTCCAGCCTGAGTGACAGAGCAAGGCTCCATCTCAAAAAAACAAATAACAAAAACAAACAAAAAAAGTAAGAGGTTCATACCTACATCCAGTTGTGAAGCACTGCTCCAGATTTTATCAACCACTTACAGATAGAGACAATATGTTTCTGAGCCTTCACTGTTCACATGTGGATGAGGTAAAGGAAGAAAGAAGTCTTGGGGAACTTGGAGGAGGATCAAGACAAAAAGTGCTAAAGAAGGATGCTGGGAATGTTCAAAGGAAAAAAAACTTCATACTTCTCAGTTTTGCCAAAAATTGGCTCTGGGCACCAGCTTTTAGAGTTGAAGCCAAGAAAAACATCATCCAACTGTATAATTTCAAACAGGAACTGTGGTGTTTTCTCCAATTCCACTGCTAGGCTAAGATCAGGGCCGCTGGCCCAGCAGACCAGGACCTCGATTTCCCCTTTCCTGGCAGATGAGAGTCCCGGAAGCTCTGTTTAATAATTTAGTAACTGGCTTGAGAAAGAAGATATAGTCACCATTGCTTTTTCCCTTGAATGCAATCAGTAAATGCTCTGACAATGTTGAAGACATGTTGCTGGGGGAAGAAAATCCTAACATTAGTAAGTCACAATGATATATCCGGAGATTTTTTTCTGTTTAATCCTCCTTATGCTAGGACATTTAGATATCTGCAGAACAGAAGTAGGTAAGTACCTGGCTTTGCAAAGTAATGCTATTTTATTTGCAGAAGATGGTGAAGCTTAGCAACTATAATGTCTAAAAACAGATACCACTTCCCTGGACTCAGCTCTCACATTCCTGGGCATCCTGTCCTACTGATGACAGTATCAGTAGGACTGATACTGTCCTACTGTATCAGTAGGGAAAGCACCAGATAATGGTATTGCAGGAATGGGGTGAAATCTGCACCAACATGCCTTTGCTGTGACTTCTCCAGCTTACACTTTGTCCAGTGATGAAATCAGTCAGGGATGGAAGTGCAGCTGCACATGCACCCTGTGCTCACACCCTGCTCTGGGTAAATACCATTGCCCCGGATCATTTTCTTTTCCACTGAAAGAATCTATCTTGGTGACCCAGGAAATCCAGGGCTTGTAGCCAGATACCGTGCTGTGGGTGTGGGGCCTCTGCCTGGCCAAATAGCCGCGTAGAACAACACAAAATTAGAAGTGGAGTCAGGGCAATGCGTCTCACTCACCACTCTCGTAGCTCTGGAGACAGGTCGCTATTAATCACTCCGACCGCATCTATCAGGCTTCTCTCATTTGGCCACGGCTCATAGTCACAGAGGCACAACCAGGGTCTCCTGATAAATGAAATCCAACAGTTCTATGATAAGGATGACACAGGTGAATGAAGGACAAAAGCATACAGTTGTAGCCATGAGTCCACACCATTAAAAAAGTGGAGGAAGAAAATTTCTGCAGACTGATAACCAAGTGCCAGAGACTATTAATTACTTTCTCTGCCTCTGCCTCTTTCTCTCACTCTCGCATTTCTATCTTATTCTTTTTTATCTCTCTCTATACATAAAATCTTTTTTTTTTATTTTGAAACAAGGTCTGGCTCTATTGCCCCGGCTGGAGTGCAGTGGCACAATCTTGGCTCACTGCAGCCTCTGCCTCCTGGACTCAAGCCATCCTCCCATCTCAGCTTTTTGAATAGCTGGGACTACAGGTGTGCATCACCATACCTCACTAATTTTTGTATTTTTTGTAGAAACAGGGCTTTGCCATGTTGCTGAAGCTGGTCTCAAACTGTTGAGCTCAACCAATCCACTCCCCTCAGCCTCTCAAAGTGCTGGGATTACAGGCATGAGCCACTGCGCCAGGCCTTCTATATATAATCGTATAAAACCTCCACCACAACCCTATGAAGAAGCCAACATTATTCCTGTTTTAAGATGCGGAGACTGAAGCTCAGGGAGGTTAAGAAATGTGCCCAAGGTCACACAGTTAGTAAGTAATGAAGCTAGTATAGGATGATAGCAGAAAGAATTAGAATTATTCTGAGAGGAAGATTACATGGTAGGAAACTGAGTCTGGGGGGCAAAGAGAAAATGAAAAGAGAAAGAAAAAAGGGAGCAAGAAGACAAGTCCAGGAGCAGAAAGCAAGCTGCCTGTGTCACTGAAATTCCTGCCCTGGGACCTCAGCTCTGCCACACACAGGCTGGTGACTTGGTACAAATCATATAACCACAGTTTCTTAATCTGTAAAATGAGGTTAGTAATGAAACGGGAAGAGCTCCCTTATCCCCCTCGCAGGGCATGTGATGGGGGTGTGGTTGCTGCTTTGGTGCCCCTCTGCTCAAAACCCCTAGGGGGAGCAGGCAGTCGGGCAAGCTGTGGGGTTCCGATCCCACCGCAGTGTCTAGGGCTGAATGCTCACACCTCCTGAGGTCTCAGTGGGCATGTGTTACACGGTGCTCTTTTAGTTTAGCCGTCCGTAGGCGGCTTACGTTTATCATCTCAATTAGACCCCCTGACTTATCACAAGGACAGAAGGCTTTCTGTATTGCAGGGTTTCTTGCCCTGGTGTATAGGAAGAATCGGCTCACACGTGGGCTTGGAGAATGAGTGCAAGGTTTTACTGAGTGGAAGTAGCTCTCAGCAGATAAGGGAACCAGAAAGGAGACGGAATAGAAAGGTGGTTTTCCCCTGGAGTCAGGCTGCTCAGCGGCCTGGGGTCTTCTCTGACAGCACCGTTCAAATTCTGGCTCATTCCTCCCGTGGGTCTGTCGGTGTGCTCTTAGGCAGCCGCACCCCTCTTGACGTCCAGCCACTTGTGCCTTCTTCCGCTGATGCGTTTCTCTGGACATCCAGCTGCTTGTGTGTCTGTCCGCTGGGGTCTCAGGGTTTTTATAGGCACATGATGGGGGGGTGTACCGGACCAGGGTGGTCTTGGAAAATGCAACATTTGGGCACGAAAGCAAGAGTGCCTGTCTTCACCTAGGTCCACGGGCACAGGCCCAGGGGTGGAGCCCAAGCCAGGGACTGGCCTTTCTCTTCCCTGACTGCGCTGCTCCTGCATCAGTGGGATCCAGCCAACTGCTTCACTGGTTTGTTTCCAGGATCAAATAAAAATATATGTGAAAATGTCTGCAAATGGAAGCTATTATTCAATGGTGTTTTAAAAAATAATTTAATTTAATTTAATTTTGAGACAGGCTCTTGCTCTGTTGCTTAAGCTGGAATGCAGTGGCAGGATTACAGCTCTTTGGGCCTCAGCCTCTCTGGGCTCAGGTGAGTCCCTCACCTCAGCTTCCTAAGTAGCGGGGACTACAGATGTGCACCAGCACGCCTGGCTAATTTTTATATTTTTAGTAGAGACAAGGTTTCACCATGTTGCCCAGGCTGGTCTTGAACTCCTGAGCTCAAATGATCTGCCTGCCTCAGCCTCCCAGAGTGCTGGGATTACAGGTGTGAGCCACCACACTCGGCCTTTAATGGTGTTTACAGGAGCTGTGTCTATATAAGTCATGTGGATAGATGAAAATCAAAAGGCCAGGCCTCCAGGTCACAGTGAATGGGAACAGCTACCAAGTGGTAAAGGGAGCCCAGAGAAAACCCGCCCCAGATTGGGAGTCACATTGTGTGAGAGCCTGCAAATCTCATTTCTTATAGAATTGACCCCATATAGGGAGAGATGACCCTGGTGGTTCCGGCTAGTTTTTCTGGAGAGAGACAGCAGAGAGATGAGCCTGCTGGTCATTTTGCCATTGAAGTTTCAGAGTGAAAACCCCTTCTCTCAAATCCTGCATGAGAAACCAAAGTAATCACTTCTTCCTGGGTCAAGAAAATGTCACTGAGTTGCCCAAAGCTTGTGTTTCACACTTTTATTAATGACAGCCTGGGAAGAGAGCAAGAAGTGAAAATGCGGTGAATGCTTCCTGCTACTGGAGGCTGGGGATGGAGATGCGGGAGGGAGGAAACAGAAAGTTTGAATGCAGGGGTCCATGCAGGATAGCCGTCACACAGTTCAGAAATTGACGAGAAAACACTGAAATGGTTTTTAGAGAAATAGAGTCTAGAATGAAGAAGCCAGAGGGAAATAAGTTATTGGAGACTCTTCTCTAGCATTTTTGTCCAGAGCAGAGCGCCAGAAAGAAGAAAGATTAATTTGGGTAGTTTCTCCGAGATGAGGACCATGTAGGGATTTCTGACACAAGATCAGGGAACTCCTGGAAGTGTTGTCTGGCCTGAATTGGAAACAATCCTGGACTGAGCTCATTAACTTCGCCCAACTAAAGAGGACCACACACCTGCGTTGGTAAAATCCACCTTTTTAGTGTGTGCCTCAGTTTATCATTTTTGCAGGGGCACTGCCTAGAAGATACTGAAGGAAAGAAGCTACAGAATGAAGGGGAAAGACCCAGATCTAAAGAGATGTTCCTGGAGGAGGAGGAAACACAAAGCCTTTCTTTTCTTCCAGGTCGCAAGAAGGTGGCGTGGACTGAATGGGATCCTCACAGACATGACCACCTCCTAATCCCTGAAAGCTGTGAATGGTATCTTATTTGGGGAAAGGGTCTAAAAGTCATCACTGGTAGCCTTTGAAGAGTAAGGCAGGGGGAGATTCAACAGACACAAAGAAGGAGCCAGCGATGTGAAGATGGAGACAGAACCTCCAAGGAATGCTGGAGTCACCAGAAGCTGGAAGAGACAAGGCAGGATTCTCCCCGAGAGCCTCTGGAGGGAATGTGGCCCTGCTCGCACCTGGATTCTGGACTTTTGGCCTCCAGAACTGGGAGAGATCACACTGATTTTGTTTAAAGCCACTAAGTTTATGGTAATTTATTACAGAAGCCACTGGAAACTAATATAGGTAGTCATGCGAAGAAGTTGCCCAGTGGCAGAAGCAACTCTGAATCTTATGACTTTTCTTAAGTCCAGGACTGCATCCATTTATCAGACCAGGAAGGCGATGGTGTTGTCTGGCACTTGATCTGTGCAGAGGACAGTGCCGAATCTCAGAGGAGAAGGAGACCACACAGTGCGTGCTCTGGATGAAGGTGCTTGCTGAAATCAGGAGCCAGTGGAAAGAGGTAAGTGCAACACTCCTAGGGATAAGGAAGCAGAAACGTAAAACTGTAGATGGATATCCAGAGTCTCATCACACCCCTTGTGAGTTGGAAATTGAAGATCAGAGTTAAATGGCTGAGGAGTTGATCAGACCCTCGTTCAAACCCTAGCTCCACCACTTAGTTGCTATGTGACCTCTCCTCTCTGACTCCAGTTTCCTTGTCTGTAAAATGGAAATTGTAAAACCTACATCACAAGCTTGTTGGCATAAAGTTCATAGCACTTCACAGAGCACTTGGCTGCCTGGAAGGGCTTGAGAAATGGCTATTGCTATTATTCCCCAAGATTACAGGACTGGTAAGACAAGCCTGTCTGCTTTGGGAACTATGATCCTTCTAGAGCCTGGGGCTGACTCATCATGCAGGACTCAGACTATCTCTGAGAAGGTGCTCATTTCCACAGCCACACAACATTGATTTGTACAGGAAATTGCCTGCCATGTATAAACCTCTACTTTTCTGCATTATCCTCCAGTCACAAGGGCTAGAAACCTGCAAACTACATTCCTCAGACTTCTCTGCTAGAGGATTTCAGTTTAGATTCTGCTTATGGAAAGCACTGGCATGACAGCAGGAGGCAGGCAGAGGGATTCTCATTCTGGCTGCAGCCTGGGAAGCGACAGTCTAATGCCAGCTCCTGCAGAGTGAGTGGTGGCAGCAGCGTGATTCTCCAGGCCGTGGCTGATGACAGCTGGCTTCTGAAGCAGCTGAGCAGGCAGCAGAGATGCAGAGTCCCATGAGCTCAGGGGCAAGTGGCTTTACACAGGGATCAAACAGGTAAATTGCAGGCCTGATCTCCGGGCAGCAATACTACCCTCACTCCCATTTGTGTTTCTCCTTTCCTTATAACAACTTGGGAACTTCATTCCCTGTGTTCAATCCCTCCTTGCTTGAAATACCTACAGAGACTTTTATTTTCTTGCATGAATCCATAACCAATACATCAGTCCTCTGCAAAGCACAGAGGCCACGGCATAGAGATTTTAGGGGCTCTAGAAGGCCATCTTCACCAGAAAATACAATCTTACATTCTCAATTACAGATAAGCCTTAAAATGAAAATGTGCCAGGAATAGCTATCATATTTGCTCAGATACTTACCAGGAATCATTTGATTGTATCAGAGTCTGTCCTTAGAGAAGGTTTTCTGTGTCAAGGAGGAAGAAGGGACGGGGTGCTAAAAGCAACAGGGCAGGAGGAGGAAGCTGTAATGAGAAACAGTAAAGAGAGAAAAGCCCTCAGCTTGAGGAAAAAGTATCAGTGGAGAAAAGTGCAGGCCTGCCCAGGCAGCTCTAAGTATAATTTGACTTTTTTTATGTTTTAAATTTTTGTAAAATATACATAACATAGATTTTGTTATTTTCACCATTTTAAGTATATAGTTCAGTAGCGTTATGCACATTCATATTGTACAACCATCACCATCATCCATCCCCAAAACTTTAACATATTTCCAAACTGAAATTCTTCATCATTTATACAGTAACTCCTCATTTTCCCCTCCCCCTACCCCCTGACAACCACCATTCCACTGTCTGGCTCTATGACTTTAATTAGTCTAGGAACATGATATCAGTGGAATCATACAATAATTTGTCCTTTTGTGTCTGGCTTATTTCACCTAACATAATGTCTTCCAGGTTCATCCATGTTGTAGCGTGTGTCAGAATTTCATTCCTTTTTAAGGCTGCATAATACTCCATTGTGCGTTTATACCATATTTTGTCTCTCTATTCTTTCATCAATGGATAGTTGGATTGTTTCCACCTTTTGGGCTATTGTGAATAATGCCACTGTTGAGACGGAGCAGGGACCTACCTCTCTTTGGGCCCTGCCAGCCACTGCCTCCTCAACCCCAAGGATGGAAATAAAGGAAAATCTTGAGTTTCTTCAAGAGAAATTACAGGGACCTAACTAGCCTTGTGAAGGGAATGAGCAACTTCATATGCATGAAGGTTAGTAATGACAAAACAATAGTCACCCAAAAAGGTTAGAGCCACAGGCTGTTTGGTTCCTTATAAGATATAAAGAAATTAACTTTATATCTTGACATATGTCCCCGAGTTGTTTTTCAGAAAGCTGAACCCCCACCAGATGGAAAATGCTGAGCACAGTCACATAGACCTCAGGTAAGAGGGCACTGAGGACTGAACTCTTGAGTGCCACTTTTTTGTTCTAAATTTCTCCCTGGAGAGAATGGGCCTGGAGAGTCACGCCCACAAGCCAAACCTCAACATTCCTTTCTGATGACCTGAAATTTTAGACAAGGCTTTATTTGCTTAACCAATTGAAAATCAAATAATCTCTAAATCTACCTATGACCTGTAAGCCCTCACGTCAAGGTAGCCTGCCTTCCTGGGCCAAACCAATATATGATCCTCATATATTGATTTACAATTCTGCCTGTGACTTTTGCTTTTCTGAAATGTAGCCCTGTCTTTAAAAACTCTTGCTTATAAGCTATGAGGGAGGTCAGGTCTTAAACATTCCTAATTCTCCCTGCATGGTGCCCTGCAAATGAATGCCCTCCTTCCTCTCGCTGCAAACCTCCATGTGGATGTTTGGCTCTACTGCACCAGGGAGGCAGATCCAGGTTCTGTTTGGTAACACTATGATCATTAATGTATAAATATCTTTTCAAGTCTCTGATTTCAATTCTTTTGGGTAGAAAAATTCTACATGAAAGTGGAATTGCTGAATCACATGGTAATTCTTGGTTTAATTGTTGAGGAACTATCATACTGCTTTCCATAGCACCTGTGCTGTTTTACATTCCCACCAGCAATGCACAAGGATTCCAATTTCTCCACATCCTCACCAACACGTGCTGTTTTCTGCTTTTTAAATAATAGCCATTCTAATGGGTGTGAAGTGGTATCTCATTGTAGTTTTGATTTGCATTTCCCTAATGATTAGTGATGTTGAATATCCTTTTATGTGCTTATTGGCCATTTATATATCTTCTTGGGAAAATGTAACTTGACTTTTTACATGAATTAAAAAAAGAGTAAAGAAATTTAAGTCTGTAGGAAGGGAAAAAGGTGATTCCATTGGGGCCTCAGAAATTATGAAAAAAAAAATTGTAAAGAATGTGTGAGATCACATTCCTTACATAAATTGGGTAGGAACAAATGCAGATTGGGACTTCTCTGCCTAGTCAAATAAACTTAATCAAAAGGCAGATTTCAATATAAACTCAAACAAGTTGTGAAATAAAATGCATTAAAGCACATGAATTTCTATTAAACACTACGTAAAATCCTATAAAAATAAAACTTCTTATCATTCAAATTGCAATTTTATGACTCTGGGCTTCAAATGATGGGAAGTTGCAGTTCAGGTTCATGGGGTAAGAAGGAGGGCAAATGTGATGGGCACAGTGAGTCAGTAAAAAAATAAATAAATAAAGAGAACTGCTTCCTGACTTTTCTCTTTCACATCACACTGAAGGCCCACACAAGTAATACTTGGAACTGTGCAGGAGAGAAGACTCTGGTGGAAGTAAGGAGGTGGATCACCTGCTCACATTTGCTAAGGGCATTTGCTTGAAATGGATGCGTGGGAGGGAGTCTGTCTTCAAACCTAGACATAAAAGAGATTTTATTTGCTTTCTTGATTCCTTTTCTCTCTCTTCTCATATATTTACTCCAAAGTGTGTGCAAATTATTCAAGCATCTGGGACCCAATGCACCATCACTCACTGCAGCTTTTATTAAGCTTTGTGCCATTCACAAAAGAATTGCAGTGAAGTTAATTAATGGCCAAATTAGTTGGAAGTTACTTGGAATCTATATTGCAGCAAATTTCTATCTCAATGTTTTTGGCAAGAAGAATAGAAAAAAGAAAAAAAAATTGCACAGTGATAAGCAACTAACAGAGTGGCTGACACATAACAGATGTTCCGTATTATGAATGGATGGGTGAATGAATGAACAATTGAAATGATCTGAGTGACAGTTGATCAGGGCCTGAACTAAGCTGTGGCAAGGACGATGGGGAGAAGCAGAAATACTGTAGGCTTAGTTATAAGGCAATACAACCGCCCCTGATGATGGACAGGAAGAGGAGAGGGAGCAGAGAGGAATTAATCTTAGCCCCCGCTATTTCTTCTCTAAATTATTACAACTGCTTCATAATTGCTCTCCTTGCATTTCACCTAGCTGCTGTCCACCAGATGGTATAACTAGGAATCGCCCTTAATTCCTCCTTGGTCATTCTCCTCTTCTCATCCATTATCAGGGGCTGTTATATTGACTTCTAAGTCTACACTATTTCTGCTCCTCACTATGCTCTTTGCCACAGCTTTCTGTTGGCCCTGATCAACTGTCGCCAAATTATTTCAATGGCCTCCTCACTGTCTTCTTTTCTGACATTCTGTCTACATCTAATACATATGCTAAAATTTCTATTTTTATTTTATTTTATTTTAAGACAGGGTCTCACTCTATCACCCAAACTGGAGTGCAGTGGCACAATCTCGGCTCACTGCAACCTCCACCTCCCCAGTTCAAGTGATTCTCCTGCCTCAGCCTCCCGAGTAGTTGGGATTATAGGCATGCACCACCATGCCCACCTAATTTTTGTATTTTTAGTAAAGACGGGGTTTCACCATGTTGGCCAGGCTGGTTTCAAACTCCTGACTTCAAATAATCCACCCACCTTGGCCTCCTAAAGTTCTGGAATTATGGGCATGAGCCACTGTGCCTGGCCTATACACGCTAAAATTTCAATACAGTGACCTTCCTTTACAAATTGAATGACATCGAGAGGCGGAGCAAGATGGCCGAATAGGAACAGCTCCAGTATCCAACTCCCAGCGCAAGCGACACAGAAGACTGGTGATTTCTGCATTTTCAACTGAGGTACTGGGGTCATCTCACTGGCGAGTGCCGGACAATTGGTGCTGGTCAGCTGCTGCAGCCCGACCAGCGAGAGCTGAAGCAGGGCGAGGCATTGCCTCACCTGGGAAGCGCAAGGGGGAAGGGAATCCCTTTTCCTAGCCAGGGGAACTGAAACACACAACACCTGGAAAATCGGGTAATTCCCACCCCAATACTGCGCTTTAAGCAAACGGGCACACCAGGAGATTATACTCACACCTGGCCGGGAGGGTCCCACGACCTCGGAGCCTCCCTCATTGCTAGCACAGCAGTCTGCGATCTAACCCAAACGGCAGCAGTGAGGCTGGGGGAGGGGCACCCGCCATTGCTGAGGCTTAAGTAGGTAAACAAAGCCGCTGGGAAGCTCGAACTGGGTGGAGCTCACAGCAGCTCAAGGAAACCTGCCTGTCTCTGTAGACTCCATCTCTGGGGACAGGGCACACCTAAACAACAAAAGGGAAAGCAGCAGAGGCCTGTGCAGACGCGCAACGGCTCTGTCTGACAGCTTTGAAGAGAGCAGTGGATCTCCCAACATGGAGGTTGAGATCTGAGAACGGACAGACTGCCTGCTCAAGTGGGTCCCTGACCCCTGAGTAGCCTAACTGGGAGACATCCCCCACTAGGGGCAGTCTGACACCCCACACCTCACAGGGTGGAGTACACCCCTGAGAGGAAGCTTCCAAAGTAAGAATCAGACAGGTACACTCGCTGTTCAGCAATATTCTATCTTCTGCAACCTCTGCTGCTGATACCCAGGCAAACAGGGTCTGGAGTGGACCTCAAGCAATCTCCAACAGACCTACAGCTGAGGGTCCTGACTATTAGAAGGAAAACTATCAAACAGGAAGAACACCTATACCAAAACCCCATCAGTGTGTCACCATCATCAAAGATCAGAGGCAGATAAAACCACGAAGATGGGGAAGAAGCAGGGCAGAAAAGCTGGAAATTCAAGAAATAAGAGCGCATCTCCCCCTGCAAAGAAGCGCAGCTCATCGCCAGCAACGGATCAAAGCTGGTCGGAGAATGACTTTGACGAAATGAGAGAAGAAGGCTTCAGTCCATCAAACTTCTCAGAGCTAAAGGAGGAATTACGTACCCAGCGCAAAGAAACTAAAAATCTTGAAAAAAGAGTGGAAGAATTGATAGCTAGAATAATTAATGCAGAGAAGGTCATAAATGAAATGACAGAGATGAAAACCATGACACGAGAAACACGTGACAAATCCACAAGCTTCAGTAACCGACTCAATCAACTGGAAGAAAGAGTATCAGCGATTGAGGATCAAATGAATGAAATGAAGCGAGAAGAGAAACCAAAAGAAAAAAGAAGAAAAAGAAATGAACAAAGCCTGCAAGAAGTATGGGATTATGTAAAAAGACCAAATCTATGTCTGATTGGGATGCCTGAAAGTGAGAGGGAAAATGGAACCAAGTTGGGAAACACTCTTCAGGATATCATCCAGGAGAACTTCCCCAACCTAGTAGGGCAGGCCAACATTCAAATTCAGGAAATACAGAGAACACCACAAAGATACTCCTCCAGAAGAGCAACTCCAAGACACATAATTCACCAAAGTTAAAATGAAGGAAAAAATCTTAAGGGCAGCCAGAGAGAAAGGTCGGGTTACCCACAAAGGGAAGCCCATCGGACTAACAGCAGACCTCTTGGCAGAAACTCTACAAGCCAGAAGAGAGTGGGGGCCAATATTCAACGTTCTTAAAGAAAAGAATTTTAAACCCAGAATTTCATATCCAGCCAAACTAAGTTTCATCAGTGAAGGAGAAATAAAATCCTTTACAGATAAGCAAATGCTTAGAGATTTTGTCACTACCAGACCTGCCTTACAAGAAACCCTGAAGGAAGCCCTAAACATGGAAAGGAACAACCGGTACTAGCCATTGCAAAAACATGCCAAAATGTAAAGACCATCGAGGCTAGGAAGAAACTGCATCAACTAACGAGCAAAATAACCAGTTAATATCATAATGGCAGGATCAAGTTCACACATAACAATATTAACCTTAAATGTAAATGGACTAAATGCTCCAATTAAAAGACACAGACTGGCAAACTGGATAAACAGTCAAGACCCATCAGTCTGCTGTATTCAGGAGACCCATCTCACATGCAGAGACATACATAGGCTCAAAATAAAGGGATGGAGGAAGATCTACCAAGCAAATGGAGAACAAAAAAAAGCAGGGGTTGCAATCCTAGTCTCTGATAAAATAGACTTTAAACCATCAAAGATCAAAAGAGACAAAGAAGGCCATTACATAATGGTAAAGGGATCAATTCAACAGGAAGAGCTAACTATCCTAAATATATATGCACCCAATACAGGAGCACCCAAATTCATAAAGCAAGTCCTTAGAGACTTACAAAGAGACTTAGACTCCCATACAATAATAATGGGAGACTTCAACACTCCACTGTCAACATTAGACAGATCAACGAGACAGAAAGTTAACAAGGATATCCAGGAATTGAACTCATCTCTGCACCAAGCGGACCTAATAGACATCTATAGAACTCTCCACCCCAAATCAACAGAATATACATTCTTCTCAGCACCACATCGCACTTATTCCAAAATTGACCACATAATTGGAAGTAAAGCACTCCTTAGCAAATGTAAAAGAACAGAAATTATAACAAACTGTCTCTCAGACCACAGTGCAATCAAACTAGAACTCAGGACTAAGAAACTCAATCAAAACCGCTCAACTACATGGAAACTGAACAACCTGCTCCTGAATGACTACTGGGTACATAACGAAATGAAGGCAGAAATAAAGATGTTCTTTGAAACCAATGAGAACAAAGATACAACATACCAGAATCTCTGGGACACATTTAAAGCAGTGTGTAGAAGGAAATTTATAGCACTAAATGCCCACAAGAGAAAGCTGGAAAGATCTAAAATTGACACTCTAACATCACAATTAAAAGAACTGGAGAAGCAAGAGCAAACACATTCAAAAGCTAGCAGAAGGCAGGAAATAACTAAGATCAGAGCCGAACTGAAGGAGATAGAGACACAAAAAACCCTCCAGAAAATCAATGAATCCAGGAGTTGGTTTTTTGAAAAAATCAGCAAAATTGACAGATCGCTAGCAAGACTAATAAAGAAGAAAAGAGAGAAGAATCAAATAGACGCAATAAAAAATGATAAAGGGGATATCACCACCGACCCCACAGAAATACAAACTACCATCAGAGAATACTATAAACGCCTCTACGCAAATCAACTAGAAAATCTAGAAGAAATGGATAATTTCCTGGACACTTACACTCTTCCAAGACTAAACCAGGAAGAAGTTGAATGCCTGAATAGACCAATAGCAGGCTCTGAAATTGAGGCAATAATTAATAGCCTACCAACCAAAAAAAGTCCAGGACCAGATGGATTCACAGCTGAATTCTACCAGAGGTACAAGGAGGAGCTGGTACCATTCCTTCTGAAACTATTCCAATCAATAGAAAAAGAGGGAATCCTCCCGAACTCATTTTATGAGGTCAACATCATCCTGATACCAAAGCCTGGCAGAGACAAAACAAAAAAAGAAAATTTTAGACCAATATCCCTGATGAACATCGATGCAAAAATCCTCAATAAAATACTGGCAAACCGGATTCAGCAGCACATCAAAAAGCTTATCCACCATGATCAAGTGGGCTTCATCCCTGGGATGCAAGGCTGGTTCAACATTCACAAATCAATAAACGTAATCCAGCATATAAACAGAACCAAAGACAAGAACCACATGATTATCTCAATAGATGCAGAAAAGGCTTTTGACAAAATTCAACAGCCCTTCATGCTAAAAATGCTCAATAAATTCGGTATTGATGGAACGTACCTCAAAATCTTAAGAGCTATTTATGACAAACCCACAGCCAATATCATACTGAATGGGCAAAAACTGGAAAAATTCCCTTTGAAAACTGGCACAAGACAGGGATGCCCTCTCTCACCACTCCTATTCAACATAGTGTTGGAAGTTCTGGCTAGGGCAATCAGGCAAGAGAAAGAAATAAAGGGTATCCAGTTAGGAAAAGAAGAAGTCAAATTGTCCCTGTTTGCAGATGACATGATTGTATATTTAGAAAACCCCATTGTCTCAGCCCAAAATCTCCTTAAGCTGATAAGCAACTTCAGCAAAGTCTCAGGATACAAAATTAATGTGCAAAAATCACAAGCATTCTTATACACCAGTAACAGACAAACAGAGAGCCAAATCAGGAATGAACTTCCATTCACAATTGCTTCAAAGAGAATAAAATACCTAGGAATCCAACTTACAAGGGATGTAAAGGACCTCTTCAAGGAGAACTACAAACCACTGCTCAGTGAAATAAAAGAGGACACTAACAAATGGAAGAACATACCATGCTCATGGATAGGAAGAATCAATATCGTGAAAATGGCCATACTGCCCAAGGTTATTTATAGATTCAATGCCATCCCCATCACCAATGAGTTTCTTCACAGAATTGGAAAAAACTGCTTTAAAGTTCATATGGAACCCGCATTGCCCGCATTGCCAAGAGCCCGCATTGCCAAGACAATTCTAAGTCATAAGAACAAAGCTGGAGGCATCACGCTACCTGACTTCAAACTATACTACAAGGCTACAGTAAGCAAAACAGCATGGTACTGGTATCAAAACAGAGATATAGACCAATGGAACAGAACAGAGTCCTCAGAAATAATACCACACATCTACAGCCATCTGATCTTTGACAAACCTGAGAGAAACAAGAAATGGGGAAAGGATTCCCTATTTAATAAATGGTGCTGGGAAAATTGGCTAGCCATAAGTAGAAAGCTGAAACTGGATCCTTTCCTTACTCCTTATATGAAAATTAATTCAAGATGGATTAGAGACTTAAATGTTAGACCTAATACCATAAAAACCCTAGAAGAAAACCTAGGTAGTACCATTCAGGACATAGGCATGGGCAAGGACTTCATGTCTAAAACACCAAAAGCAACGGCAGCAAAAGCCAAAATTGACAAATGGGATCTAATTAAACTAAAGAGCTTCTGCACAGCAAAAGAAACTACCATCAGAGTGAACAGGCAATCTACAGAATGGGAGAAAATTTTTGCAATCTACTCATCTGACAAAGGGCTAATATCCAGATTCTACAAAGAACTCAAACAAATTTACAAGAAAAAAACAAACAACCCCATCAAAAAGTGGGCAAAGGATATGAACAGACATTTCTCAAAAGAAGACATTCATACAGCCAACAGACACATGAGAAAATGCTCATCATCACTGGCCATCAGAGAGATGCAAATCAAAACCACAATGAGATACCATCTCACACCAGTTAGAATGGCAATCATTAAGAAGTCAGGAAACAACAGGTGCTGGAGAGGATGTGGAGAAGTAGGAACACTTTTACACTGTTGGTGGGATTGTAAACTAGTTCAATTATGGAACTAGGAATAAACTAGTTCTATTATGGAAAACAGTATGGCGATTCTTCAAGGATCTAGAACTAGATGTACCATATGACCCAGCCATCCCACTACTGGGTATATACCCAAAGGATTATAAATCATGCTGCTATAAAGACACATGCACACGTGTGTTTATTGTGGCACTATTCACAATAGCAAAGACTTGGAATCAACCCAAATGTCCATCTGTGACAGACTGGATTAAGAAAATGTGGCACATATACACCATGGAATATTATGCAGCCATAAAAAAAGGATGAGTTTGTGTCCTTTGTAGGGACATGGATGCAGCTGGAAACCATCATTCTTAGCAAACTATCACAAGAACAGAAAACCAAACACCGCATGTTCTCACTCATAGGTGGGAACTGAACAATGACATCACTTGGACTCGGGAAGGGGAACATCACACATCGGGGCCTATCATGGGGAGGGGGGAGGGGGGAGAGATGGCATTGGGAGTTATACCTGATATAAATGACGAATTGATGGGTGCTGATGAGTTGATGGGTGCAGCACACCAACATGGCACAAGTATACATATGTAACAAACCTGCACGTTATGCACATGTACCCTAGAACTTAAAGTATAATAATAAAAAAAAAAAAACAAGTTGAATGACATCAGGAATATCATTTCGAGAAGCCTATGTAACAGAAACAATAAACATGACTACATGAAGAATATATATCTAATGATGCTCATTGCATCATAATTTGTAGCTTAAGAATTGGAAACAAACCAAATATCTACCTATGAAAGAACGCTTAAATTGCCTATGAATGGAATATTATGTAACTATGACAAAGAATTAGGAAGGTCTATATGAACTAACATGGAAAGATATCTGTGTCATCTTTAAAAGAAAATTTGTAGACAGAGCATAACGGCATTTTGTATAAAATGTACAGATAAATTGTGCAAGAAAGAATTAACACAGGAGGCCTGACTGCTATCCTTTGAAATATTTCTTGGCTGGCATCTGGGAACTTGGAAGTTAGGAGAGTTCCTGCCATTACCAACTGGTAAGAGCGGCTCCCTGCGCCCAAACTGTTTATAGGAACCATGTGGTTTGTGCTGAACATCTGCTTTCCTGTGGCAGATTCTGAAATATTGACATATATCAGTTAGAGGCTGCCTGTGTGACCAGTCCCCAGTAAAATGCTGGACAGTGAGTTTCTAAGGAGCTTCCCTAGTAGACATTTAACACATGTCACAACTCCTTGCCTGGGGAATTAAGCATGTTCCATGTGAATCCACTGGGAAAGGAACCTTGGAAGCTTGTGTCTGGTTTCTCTCAGCCTTTGCCCCACACACCTTTTCCCTTTGTTGATCTCATTCTGTATCCTTTCACTGTAATAAATCTTAGCGGGAGTAAAACTATATGCTGAGTCCTTTAGTCCTTCTAGCAAATCAGAGAACCTGGCAGTGATCTTGAGGGCCCCTAACGCATGCACACATGGCTTTATTTATACAGATGCACAGGAAAATGTCTGCAACTGTTGAAGATGTTTAATTCTCAGTAGTGGGTTGAAATGCTCACTTTACCTCTTACTGTATAATGTTTTTAAAACAATGGGAATTTGACTGATTTTGAGTTTTGTGTGTCTTCGGTGATTTACCATGATGTCATGATTGCTCACATGTGTGTGCCTACATCATGATGCGTCTCTTGGTCCTGTCTCGGTTTTTGGAACATCTCCAGTGACTGGCATTGGGCCTAGCACATAGTAGGTGATAGAAATGATGGTACTAATTGAATTTGAAAGAAAAGCAAGTAGATGGACATAGAGATAATTTAGAAATAACCTCAAAGGCAGTATTGACATGTAGACTCTTCCTTTCTTTTGATGTTTCAGCTTTTCAAGACCTTTGATTTTTCCAGCTAATTTCAAGCCTTTCCAGTTTTTACCCCCATTTGGAAGAGGGAAAAGGTAAAAATAAAGAACAAAAAGAAGAGGTGAGAGACAGATGAAGCTAGAAAAATAACTGCAATTTAAACTTCCCCTCTCCTCAGCCCAGCCAGAGGCAAACAGCTGGTTCTTTCATTCGACGTAGTTTATCCTAAAGAGGACAGCATGCCTTCCTCCTCAAACTACTCTCTGCTGGCAGCTTGACTGCTGTGTCAAAGGAGGACATTGTCTGTGTGATAGGTAGGGTATGAAACAAATGCGGAAAACTGTTTGGTTTTTTTCCTTTTGAATGTACAGTTCTGTAAGACTGATTAATTACATGGTTAACTATAGGGTACCATCATGTAAATATAAATGAAGTCAAGTGTTTATTCATTGCCTCAGGTTATAATTGAGACTGTTAATTTTAAGAATTTCAACTGGTACATAAAAGGAAACCATCATAGATTCAGATTCTGGTGCCAGATTCTGAAGACTTAGAGTATAGATTTTGAGGAAATATGCAGAAATACTCAACTACTGAGTGGGACGATAGGTCCAAGACACTTTGAGTTTTAAACTCTGTTTTAACTTAGAGTCTATAATTCAAGCTGGCATTGAGCCAGCATTTTCTAAATTTCTTCTTGCTTAATCATAGATTAACCATATATAATATAGACAGTTACAAATTGAGATGGCACAGAATTCCTTACTTCACATATGTGTATGAATTTTGTATCTCCATGTTGCAGCCAATCTGTGAAATATTCTAACTTGAAAATGAATACATTCAAGTGGTCAGGCTGGCCTTACCCAGGTTCTGAGAATAATTTAGAGGCATCCAAAACCATAATTTAAAAACCATTAAATTCCTACTACTGCCGTGGGCTTCCAGCCATAGCCTTGAATAGGTTTTTATCCTTGTGAAAGATCAGAACCTGTTTTGCATGCTGAAGCTTTGTGAAAAGGTGAATCCATCTACTCCAGTTATAGAAAGTCAGAATTTGCTTGACATTTTCATTACTAATAGCCATTTTTCAAAGTAAATTCACACTTCAGTTAGTTCTTGTTGGTCAAAAATGGTTGTCAGAACTTGCCTAGGGTTCATTCAGATATCCCTTGAGATATTCTTGTTATCAAGTGGACCTATTTCTTCTATGTGCCATAATATATAAACCACATGTGGCCAAATACAAAATCTTTAACAAGGAGGGCAGGGGAGGAGAGGAGTTACCTGTGCAGATTTATGGGCAGTTTTCCTCTGTCTTTTACACAGGTTTGACTGATTAATGAGAAACAAAAGCTTAAAGTCAAATACCTGGATTTAGAATTCAATGCAATGCAATGGAGTAATTATTTGAATAAAGCCCAGTAGGCAGCAAGTCATGCCAGTAGGCAGCAAGTCATGCCAGTAGGCAGCAAGTCATGTCTGTACTTTGGGGAGGACCATTGCAGGCAGAGCAAATAGTGCAGAGGTCCTGTGGTTGAAATGTAATGAGTTAGAGAAGAGCAGCAGAAGAGGAATTCAGAGAGGTTCCAGAGGGCCAGATCTTAGAGGGCCTTGCAGCCATTGTCCATTGTAAAGACTTTGACTTTACTCCACCAAGTTGGAAAGCCATTGATGGGAGGGTTTTAAACAGAGGAGTGGCATGATCTGATTTAATTTTGGCAGCATCAATTTACTGCATTGATTAGACCACAGAGCAGCAAAGGTGGAGCAAGAAGGGAGATGTTGGAAGCTGTTGAAAGAGAAGATAGTGTTTTGGACCAGGTTGGAAGCAGTGGAGGTGGTGAGAAATGGTCAGACTCTGGATGTGATTTGAAGGACCAACTCTCAGGTTTTGCTGGCCCGTGGAATGTGGGGTGGGAGAGGAGGGAAGGGTAAGGCCAAGGGTTTTCATCATGGGCGACTGGAAGAATGCAGCGGATGTGCCCAGTTTTATCTAATTTCTTCTTTCAGTAAAGTTCTCAGCTATTAGTTTTCTGAGAGTCATAACGATACAGCCTCAGTGAACCAATATGCAGGCAGGGTCTTTCTCAGTCACAGGGCAATTTCAAAAGTGTGCCATGGCACGTGTATACCTATATAACAAACCTGCACGTTCTGCACATGTACCCCAGAACTTAAAGTATTAGAAAATAAAAGTGTCCCTGGGGTCTGGACCTGGGAATGCCTAAGCTGCAATCAATATGAACCTCAGCAAATTGGTGCACCCAAGGCACAGGGTGAGGGGGGGCAAAGACTAGGGCGTGGGCCCTAGGAGTCTTTCTGAGGAACTGAAGCGTTTCCCAGAAGATAACTTTCCCCAAGGGAAAAGAGAGTAAGAGTCACCAGACTGATGACTATTTAGTCATTAGTAACAGAAAGGGTGGGGCACTTGCCGAGTCAGCACAGGCAGCTCCTGGCCCGTGGGTTTGTCCCCAGCCCAGAGCTCCACTGACTTCTCTCTGGGTCCCAGGGAGAAAGAATGATGTGAATAACACCTGAAAGAGAGCAGTGTTTGTTAAAATTTCTACAGGGCCCCCGCCCTGAGCAGAACCTAGCCATGACACTGCGTGGGAGTCCCAGTGCCTGTGCCCTATTGGGGGCTGCCAGGTGTATACAGAGAAGGACAGGACTGGGGAGAAGAAAAACAGGTTGGACAGAGTTCCTTTGTGAGGAAATGCAGGACAGTTGCTGGGAACTCCCAGAAATGCCTGGTGGGAACCACGCCTGCAGCAGGGACTGTGTAGGTCTTCTATTAAGCAGTGGCTTCCAGAGAACCTGTCATCCCAGCAGACCTTGGAATAGGATTGGCAGCCCATGCCCAGCTGGGACAGCCCCAAGTACGGCCAGGGTGACAAGTGCTATATGCTAAATTTGGGACAGAAACAACAGTGGAGATCCACATCAAGGGTGGGAGACTTCAAAGGGTTAAAACTTTTAAGATGAGAGTTTTTCAGCTTTTAACTCTATTCAATTTTGTTTTTTTCTTTGATGGAGTCTTGCTCTGTCGCTAGGCTGGAGTGCAGTGGCGCGATCTCAGTTCACTGCAAGCTCCACCTCCCGGGTTCAAGCTATTCTCCTGCCTCAGCCTTTCAAGTAGCTGGGACTACAGCTGAACGCCACCACACCCGGCTAATTTTTTGTAATTTTAGTGGAGACGGGGTTCACTATGTTGGCCAGGATGGTCTTGATCTCCTGACCTCATGATCCGCCTGCCTCAGCCTCTGAAAGTGCTGAAATTACAGGGGTGAGCAACCGCGCCTGGCCTACTCTATTAGAATTTTTTAAAAATTGTTTACTCCTTGAGTGAGAATTAAGTTGCAAAGTGAGAGTAGCTATCATATCAGGAGGAGAGGAGCAGGAGGGTGGTCTCAGAGGACATTTTTGCCTGGACTTGAAGCACACGTAGTCTCTGCTGTGGTCCTAGCAGCCACTGAGCACAGTGACCCTTAGGATGCATGCCGTTGGTATTATGCATAAAGGCAGGTGTGGAAATTTAGTGGGCAGGGCTCCTGCTCCCTCTAACCTCTAAAATGCTTCCACCAGCTTCCAGGATCCTTAAATAATTTCCATGGAGTATAATATATATAGTGGTTTCCTTCTACAAATAGAAAAGGGGTGTAGGGGTGTAATAATAAGAACTCATCGGTGTAGAGGTGTAATAATAGGTGTTGTAATGATGAGTGAAAGGGATAGGTATCACACACAAATTGGGGCTGGCCAGTCTTAATCCCAGCTTTACTCCCCAGAGTCTGTAGATCTTAGGCCAATTATTCAACCCAGTACAGGGAAGCTCCATCTTGACCGTACATGAAACACACCTGGGGAAACTTTAAAAATCCCAGTGCCTGAACCTCATCTCAGCTCAACCAAATCAGAATTATGTGGGAGTGGGATCAGGGATCAGTATGTTGCTAAAGCTCTCCAGGTGTTTCCAATATGCAGCACCTGTTAGAGCTGCATTTATTCTTAGGCTCTACCCCCATGCAATTAAAACAGCCTCTACAGGGCAGGCCTGGGAGTCCACATTTTAAAATACTGTTTGGGTGATTATAATGTACGGCGAGGGCTGACAGTCATTGACTCTCATTAGTAATGAGACAACCATGTCTAACTCATTAGGTTGTTGTCAGAATTAAATGAAGTAATACATGTAATGCATTAAGCATAGTGCTTGGTTCTCAATAAGCATTTAATACATGGTATTTTGAAAAATTATCATTATTGTTGCTATTATAAGATATCACAAGGAAAGAAAAGGATGCATGGAAGTGGATTGGAGGTCATGAACACAAGCGTAGAGGCATTCTGGGGGGCCAAATCTAACTCCACCAACTTCTATGTTAGGCTGAGTGTGGCGCCTGTAGGACCCCAGAGTCCCTGACTTGGTGGCTTGCCTGAAATCATCTCAGTCCCTATTCTGCCACCCTCTGTGGCCTGGCTCGGGAAGAGGAGGCCAGGGAAGGGAGCAGGTGGCCTAGGGTCCAGCACAGGGAAGGGAAGTCTGAAAAGAGAAAGCCAACCAGACTATTCATTATTTGGCTTTGCAAATCTACCACTACACTGGCCGCTGGGCACTGCAGTGGAATTAAATTAGAGGAGACAGTTCATTTATAAAAGACTGAAGTGCCTGTGACAAGCAGGCTCTGCTGAGTGCTATAAAGTGACTCTTGAATGGGATTTATAAAAGGACAAGAGAACCGAGGTCACCTGGGAGATGATGGGTCTGCAGGGACCTCTTTCCTCCCCAAGCGAAAGGCAAAATCACAGCTCTGGATTGCATTTCCTTGTCCCTGTTGAAACTCGGCATGCTGCTTTTCTAAATCGGTTTCCTCCTTGAAATTGGACAGGGCTGCCACCTACCACCTATTTGTTTGGACGACATATATAACCTCTCCGGACCTCAGGCAGCTCAACTAAATACTGGACTCATCATACATACTTGGAAGTTTACATTCTGAACAAGAAATTCATTCAATGATTGAATTAAATTCAGTGAAATGAGAGCGCATATGTCATGTAACACCCATCCCATGATAAAAACTCCCGAAGCACTATCCTTCTACTGGGGCTGGACTTTTCTTCAACAGAATAGTCTCTTGTTTTGACATCAGAAGCCATCTTCAGTGGGGAGCAAGGGAAGTGCAGGTTTGCTTGATTAAAAGTCACTCATAGGGAAGGAATTGGTTTGTCCTGCTCTGTCTGGTGCCTCCCTATGAACAAAGCCTTTCTACCATGAAGACACCATGTTGTCTCAAGAACTTAGTTCAGTAAGGACATGGCTGAGATTGCAGTAAGGGGGACAAAAGCTGCTGCCGTCCGAAAGGCCCATCAGACCCCATCCACCCCAACCCTGTATGCCCAGGAAGACGTTCCTTTAATGACTGCTCACTAGGCGATTACTAGGAATTAATTCAGTAGAGAAGATAATCAATAGATGGCCCACTGGGTGTGGTCCATTAAAGCAGAACTGCTCTTCTCTTGAGGTGTGATACATAGTGCATTTAAAGTATTCAATACTATAATAAAGGTTGTAATTAAGTGAGGCAACTTGGCATCTTAATAACTGCATGCTTGAAAAGATTTAAACTTCAGACCGAGACACGGAGTAACATTCATAATCCCTCAAATGGGTTTCCTTTCTAGAAGAGAGAAATTAATGTCTGACTCTTCTCCTGAGAAGCTGACAGGGCAGATCTGTCCCCAGATCTTTACGGAGTTAAAAGTAAGAGGTGACTTTGAACGCCTGCCACTGAGTCTTTTGTTCTCATGTTTCCTTGCTAGCTTAATTGTTACCATATTCCTAGTGGAAAGAAGAAGGCAGGAGCAGGAGCAAAAAGAGAGGCCTGGGGGAATGCAGTTCAGGGAGCCGGTAGCCCCAGCAGTATGCAAATCACTTAGCCAATATACAAATGACTTTGCAGAAGTACAGTGAGGCTTCCCAGACCAAATCATCTCCATTTGTTTCTTATTATTAAAAAAGAAGCACTTTCAGTCATCTCTTGTTCTTTTACCCTCCCCCATCCTTTGCACAATTTATATACACATACACACACAACATGCACACACACTTAAAATTCAATGTTTTCCTTTCCCTGTAGATTTTTAGTAAATTAAAAAAAAAAAAAAAAAACCCATGAACTTCAGATATCTTATAATTACAAATCTTCCATTCAGCAGTTTGCAAAACAGATGCATTTTGTTAATTGTCATCCCATCTGGATGACGTGCAGAAGTTGCTGGACATTTAAAAATGGATGTTGACATTGGCAAACATCCCCCAAGACTTAGGATTGTGAGCCTAAGGAAAGACTCAGCAAAGGAGAGAAAGGAAGTGTGTTCATTCTCACACATCTTTGTTTAAGTGCACACTACTTTTGATCATAATCTATGGACAATGTTTACGGAAAAATCATATACTAATCACATGGTTTAGTCCTGGGAAACTTTAAAGCCCTGTAAACAAGCAGAAAGCCTGCCCAAGTACAACCGAACTCTCACTCTGCCACCCAGCCCCAACTCAATCACAATGCTAGTGGGGCTTCCAATTGCTGATATTCCAAATTCCGAATGTTATATTTAGAGATCTCTAGAGGAGATCACAGATTTCAAAAGAGTGACACAAAATGTGGAGGCCATAAGGAACGTTGTAAAGCTTAATACTGTTACCAAAGTTCAGCTTCACATTAGGTGAAAATATCTTGCTTTGTATGCTGGAGAGAGGCCACATGTGTTCATATAGGGCTCGGTTCTTCTCTGTCTGCGAGGCAAACAGGGCTGCCCCAAGACGCCGGGGAAAGCAGAGCTTTCTCCCAGCTTCTCCTTCTCTGAGTTGAGCCTGGAGGAAGAAATTTCAAGCATAACTAAGGGGGAATGGACCAGCCCTGCTTCCACATGGCGGTGGTACACAGAGCAAGCTCTGCACTTTACATAAATACTCAAATCATGCACTTTGATATAAAATGTATTGACCCACCAGCATATATTGGACACTTAACTATTTAGATTTTTTTTAAAAAGAAAAACCAAAAAAAGATGCTTCTGGCAGGGCTGCCTTTATGCAAAGTATTAAAAGTGACTCATCTGGATTACGGCTTTTTCTAACCCCACCCTTCCGTGTTTGCCTTTCCTTTTGTTGAGCAAAACTTTACGCGAGGCGGGGCTCACTGCTAGTGAGGGGAATTTGAGCAGGGTTCCAGGCGTCACTTGTTTCCTTGTCTTGAGTGTCCTTGCAGTGATCCTTACAGTGACTTGGACTTGCCAGAGTGGCATCGGGATTGGCAGGAGAGTGCCCAGGGCTGCAGTGATGCATGTGGAGCTCTGTGAGTGGAACCAGAGTTGGTCTGGCAGGCCTGGTTCAAAGTGCAGAGGTGAGAGGCAGCACCAAAATCATGTAGGAACCCCCTAAGCATTGACATACGTGGTCCCACCCAGCATCTCGGCAGGTAGAGCCCAGGCAAGCATAGTGCTGCAGGGGATGTGTTAATGTTGTCAGTCCTGGAGTGTGAGGACATGGCTAGGAAGGTTTAGGGATTGGGCGTTGCAGATCCTGCAGGCTCAGCTGCCAGAAGAGGCCCCAGAAGGTGGTCACCATTGTCTGGATTCTTCCGCTGCCTTTAAAGTCAGAGCAGCTGGAGAAACTTTCCCACTTCTAGTCTTGCCAGGCTTCTTCTCCACCTAGGTTGAACAGACAAGAATCCAGGCCCCTGGTGACCTTCATTCATTCAACATATAATTACCAAGTGCTTTGTATGTGCCAGGCACTGTGTTAGGCACTGGGGAGACAGTGCTGAGCAAGAAAGATGTCATCCCTGTCTTCATGAAGCTTAACCCTAGCAGAGAGACCCTAAAAATATATATAAGTAGTCGTTACTTTGACTTGAATAACTAGACAAAGTGCAACACCATCATCCTTCAAGGTCTTGGCCAGGCACAAATCTCTTGACACCTTTTCTAAAGGAACTCAGACTTAGTTTGGAGATGGAAATGTATGTGTAGAGTCAAAGGGAGTTGAAAGACCATCTGGTACCCCTGCCTCCAGCTCACAGATGAGAACATTGACATACAGAGCCATGAGGAAACTTGCCATGGTCACATGGCTTATTGGGCCCACAAATAGATTTGAGAATGTATTCCCAACCACATACAAGATGCAAATGTGTATCCTAACATACTCTAATTATAAAACATGCATAATTATATTAGTGGATAGCAGGAAGTAGAGGGGTAGAAAGTCCCAAATCACAGTAACTGTATTTTTAATTCTGGAATGCATTTCTGCATAACATATGAACCTGAATACGCCTATAGTCCTGGGAATTCCCTTCAAACAAAGTGATGAAACTGCACAATAATGACCTGACTCAAGAGTTGCTGGGAAGCTGTCCAATATTTCCATGCTGGCTCTTGCTCAATTCTTCTGTGAAGTCTGTGTCTTCCTGTGAAAGTAGATTTCTAGGTCTTAGAGAATGATAGAAGGCCTCTCCTCTGCCCCACCTCTTTCATGCCTTTCATTTAGGCAAAGTAGACAGGGAGGGTGTTTTTTCCCAAACAAGCTAGAATCAAACTGACTTAGAAAAAACTATTCATGGTGAGTATCTGGACTGTCGCCAAAACAAGTATCTACTGTACCTTATGAGGACTTCACCTCCTGTCCAGGAGACCTGATTTTATTGGGCAGTCTGGGAAATCCCCTGGAGAGCTGGTCTGCTGCTAACAACAGAAAATTTCATAATGCTTCCCCTTGATGGTTTCCAGAGGCCACACATTACTCTGGCTAGTACTGTAAACACACAGTTTTAAAGAGATGATTTAAATTGAGCATTGGCAGGCCTGTTTGAAGGTTATGTTAATGCATTTTAATTGCAGTAGTAGAATTGGAAGATGTAGTAATAACAATCCCAGTGAAGCTGATGCGGACGGGAATGATTTAAATATTTAAATTGTTTATGTGGTAGGAAAATGTATATTTAAAAAAATGTGTGAATTTGGTTGATTTCATTCTGTAGTCACCCTCTGGCTCAATCCAATAGGGCAACCTGACCTCACAGCTTCACTCCATGGAAAGTGATTCCAACCCTGATAAAAATGAGGTTCTTGGAACAGGATGATCTGACGGGACAAGTTAGGCTTTCTGATCCCTGTGTTATCTGGAATCCCATGGGTTGCTCAGATACTTCACTGGTATTAAGGGAATTCACTCAACAAGCCAGCCTCTTACTGTTTCTTCTACCCAATCTCTCAGGGACCAGCTGGTGATCCAGAGGGTGTGGCAATAAACTTTTGTATGAGAGCAGCTTCCCCATTGGGTACTATTTACTCCTTTGCTCGCATCCACATTGCTTAATGGCAAATAGCTACATGGAAAAGAATCTTGCAGCTAAGGCAGGGGTGCACAGACTCCAATATAAATGTAAAAGATTTTTACATGGGTAAAAAGGATCATTGGGTGTCTTGTCTAGGGGTTATCTCTAACTTTCATTGTCTTTGAGCTATTTTACAGCTCTGTAAGTTATAGAAAACTGATCATCTAAAATATTCTTATCCATAGAAAGGAAAGCAGTGAACTGTGTCTGCTGAAATGCAATTGATTATTGCCCTGAGCATATTCATCAGTTTTTTACCTATTTATTTCAGCATTCCTGCATATATATACGGCTTCTTCTTGGAACCAATTGTAACATCTTACTGCTTATTCGTTAGTTAGAGCTAAATAAATAAAATCTTATTTATAAATATAAATACAAAATGAATAAATGAATAACATATATTCATTTTATATTTGTCTGAGTGTCACAATTTAAACTACCCCAAAATATTAGTATTTAAAATACCTGTAAGCTGTGTCTCATGCATACAGCTGTGGAAATATTTTTTAATATGGATTGTGATGATTACGAAGTAGGAAGTTGTAGCAAGGTCACCTCTATAAACCACCTAAAATGATAGCAGAGAACATTCATGAAAATAACTGAAATATTTAATAAAAAGGGTCTGTCAAGTCTTGGACTCCAACACACAAAGTGGGTGAAGTATTTGTGTCAGGGGATCAAGAGGCTGGACCCCGACTCTGGTGGGAGCTTCTGGTCATCACTTCCATGTCGTAACCACACCCAGTTGATTGAAAACAAGGCATCCCGACATGAGGCAGCTGTAGGACCCACTTCCCGTTATTATGTGATGATTAACTGGTGCCTGCCTAAGAGCCCAAAGCTACAAAAGGCCTGTCATGCTACCCAGAGGAGGATCCTTTCTTGGTCAAAAATAAATAAGCGAAGACCCAGTGTAGAGAGATGTAGCATGATGACCTGACAGGGTATAGTTTCCTTTCTTCACTGTCATCTCGTCTTTACTTTTATTTGCCAGTACTAGAAAAATGGGGAGAAGAAGTGCAACATGCACACAACCTAGAGATTTTATAAGCTATTGCATTTATTTTTCGTTTGTTCTTGCCTGACTTTCAGAAAACTCTATTCACTATGGAGAAAATTGAAGAATTGTCACTTTCAGGTTTAATGTTAATCCAAAGCAGACATTACTCTTTACACAAAAGAAAAAGGATTACAAACCATAGGATCCTCTTTTCATTTAAATATATATATATATTCACACATATATATATATAATGTCTGGCAGAATATATGCAAAAATTATCTTGGTAAATTGCAGGTAATTTTTTATTGATTTTATGTTTTGCTAACTGATTTTTTAAAATTTCCTGTAATAGATCTGAATTACGTTTATAACATGAGGAAAAAATTAAAAACAGATAAACTTAATTTAATCCTCAAGTCTATTAGGTAGGGTCTTTAAGCTAGCAAGAAAGAGACCTACATGGGTTACCTTCATGGATGGGCTTTTAAAAAAGAAAAGAAAACTGAAAACCCAAAAGGGACATCACAGCAATTTGTCTTATCAGCTGGACTGTCATCACTCCAGACCCGGAATTTCTAAGACCGGGGTATAGGGAACATCTCCCTGACAATTCGCTCAGTTAGTAAAATCTTTAGGGAGCTGCATCCTAGAGAAATGATTGATGTTATGACTCAGAGTTCATCATAGGGCCATGATTTTTAAACAATAGGGAATTCTTTTCAGACTGTGTTTGGCCTTCAAGTTGCTCTCTTCTGGCCAGTGAAGGAGGAGGTATCAAAACCTTTCACATGTTGCTGAATTCAGATAGTTGAAGCTCAGAGACAGAAAGACTGAGAACTTTTTGCAATTAATATAAAAATTCCTAGAGCTTCTGGATAGCTGAATATGTGGAGGTTCCTGGCAGGTGGCAGACCCAGGAAAGGCATGGAAGCTCCACACCCCTTCCCTGTACCTCGCCCTATGCATCTCTTCATGTAGGAAGAGATGTAGCATCCTTTATAGTAAAACAGTAAATGTAATATACATATATATACACATATTTATTATATATATGTTTATTTTATATATATGTAAATTCCTGGAATTGACCAATGGAAATGACTAATTTGAAACAAACTGAATGAAAATCAAAAGGATTAGCAAAAGACAGAGAATCAGGGTGACAATCCCTAAGAAAAGATAGGAAAAGAGATGTTTTACTATTTCTTAGGACGAAGGGATTGGGTTTAAACATCAAAACCACACTACATATTTTATATCGAACGGTCCATGACTGAGTCTCCAGGAAGGGCTTACGGTCTATACAAGTTAAAATTTCAGGGATGTCTATTAGTCCTGTGGGCAAACTTCAAGCCATCATTCCAGTGGGATACCAAGGAGCGTCGCGGCATGGGAAATTGACTGGACACTTTGAGGATGACCACTGAGCCATGGCTCTAAAATCCTTAAGCCAGAGGAAAACAAAGTTTACCTCTAAACACCCTCCCCTCACCCAGCCTCCAGCAGTGTACAGGATGGGCAGTGTTCCTTCCAGGCAGGAGCAGGAGAGTTGAGGTAAGCAGTAATTTCCTTAGGTATGCAGGTTCAATAGCAAATGCCAGATTGGCTACCAAGCCAGCCTCATTTGGACCAGTTCCATAAGTTAAAAGGAGAAAGGGCTATATGATACAGAGCAAAATATAATAACAGCAGTAATAAAGAAACATGCAAACAAAAACATCTAAAGGCACAGGACAGCACTGCTTTACTTACGGTATACCTTGAAGGGGTATTTCTTCTCTTCCATTTCAGAGAGAGATGTTTGGTATGGAAAGGAGGGGAAACAATGATCACACATTGGAAGAAGATTGGGAGAGACTTGGTAATGAAACTGGCAGTAGAAATAAAATGGGGCCCCACAGGCTCTGCAAGGCACTTCTGTGGCGGTGACGGACTTCCTGCTCTGGCCACTAGGACGGTGCAGGCAGCCATCTTTGCCAGTAGCAGAGAGGGTGCTACTTCTTCCACAAGCAATTGTGTGACACACTATGGGTTTGTGCTGGAATCAAAGATGGAATTAGGGAGAAGGCCCTAGAGTTGTATCTGAGAACAAACCCAGGAGTTTCTTATATATCTCTTAGAAAGACTGATTTGTGGGTGTGGAATAGGCAAACTCCAGCTAGTGACTCTGATTATTCTTAAATGACATATTCTGTTGTAACGTATAAATTATATAATAAAACACCCCTTTTTGTAGATGGCTAGATGTCTTAGCTAGGTGTATCCACTAGAAAATTTCAGCGATCCTTCTAGTGTCCACTTTTATATAAGGATGTTGGGAAGATAAAGTCGTATCACCTTTAGGAAAGCAATTTGCCGATACATACCCCATGAATTTTAAAGGCGCTTTTACTCTTTGTCCAGTAATTCCATTTTTAGAAACTTATCCCAAAGAAAGAATGCTAAATGCAAAGATCGATGCATAAAGATGTTTATTATTAGTGTGTTTTTTTCCTTTTCTTTAAGAGACGGGGTCTCACTGCTTCGCCCAGGCTGGAGTGCAGTGACTTGATCATAGTTCACTAGCACAATACTTAAAAAAGTCGAAAAGTGCTGTCAATCTAAATGCTCAAACATTGGAGATTGATTAAGTAAATTATGAAAATCCACACTATGGATGTAATGGAACTATTAAAATGTTAGTTGTAGTTCTTTTTTAATATCATTGAGGTGTGATATAATTTTAAAAGCAAAAAAGCAAGCTAGTAAAATTTAATACTCCATATACATTCTCAGTCATATAAAATAAAATGTAGTATACATAGAAATGGGAAATAGATTAAAAATTATATCTCTGAGTGATAAGGATCTCTGATTTTTATTCCATTTTCTTTCCTTTTTAAAATATTCTGTTTCTCAAATTTCTATAATAAGCAAATAATTTATAATATAAAAAAGAAATGCATACCTGTGTGTGTGCATATTTCTACATACACAGGCATGCACACACAGATACATATATGTATATATTTGGTGTCTTGACAGGGAAACAGCTCCACCTGTATATGACGGTTGCCTCCTGTGTCACAAGCTCATTATCTTTATAGATTTTTCCCCTTAGTTTGAATAACAGTTGTGAATATATTTGTACTATTCCTTTTATTCCCTCTCCCTATAAACTACCACACACACCCTACATACCCACACAACACACAGACATACCCACACATGATTAAAATCTTTGTCGACAGGGACCTGACATCCAATTGGATAATGTACATAAACTCCCCCCTCTGAATGTTTTCTTTTGGACTCCCTTCCTCTCGTTCTTCCTCCCTTTTTCACCTTCCTCTTCGCTGCCATTTTCCACTCAGGCATGCCTGTGGCCTGAGGAGAAACTGAGTGAGGTAGAGGTGGGGAGGGGAAGCAAAGGCCAGCAGATTCCCTTGGCAGGAGCAGAGGTGGCAGCGAGCAATGAGCCAGAAGCTGCTGAGACGGGGTTTGGGGCAGTTGGCAAAAGGCCTGGGAGGCAGGTTGGAATCGTTTGGATAAGAGGAGACAGGCCATTTGGAGCCCCAGTAGGTTGCCCTGCAGGAAAAACCAACATTCCAGAGAAGGCTCGCTGTAAGCACCGCCCCTGGCCAAGCTTGCAAGCCTGTCCTCACCTCCAGTGTGCCAGGAAACACAGCAGCAGTGCCGAGTTGTTCTTTTGCAGTGTGTTGAGGAGGATATTTCCTCTCCCCTTTCTCTATATCCCTGGCTTTGTGTACAACAGAGGTCACAGATTCAAGTGCCTCAGGATGAGGCTGTTATGTAAGTGAGGCGGGCTAAGTGTGATGAGACACGGAGTGACAGGGACTGCAACATACTGGGAAGGCTTGCTCTCTGAAGCGGTCTGGCATAGTTTCATGCCAGCACTTTTGCTTATCGGGTGTAAGGCCAAGGGTTGCAGGTCTTCCAGTTTCTTAAGGAAAGCTGAAAATCCAGAGGAGCTTGGAATTCTTGCATGTGCACACACCTCACGTATGTGTGTAAGAAATCTAACCATTTAAAATGTTGGCTCAATTACAAAAACACTGTGTGACCAAATAGAACATATCTGCTGGCTGGATTTAACCTATGTACCACTGGTTTGGGAATCTAAAATAAAATCATGTAAGACTGCCTCCCTTTTATATGGCTGGTAAGAAACATGATGTCTCTTGTAAAGAGACACATATTTAGTTGCTATTATGTACACAACATTATCCTAGACACCACAAGGGATCCACGAGAAAGAGTGTTGTTCTCTGCCTTCTGGGAGCTTAAAATATTGTTGAAGCGATAAGATTTTCACTCAGGAAAGTTAGATAATAGTGGTATGCTGGATATCAATATTGAGGCCTAAATGGATCAGATCAGACACACCAAAGTCACCTTAGAAAGAAAGAATGACTTTTAGATCTACAGCAAAACTCAGCCATAGTAAAACCAGTGGCGTGAAAGCATCTCGGGTATTGTTCACCTTTATATTCCCAGCACTTGGTGCGTAGTCGCTGATGTTCAACAAATATTTCTTGAATAAAAGAATAAAATTAATGAGCCATAGGAGGGAAAAAGTCTTGGGGGCTTAGGAAAACATCAGAACAGGGAGGCAGATACTTTTATTGTTGATATGACACTATTCACTGGAGAGAGACACTGAATTTGGGAGACTGGAGCATTTGGTCACTAGGGTCTCCATTGCTGTTAGGGAGCAGAAGTATGTAACCAGCTCTCACTGTAACCCATACTAGAGTTTACAGGACTATTTGCCTTCTTTGCTAAAACATCTACTCAACCTCCTAATGACCAATTAAGCTTCCCTGACATTTTGATGCGGGGAGAAAGCAGCCTGGACTGGAGACCCGGCACCCTGCTGATATGAATGGTCTGTGTCTCCTCATAATGAGCATTCTGACTTACATTTTGGTGTCTGGATTATTGGGTTAGCCTCCCTCCATGTCCCTGAGTCAGATGTCACTTTTTGGGATCCTGTCTTGGTAACTGCACCCAATCTTCCTTGATATACCTCCATGAAATCAGACCCTGTCAGACCCTTGGTCCAGTTCATCATCTGTTTCCTCCTGCAATTGGCATCACAGAATAAGGGCCCAAATAAGCAAAGCAGATAGAAGGCACAGTTGTAGATCAAAGACGGAAATAATTATTTTGTTTTCAACAGTCAAAGGAGTTTCAGAAACAAAAAGGGGCCAGGGATGGATTTTAAGAAAATGAATCTGTTCTGGAAAGATGGAGAGGATGGAGGAAAGATGATTTGGATGGTGGGGATGAAACCAATTTGCTCTGTCAGAAAGTTTGTTTTGGATGAGCAGGGAGAAAGAAAGTTGGTCAGGTCAACCTGAAAGCCAGGCTTGAAGGTTTGGGCTTTATCCAACACACGTATGGAGGAGATACTAAAATTCTGAGGAAATGAATGACAGGATGAAATTGGCGTTTTACTTAGATTGTTTGGTATCAGTGGACAGAGCTTCATTGCATTCTCTTTATTGTTCAGAATTAACGAATCAATCCTGCAGGGCTCTATGGGAGTCAAACAGGGCCCTCGCCAGGCATGCGAGCTGATTGCAAATGCCTGACGCTTGGTTTCCAGGAGACAGGTGGACAATCTGAGAACACAATGGTCCGTGGATTCCTGGAACAAGCTCAGCTCTGAAGAATGCAACATGAGAAATACCTCGATGAAGTCAGATCCTGTCATTATTTATAGCCCATCTTCGTCAAGCCTGATGGAACAAAAGCTCACGTTTTCATGGTTGTCCTGGACAACATTTCCAACACAGCCATTTACAGCCCTAAGAAGCACGCTTAGCCTTTGGCAACGCCAGGAAATCAAAGTTGCAGCCATGTGAGTTCCCAAGGTTTAGAAGTAAAAGAAACTTCTGTGGGCCTCATGGTCACAGTTCCATGAAGAACCCCTGGCAAGCAGTAGTGACAAGTGCTCACAGGGCCACTTAAATGAACTGGGGAGCCACAGTTTTCCATTTGTTGTGAGCTTAGAACCCATTCTTTAAATGAGAACTCATCTAGAATTCCAATACATTGAACGGATAAAAGTGCCAAGGCTCTGGCTATAGGATAGGGGTACCCTTTCTAATGAATTTTTTGCCCACCACGCTGTCCACAGCTAAGAGACCTCTATCTCTGGAGAGCCTGAGCCATCTCTACCCAACCCCAGGGATCCCCAAAACACAATGTGGAGCCAGCTGGCCTAGGGCATACACCTGCAGGTGAAAACTTGGCTTAGCTGCGGCCCATGGTAATGTTATTAATTATAATCACACTTTTAAGTTACACTTATTTTTCACTTATTATGTGCCACAGATTATTCTAATAACTTAACATTAATTTATTGAATGCCCCACAGCAACCCCATGAGTTAGGAACTATTATTACCCCTCTCTTAAGATGAGGAAGCCAAAGTCAAAGGAAATATAGCAATTTACCCAAGCTAGGAGGTGGTAAAGCCAGACTTTGATTCCAGGAAGTTGCATTTCAGAACCAGCTTTCTGAATAACTCAGTCTAATTAGTTCTGCCTCATTACCTTGGGCAAGTTATTAAATGTGTAGGATTTGTGAGCAAAGACTAGTTTTAGCTCTCCTCCCCTTCCCAAAAAAGAGAGGAATGGGCAGAAGAGCCAATCAGGGTTCACAGGGGCCTGGACCCAAGGTGAAGTTTCTTCTGTTCCTCTTCACAACACTGGAAAACAAACAACTCCTCTACTAGCATCAGAGAAATCTCACATCCTTGCTCAGTGTTTCACAGGAGGAGGAACTGTAGCATTGAAGTCATGGCTATAAATATCAGAGTTAATGAGGGAGGACTCATGGAGACCTAAATGAATCTATTTTATGGGTTTGTCATATATCAGGTTAATATGATTCTGACAAATAATTATATTGAAAAGTGGACAGGGACTGAGAATGTTGTTATTCCTTTTCAATGTTACAGCAGAGTCGTCTGGCCAATTAAAGGGTGATGACGCCAACACCCAAAGTGCAGAGCAAAACTGTAACAATTTGTGGCATTTAGACAAAGGAGCTTGCAGCCGGCGCCCACCCTGGCACAGGCAAGAGGATTGTCATTGTCTGATTCCTTAATGAGCAGAGAAACTCCCTCATATAGATTATTGTATGGTTAGAATTGGTGTGGATCTAGGAGGAAGGGGATAAAGGTAGATGGACTGCAAATGTGGCTTTTCTTTTCTTTCTTTCTTTTTTAAACACTAGCTATAAGGTTTTCACATGGAAGGACATATACCTTGGGTGAGCCCTGAAAACAGATTTTCAGTTTAAATATGTCAAACTGTGATGGCAGCTGCTTGTTGGGCTGGAAGGATGGCTTATTCTCTCTTGGGTTAATTACAGTGGACTCTGAGGGGAAAGAGCTTCTCACTGAAGAAAAAAATGAAAAGATATTCTGTGGCTGCTACATTTGCCCTCCTCTAATTGGGTTGCCCAGAAGTCCTGGAGCTGTGTTCCAGCCAGGAGGGCTGGGACTCCCAGGAAGACTGATCCCAGGGAAGACATTCACGTTCATGAGCCTTTCCTCAGCCACTGGGGGCTTCTCTCCGAGGACTACAGGCTGTTTACCGCACAAGAGCATTTTCCCAAGGGGCTGCAGGGACGCTGAAATTCAACCCTTCCTCTCTCACCCTGCCTGAACTCCTGGAGGAAAGGGATCATTTTCTAATTTGCATAAAGGTGCTACCTGGGTTAGCAGGGGTCCTCAGCTCCTCCGTCATAGTCAAGGACCACTGCTTGGGCTGCAAGAGCAACTTAAAGGCACCATTTTTACTTGTCTTTCTAATGTTCCCACGCTACTCCCATTGCCCTCTGTATTTTTCTGCAGTATCTGGCTCCTCTCATATGGCATAAAGAGAGTGAGAAACAAGACATACAGTTACTACATTAAGAACGAAATCCCATCTGGCCTTGACTCTGTTGGCACTGTTTCTTTTCATCAATAAGATCCTTTTCTCACTATGTCCCCCTTCCCAGTAGTTTTCCAGCCAGGAATTGCAAGTGAGATATTTTTCAAATGTCCACAGCAAAACCCTCTTCTCACAACCTGAGTCAATCTGGACCTTGTGGAAAGTAAAGCTTAGGGGAACTGCTTTAGCCAGAAAGCAACTCAGACACTGTGACCAATCAATGGATCGATCAATCAATCAAAACTGAAAGTACAGAATTCAACAATGAGCTTTTCTTTATAACATCCTCTAAAGCAGTTCCATATTAAATTGTTTAGCTAAGTTCTCATTAAGATAAGTGTGGTGACTTCCAAGAGAAAACAAACCATAATATTGCCATGAGGGAAACAATTCTTGAGGACAGCTGCACCCTCCCGTCATCCAAAAAGTTGCAAATAGTGTAGGACTCTCTCCAGGTCACTGAGCATTGGCCTGGGGACCCTCTGACAGGCCCCTGTCCCTGAGTGGCTCACACTCCCTTCCTGCCACCACCCAGTTTGAGCAGAGGGCCCTCAGTTTGAGCAGGTCATCCCCCAAAACAGAGAAAGACCTATCTGAAGTTAATCCCTCAAACCCAGGATTTGGGGAAAAAAAGTCCATCCTCCTTTATTTTCTTTCTCAATTTCAAGCCAGGATAATGCCATATATTTTTCTAGACAGCAGATACACAGCATAAGATAAAATCATTTTTTTCCTGTTAAACCTCCTGCTGGGTTCCCTAGCCAACTTTCTGCAGCTCATAAAATAAACACAATTCCCATTCATCCCCCTAGCACAGATCCATCATTGCTTGGCTATGGACAAACGGGCAGGTGGTGCTGCACAACAGTCTGGGATGAGCTCTCTTTTTCCTTCCTGGACGGAAGAGGTAGGATTAACACAAAATCTTTTCTATTAGTGGATGACAGGGCAGACAACTGGGAGGTTAGAGTAAATTTCATCCTGGAGGAAAAATAAATATGGAGGTGGTCATCAGGACAGTCTTGCTGTCTCCATAAAGAGAAGTCTGGAATCTTCCACACAGATCACCATCTCATGCACGGTGCAGGCTGGCTTTGTTAGATGGAGATAAGTAACTATCTATATGTGGGGATGTGAGGGAGTGAGGGGGTGGGGATTGGAGAGGTAACAATTTGAGTGCATCAAAAGTGGACCCTGATGCCAGACAGTGGCTCATGCCCAGCATTTTTGGAGGCCAAGGCAGGAGGATCACTTGAGGCAAGGAGTTTGAGATCAGCCTGAGCAACACAGCAAGACCTTGTCTCTACAATATAAAAATTTTTAAGTGTGCCCTGATCAGAAATATAATGACCTCAAGCATTACTTCCTGTTAGTTTCCTTTAAATTTTTGTTTCCTTTAAAATTTTGAAAATGTGGGGGGACTTCAATGAAGCAGCCTCAGCAAAAAGAAAGACATAAAAAGAGACGTAGATTTTCTATAAAGTTAATAGAGCTTAAAGTTCCTCAACTGCTTGAACCTCTGAGTAGTGAGAATTGTTGGGAGTTGCAGAATGTTCTAGGTGGGGAAGGGAAGCCGGGCTGTAATTACAAGCATTTCTGTACAAGCACACACTAATTTCAAAGCTGCTGAAGCTTTTCTGTATGAGCACACACACAGCTGCCAGGTCTTTGAGCTGCTGAGATGCTGCCATGATGTGGTGGTGCCTGAGGAGCGGCCCCTTCTTTGGCATCTGCAGGCCCTGAGGCATGGTCTGGAACTGGAAGAGAAATAAAGTGTTGCTGAAGTCTGCTCTGCAGGTAGATGTCAAGTGCTAAGGTTGCTAGAGGGAGAGTTAGTTGTGCAAAATTAGTGCTGCCATTAGAAAGAGTGTCTCCTCCTCAGTAAGATTCAGAAATTTCTGACTCTGATAAGTAATGATTGTCCTAGAACCTTATCTACCTGCGAGAATATGGTGCACTTGATTCAGTGACAACCTATTGGATATCCTTGCATAGTGAGGAGACAATCCGTACTTCACTCTATAGGAAACACCACAAACAGTCCTGGACTTGGAGTGCAAAAAAATGCTTTCTGAAGTAGGCTAAAGGTCCCTGTCCCCACTGTTTCCTGGGGGAAGGATGGGATGGATTCTAGGCCAGGATACTCCTTCTAGCTGGGGAGCAGATTTGCTTGGAGGAGATTTACATATAAAATTGTTAAATGAGAATTTGTGAAGGGTCTGAGATTTTGTCTGACTTCCAAGCTAACAAGTTAGCTGGCCACAGTTTTATTTATATATAAATTTAACAGATTGATATGCATACACACAGATAAATAAACATATATACATATAAATATATATATATATGTATACACACACATACATAAAATATGAGATCTCTGGGTCAGAGGCAGAGATCTTTTATTACTCTCAGCAAAATCAGCAGGTTAGAGTAATATCCCCCACAGAACTATGCAGTGAAGGCCAAATGGCACCTATATGCACAGTGGGGTACATTATTGGAAAGAAACCCCACAATTAGGAAACTCAGTCTTATATGGAACCGCGAGTGACCTGTACATCATACTATCCAGAGAAACAAAAGTATTATCTTTACTCTGAAACTTAAACTGCCCTTCTTTGGGTGAAGGAAGTGTAGGCTTTTATCTATGCTACATTGCAACATCTCCAGAGAGGGAACCATCTCTAAGGTTTACTGTCTTGGAATATCTCCTTATACAAGTGTTCTCAATTTGGCTGTAAATGTCTTTGTTCAGAGGACCCTGACTTTGAAGAAATGTCAGATATTCATAGAACATTCTCTTTCCTAAAAAACATGTAGTCAAAATAAAAATCCCTGTTCCCCAGCCAAGCATCCTTTTAGTTATACACAATCCTTAAGGAACATTTTGCATAATGATGCTACCCCTCCCATATAGTAGCATTTTAGACACTAGAAGTAAGGACAGTAAAGGGAAGCATGGCTAACTTCCACATTCATCCCTCTATTACTGACCACATGTGGAAAGCAGCTTTCTATTAAGGGAGCCTGGGGTCCCGGCGTTTGAGACTGTGACCATCAGTAACGTGAATGGTGGTTGGAAGAATGGCAATAAAGAACACATAATGTGAAGAAACATCTGCCTAGCAGATAGCTCAGTAGAAGACATTGGATAAACCCCCTCTTTCTCAAAGTACTCTAGAAGCATGGAACTCGTTATGCAGAGAAGCCTTATACTTGGATTGCAAGGGCACATTTGTTTGCTCCAAGGTGTAGCTGGCTTGCTGAGTTATTCTTCTTGGCCTAAAGAGAGAGGCTGGACCGTTCCTAACAAGATAAGCTCAGGCCTGGAAAACATCGGCTCATCAACTACCTTCTTTGAGCCAAAATGCTTTTGACCTACCTGCCCTCTGCTCTTTTGCTAACTCTCTCCCTGTCTCTCTGGGTTTTCCTGTAAAGAAGACAGAAGAGTCTGCTTCCCCTTAAGGTTTGTAGGAACTCCATCCCAAAAATGAATCCCCCCTTAACTGCACAGCAGAACAGTTCGTTGACAGCTCCCTGTCTCACTGTGGGCTGACTTTCTCCCGGCTGACCCTGCCAAGACTCTCATATTTTAAGGATGATGTCTTACTTCCCAGTTTCCACCCCACAGCCCACCCGCCTCTTCCCTTCCTGCCTCTACTCAAGCAGGAGATCAATGATCTAAATCCCTATTTGCAGATGGTGAGAGTGAAAGTAATATAAGGCGTAAAGTAATAAGGTATAAAGATGGGACTACTTTTAGTTTGAATCATTTGAAATTCCTTTCTCATTGGTCAAAAAGCAGTTGAATATTGGCAATTTCAGATGATTTATCTAATGGTTCTTTTTGCCTAAGGAGGCACTGTGACCTCACATCAGCTGCCTAAGTCAGCAAGACTCATTGGATGCCCTTGACTTCAACCACTGCACACGCCTGGATAATTCTCAAATATGCATCTCCAATTCAGCTTCTCTTCTGACCTGTCAGACATCCTCATTTGGATGTGACAAATGTACCCCAAATCTGTGATGTCCAGGATAACATCATTGTTCCCCACTTCAGACCTTCTCATTCTATATTCCTGTGGCAAGTACCTCCATTATCCAAAGTCACCAAATTCTACCCAAGGGAACATTCGTAGCTGTTCTTTCTTAAACCCTCTATCTCAGTTGATAGACACATATGTTAATAATATCTCCTTCATAGTGTTTAATCTCCTTTCTACTTCCCCACTGCTCTCTTCTAAATTCTTATAATTTCTTACTGGCATTCTAGTAACAACCTCCTAATTATTTTCTCTGCCTCCAATTTTCTCACATCTCCAAAGCCTGTGGAATCCTTCAATCAGGGACATTTTTCTGAAACACAAATTTGATGATGCTCTTCTTCTTCCACGTCTCCTATTGCCTTTTGGTAAATTCCTCATTCCTAAACACCCACAAGAATCTTTTATCTCATGATTTTCAAAGGAAGTTGGGATCTGGCAGTATTATCTCTCTCTCTTTCTCTCTCTCTCTCTCCTTTTGAGACAGGGTCTTGCTGTGTTGCCCAGGCTGGAGTGCAGTGGCACAATCACAAAATCACGGTTCACTGCAGCCTCCACCTCTGTGGCTCAAGCTATTCTCCTGCCTCAGCCTCCCAAGTAATTGGAATCACGGGTGCATGCCACCACACCTGGCTAAGTTTTGTATTTTTGTAGAGACAGAGTCTTGCCATGTTGCCCAGGCCAGTCTTGAACTCCTGGGCTCAAGCAATCCTCCCACCTCAGCCTCCCAAAGTTTTGGGATTACAGGCATGAACCACCATGCCCAGCCACAGTATCATCTCTTTAAGGGTTATTTTGGGTTTCTCAATGGCCAGGATGCTACCAACATTTACTGGGCAAGGATCAGAGATGCTGAAAATCTTGAGGTGGAAGATGCAGTTCCGCCCAATGAACAATTGTGCTATCCAAAAAAACAACAGATAGTGAGTTGAATTATGCTGGTTGGCTTATGATTTTTTATTTCTGGCTACTCAAACTTCTTTACCTTATTCTGGAACCATCTTGAACTTTGCAGTTCCTGGAGGTACCTATTATCTTATGCCTCTGCCTTTGCTTCCCCTCCCCACAGAGCTCCCCCTCACCCTGTATTCACCAACTTCTTCATTTGCTAACTTCTTCCTTCTCATCTGTCTGGACTCAGCTCCGATGTCACAGGTCAGAGGCCCTCCTTGTCCTTCCCTCCCAAGCCTGGGGCCTGAGCCTGGGCTCCCATAGCATCCTGCACTTACCTCTCTACTACTGTGTTCAAAGTGTCTCTTCATTTGTAAGTAGCTCCCATTCCACTGTGAGCCCTGAAGGGCAAGACAAGGTGGTCAGTTTCTGTATTCCGTGCACAGAACAAATACACAGTAACTTCTCAAATAATTTTTAAAGTTATAGAGTATCTGCAATTTTTGTCAAGATTTTTGAATTCTGAAAATTAATACGTCTGCTTGGTAAAAGCTCAAACAGTACAAGAAAAGGGATCATGTAGCATAATGGATGTGGTCACCTGAGTTTGAATCCAAGATTCACTGCCTAACTGCCTAACTTCATGATGTGCCTCCACCTCTACATATATAAAAAGGAGTTGATAGTAGAGGCACTATTGCAGAGTGGTGAAGTGCAAGGGTTCTAGAGGCTGAGCTCAAGTCCCAGCTCTGCCACTGGCTACCTGTGTGACCTTGGGCAAGTCACTTGGTGTCTCTGTGCCCCCATTTATACAAAGGTAAGGTAAAGATGAACTAAAGTTTATGGGAAGGTAAATTAAAATGTGTCCTGTGGGTTTTTAGGATGATTAAATGAGGTAATACATGTTAAGTACTTAGAATGCTGTCTGCTACAGGGCAAGTACTCAACAAATATGAACTAATATTATTATTAATAATAGCAAGAGTATTATAAAAAACACTAGCTTCCCTTATCAATGACAATCATTATCAATATTTTCTTATGTATTACTCCAGAAATGTTATATGCATACATAAATATATATATGATATATTTATGATTTTTGAATAGCAAATGGCAGCAAATTATGCATATCTTCCCTTTTTCATTAGACAATATGCTTAGAGACCTCTGCCTAACAACTCACGCAGCTCTAACTCATTATTTTAAAGCTTAATTGTCATGGCAATACCATGATTTATTGACTAGTTTCATAATCTTTGGCCAGCCCTAGCCCCACCATTGATAAGTATTTCCAGTTATTTGCCATTCAGTGAAGTTTGTTGCTGAATAAGTGTGCTCATCACAGATGGTTCACTCTTCCTTGGTAGAAGGGAGCCTCAACTTACTCTTCAAAACCTCGAGGCTCTTGGTCATCAGTCTTCACATGGTCTCCCACACTGCCCTGTGCTGACGGAGCAGAGATGCAAACGACCTGGGCCATCCACTTTAACTCTCTTTCAAGGCCTTTCCACCAGGACAGTACCTCATGGGCCTTATGGCCTTTGGAGTCTGGACAGCCTGAATTCTCATCAGTAAATACCTCAGGCACCTAATTACTACCCAGGGAGGAACAATGTGGAACTACAAGCCCAGAGATGACTACAGGTGGGCAGAAGCGGGAGACATGCAACGTCATCCTTCCAGAAGAGGAAAGTGATACGTAACTGTCAGAAATCTAATTAAAATTTGTACATGAAATCAGTTAGATAAATTATAGAACATAAGTCATGATTCTACTTGTGACAAATAAATAATGGGTAATTTTTCATCAAAATAGAAAATAAATATGAATCACTACAATACCCAAATAGTTGTTCCCATCCCTTCCATCCCCTCCAAATGTATGCACACCTTGTGCCAGTGGATGGGGTGCAGTATTGGAAGTGGAGGAGGCTGGAGGGGGTGGAGGGTAGGAAGAAAGAACCCAGATGGAAAAGGTGGGAAAATGTCAGAGAGAAATTTCCCTTGAGTCCCAATTTGCCTGGAGCTGCTTCTGCCTGGAGCTCTACAAGAAAAGCTGTTCAGAAAGGAGGCCAAAGAGAGAGGGGGGAAAATAAACTCCTTTGTGAGGTTTTCCAGGGGTACACATTTCTGAAAAGCTGATTGTATTTCTTCCTAATCATGCCGGTCCAGAGTCCAATCAGCACAAAGACTGAGACAATAAACCCACATCACAAAAGTTTCTGGGATCCAGGCTTCTTTTCAGGGACAAATAATACAATTTCCATCTGGATAATTTGTTCATCATGGCCCTATGTTTTCTTAACTGTTGAGTGGAGAAACAAAGGCAGGACTCAGTACCAACTTCTATCCTCTGTGGATAGCACAAAGACATCCTGCATTTGCCCTGGAGGAGCAGTTCATCATTTGACTATATTTTGTACACAAACAACCATTTTTCAATCAGATCAAGATTTTCCTACTTTCATTCATCCTAATACCCTACTTCTGAACAATCAGTCAGGTTGGCTGAGCAGAAAGGCTAGCCTGTTCATCAGTGTCTGGAAATGCCAGATGTACTTTTTTTTTTTTTTTTTTTTTTTTTTTTTTTTTTTTTTTTTTTTTTTTTTTTTAAGCCTGGAATGCTTTTCACTGAACTTGGCCAAGTGTCTGCCCAGGGAGGGCTCCAGGTGCTGCACCTGGACTACCGGCTCCCGGGCTGCAAGGGGTCTGGACCTCAAGTTGGATTGTGAGGGCCAGAGCATTGCCATTCACCCCAGTACCCTGCAGTGAGCCGGCTTGGAGTGATGGCAGGAGCACACATTTCAGAGACAGTTTCTAGCAACCTTCCTTACTAGCTCTGTGACTTCATGTCTCATAGTTGGCATGCAGTACGTGGTAGCCATTGTTGACATTTATTAGTGACAAATGCCACCAGGATTAAGACACTATTACCCTCTAGTCCCTTGCTACTCATAATGTTCCCACAGATCAGCTGCTTCTGCATCACAGGAAGCTTGTTAGAAATGCATCAGAATCTGCGTTTTAGCAAGATCCCCAGGAAGTCCCTACACATTAACGTTTGGGAAGTGCTGCCATCTAGTCAACACTCCCTGGATCCTGGAAGGGCCAACCCACTCAGTCACAATGCTTTTTTCAGGACAATCTCTCCTGTGGTCAACATTTTTTTCTACAACCCAAATCTAGGCACACAGTCAAATCAAACATGAATTCACCTAATGGAAAGAATGAGATAGAATATTTGACATTGAGTTTCACTATCACTATTTTTTACTCCTATCTCATAACCATTTTGCTTTCGTATTTCTGAAAAAGGGGAAGAATTATTTTAAACAGTCCACCACTCCAGCCCCTTTTATTCTAGCCGTGGCTGTGGCTATATGGTAGCTTTTTACGAACTTCTCCACCTAAACATTTCTTCTAAGGAAAAAAGATTCCCCAGCAGACACACCATGGGAATCTGCCTTCTTCTGGAGATCAGTCCCTGCACTGATGGAGCTGGCCCAGGTCATGCCTGGCGTCCCCTCTTCAGTGAATGCCTCACGCCCTGCCTTTTCGATGCCCCTTTATTTCAGCTGCATGGGCAGGACACCAGGCTATTTGCAACAGCAATTTCTGAATATGACTTGCAATGAATACTTGCCAGAGAGCTACCACTTCATCAGGACTGACTGAATTAGAGGCAGAGACAGCTGCTGCTGCTAAAGCTTTGGTTTCCTGGTCCCAGGCCTCTGGTTCCCGCATGCGATGCCATGGAGACCTTGTTTGGAAGCAGCAGTGCCCCCTGAACTGTGAGCTGTGACTCTAAATGTTTGTGCAAAGGGAGTTCAGTTCACATTCATTTTTTGTAATGACTTTCTATTTTTCCGATTTCCCATTCTAGAAGATATACATGCTGACTATGTGAAACTTTTAGCCAGAGTGGGCCTCATCAAGTAGCCTTGACCAAGAACTGTACAGTTCATGGGCTGCATGGAATTGCTCTGGCCACCACTAGAATCAAAGGGGGTGCTGACTGTGGGTTCTGGAGATAGTATGATATGGTAGCTGGGATTTGGTCATTTCCAAGTAATACAAAACCAACTCAAACCAGCTCAGATTAGCTTAGTAACTAGGAAGAATGCTGGGTGGCTCATGGGTAGAAGAAAGAGTTATAGAACCAGAAACTTATGAACTATAATGGGGATCTTAATGTTTCCAGGAGTTTCTCTCCTTGCCGTGTGTGTGTATCTATGGATCTATATCACACCTACACACCTACATGTTTGCATGTAGTTGCTTATAATGAAAACTCATTAAATGGTAGTGTGCTGGCTTCCTTTATTCTAGCAAAGAAGAGGGCTATGAGTCTTTCTTTGCCTCATTTTTTCTCTAATATGACCCTAAGGGGTCAACAACCTACTGGCCTGTTAGCCTGTTTCTGTATACCCCCCATTCCCACACCTGGCAAGTTAAAATTATATTAAATTGTTATAAGGTTGTGTAAAAGCAAACAAACAGTGAAGGCCTGCAAAGCCTGAAATATTTACTATCTGGCCCTTTATAGAAAAAATTTGCTGTCTCCTAGAAGGTAAGAGACAGTCCCTCACCTCCTCCATCAATTCTAACAGAAACTTCCCGGGGAGAGAGGAGTCCTCCCTGAACAGTCAGTGTGGCAAGGGGGACCAGAGATGTTGATTGACCAGGCTCAAGTCCTGTGACCTCTGGGTACCTGGGGGCAGGACAGGAGCTCTCCCAAGAAAAAGCAGTGTACAGTTTCCCAAAGAAAAGGGAAGAGTCACTGGGAAAGCCCAATAGGATACCCTGTAAGGAAACAGATGTCACTCTTAAAAGAGGACTACTTCCAACAGCGTGGACAGCGTGGAAGGATGGAGAAGAGCACTGGGACTAGGAACAGAGGACAGTTAGTCCTGAAGGGGTAAGGGAGGGGAGTCTACCTAAATCTATAGGAGTCTTGACTGTCACCTTGGTCCCTGAGCTGGAGAGAGAGAGAACACAGCAACCACTAAACAGCAGCCCAGGGGAGAGAAAGCTCCCACTTTCCCCACCCTCCAGCCAAGCCAACCAGAAGCCAGAGGCCAAATCCAAGAGGCCAACTTCCTGGGCACAGAGCAAGATGGAGGAGCATGGGGCGTGGATCAGGAGCAGTAAGTGGAAGAAATCCTGACACCACGTCCACAAGAGAGAGCAGCGTTCATGTTCTGAATCTACTCTGGGTGGCTTACACCCTGCGCACTCACAGAGGGCCTAAAGGCAAAAGGTCCCTGTCCTTGGTTTCATGTTCTGCTGTCATGTCTTGAAATTTTTAATAATATCTGAGACTGGGTGTGGTGGTGCATGCCTGTAATCACAGCACTGTGGGAAGCTAAGGCGGGAGGATCTCATGAGCTCAGGAGTTCGAGGCTGCAGTGAGCTGTGACATGCCACTGCACTGCAGCCTGGGTGATGAGCCCTTGTCTTGAATAGAATAAATAAATAAAAATTGTCTGAACAAGGGGCCTCACAATTTTCTTTTGCACTCAGCCCCACACTTTATATTGTCAGTCCTAACTCTATTCTATGACTCCATGATCTCAGAAATAATTTTCTCTCTTCCGACTTTCCGTTTCCTCATCTGTACCACGAACTTAGATATGCAAAGGGCCTGCTCCACAGGCATGAGCAACAACACAGACAGTTTCCTGCCTTTCCCCCAAGTGCTCTTTCTCCCTCTTTCCCAGGAGATGGACCGAAACAGCTCTGAGCAGCCAGCGGAGGGAAGAAGAGATTCCTAGAAGGCAAAAAACAAAATGGCCAGGTAACCCATCTGAATAGTATCTGGGCCTTAGCACAGGCCACCAGCCAGTCAGAAGCAAGGAAGTGAAGAGGAAAGGAGGACCGACGGGTTGTTTTGGCTGCTGGTCACTCAGAGACTAAGAGAGAGGGCCTTCAAACTCCCTCATTCCCTTGTTGGATTTATGAGGAAACTAAGACCCATAAATATCAAAAATCTGACCCAAGGCCTTGGATACAGTGAGTGTCAGAGTTGCCCTCAACCTGGAACCTCTGGGATCGAGAGAAGTGAGCCTTGGACTAACCACATGTTCACCCTCGCATTGGAAATGGGTGTCGTTTGGCTTAAATATGAGGCTTGGGGATTGTTATCAATTTGTTATGACATAAATTGTCCTTTTTCAATTTGCCTTTTCTCCTCCCTTCTTCCCTCGAAAATATCCCCCCCACTTCCTCCCTCTGTACTTCCAGTTCAGAGGAACTCAGGTTTTTATTTCCTTGGGAGGACATGCTAGCATCACCGGTGTTGTGGGCCTTGAGCTGAGGGCCTCAAGACTCTGTGACGCGGCTCAGGGCCGCCGTTAGAGCAGGGTTCCCTGAACACAAAACTGCACTTAACCAAACCTGGGTGAAAATTTCATTTTCTTCACACAATGACTGGGCTGTAAAGTGTCCAATGTTCTGTGAGTCTCAATAAGGTGAAATAATTCTGTTCTCATTGATTCATAGATTTTCTGCCTGCATGTATACCTAAAGACTTTTTGCAATTCTTGCCAGGGTATATATATTTTTTAAGATACAAAATTGTCTTACACCCCACAGCAAGCTTTAATCCTGTGAGGACAATCTGTTTCTCCTGGCAACACTAAGGCTACTAGATGAACAGGGGTCAGCCGGGTAGTTTGAAGAGAAGCCTTGGTAATCTGTTAGACAAAGCTGAGAATTCTCTGAAGAATGTCTAGCAAAGATACTACATTTTGAAGTGAATAGAAAGGGTTTTGTTCACAGGCCCTGCCTTGCTGCTGGATTCAAACAATGTGCAGCGTCAGAAAAGGACATCATGTCTTTCTTGAAAATTAAACACACACACACACACACACACACACACGTGTCTTCTTTTCTGCCTGCATTGAGCATTGTGTAACTGTGGAAAAGTTCATCACGCCTGAAAATATGTATCTTTCCTTTGATCCAAAGCAAATGCTATATTGGAATAAAGATGCCATATCTTCCACCTTTAGTAAAATGAATTGTCAAGGATTTTGCTTCAGAAAGATCAAGAAAAGACCAAATGATTGGCAGGGTGAGCCTCAGAGCTCAGGCTGTGGATGAGGAGTTAGGGGCCCTGTAAGTCTTGTTGGCTCTCAGCTTTCTCACTAGCTCATATTTGTGACCTTAGGCAAGGCACTTAAGCTCTTTGTACCTTCATTCCTCCATTTGAAAATTAGAGATAATACTTGCCGCCTACTTAACCTCAAAGGGATATGTGAGGATTAGCCAATTAAAGTTTGCCAAATGCTTGGGAATCAATGGAGGGAAAAATCTATATGAATATAAAGTATCATTGTCAGTCCCGCCTGACTTCCTCTTCACTCTCTTACCACTCCTGTTTCCACCCTCTCTTTTAAAGGATTGCCTTCCTGGGAAACTCAGTGAGCATTATGCATGGTTTTACTTTTGGTTGCTATTGTGGAAAATGGCCATCTCCTATTATTAAGTGATTTGTTTGAAATTGGTCCTTTCTATACCATCAGGGGGAGGTTTCCAAACCAAAGTATCCTAGACTGATTGTCAGTGAGGCACAGCTGGCAAGGTTTCTTTTGGGTTTACCTTTAGCATCCTGTAGAGATGAGAAAACAACCATTTTAATGTAAAATAGTAAGTATATTTGGAACTATTTGCCCATTAGGAACACAAAGCTAGTGAAGTACAAAAGTTAAGTCAATTTAGATATCTTGTTACAATCCTTGAAGAAATTCCCCTTTTAACCAAAACAACAATAATCCTTCCTATTTCATAGACGTTGCTCCTCTGGCTGTTATAGCCACGTGTAAAATGAGTGTAACATAACTTTGGCATATGATGTTTGTTTCACAATTGGAAGATTGAGATGCAGAGGGGTTAAGTGACTTGCTCACCACAACTTAGTTAATGACCGGCAAAGCCAGGGCTGGACTCCAAACATCTTTGTCTTCTGGTTCCAGGGGCAGTGGATTTCCCCACAACACTCTGCTGCCACCTATGACTGTGGCCCAAATGATAATAAAAGTGCAAACCTTGTTGCTTTGGTAGACTTTCCTTTACTTCACAGAGCATTTGGACTTGAGCAATGTATCTAGTCTGATGCGAGAACCTCCTGGAAAGCCTAGAGCACCACTTCCCATGTGCTTTGGGATCACGTAATGCCAAATGTTCAGAATCACCTGATGGAAGATAGGAAGTCAGGACCTGGAATTCTTATTGAGAGTGTTTGTCTCACTGTATTGCCACTCTCTAATTCTGCCCATTCTCTTACTCTGCTGTGTCTAAAATGGGGTACATGGTCCATTGGTCAGGAGTGTTTGGTAGGCCTAAATCAGAGTCGGAAAATAGTTTTTATCTTGTGGATCCTTATAATGGAAGTTACGGTGTGCCAATCAGATCCCTCTTTCAGAACCAAAGCTCCCACTTCCCTAGATTCTGGGCACTCTTGGCTGAGTTCCTCTCTAGCAACTGGCAACAACCAGATAGTTGCCTCCACCAAGATCATCCTCACCTCTCTGGTAGAAGAATGTTTGGCTAAAGGAGAAGTGATTTATAAAAGTCCAACACCTCTTCCTCAGGGCAGAATAGCTCTGACAGACCATTTCTTTTCCAGAAGTCCTTATAAGCTTGGCTGAGGCCTTTGTTGTAATTGAATTACAGTTCCATTTCTTATTAGGCCCTACACTTTTCTCTTACCTCTTATGGCTATTGTTCTCAAAAGTATGCTCTCAATAAACCTCCTGCACACAAATCTAATACTATCAGAGTCTGTCTCCTTGGAAACCTGACCTGTCAAAGATGGTACCAAAAGTGGCCTGAGAGAGCAGATTTGGACCTCCTGGAAATGATGACCCCATCATTCGTGGGAGATGAAGCATGAATAGCCCTTGGCATATACTTGCAGTACAGTTGTTAAGTTTATGGGGTGAACTGGGATGGGATATTGGTGGAAGGGAATACAGTAGCAAGTTCAGTATTTCTGGCATCAGATAGCTCTGTGGTAGATAAAACTATTAGGACTTTGGATTTGGAAGATTTGCTAGTGGCCACCCACGTATTAGAGAAAATCAATGAAAAGCTGATGGCAACTAACCAACAGGGGAAGCAAAGCATGGGAGCCAGAGGGTCTCCTTGGCAGTATTTCAAGGCTCTTCTCCTGCAGCAGGAAGACAGAAAAAGCTGAGGGTCAGGACCAGGATTTAAGTGGAAGAGTAGCAGAGCTTCCTGGAGGTTGAAATCTCAACTTAACAGGTTGGCTGCACCAAAGTCAAGGGCCTGTTTGGGAAAGAGTGGGACCATGAGATTTAGGCTGAGGAATCTAAAATCTCAGATTTTGCTGGGTTCTCTGGGACTAGTAAAAAGAAAAACGCCTTCCTTTCTGTTAAGCGCTAGTGCCTTCTCCTTACTTGAAGTTGTTGCAGAAGCCTCTGCCTTGCAAGACAACATGCAACCCTAAGAATTTACCCCATCTCCCCTGCTAATCACCAGAATAACAATGTAGGGTCAAGCCACAACATAACCCAGTTGAGGAAGTGCTGGGATTGCAAAGCAAAGAAAGGGATTGTACACTAAGGAGCTGAAGGACCTAGCCAACATTTACTGGAAAGGGCCAACAGAATATTAATGGACTGGCTTCTTGGAGGTGCTGCATTAAAGGAGGTGGAATATAATGTTGGACTAAGGATACTTTATTATTGGGACACTCACCTTTAGTACAGAATTTCTGACCCAGGCAGAAACCTCAAGAGACATACCAACATTGTTGGAGCAAATGATGAAGAAAAGGATGGAAAGTGAGCATATGGAAGTGCGTATATTTTGCAATGTCAGAAAACCTGTTAGCTGATTATGTTCTGTGACAGAGTTCAGAGGACGTTCCATTTACCGAAGTTAAATGGGATGCACTGGGGGGACCAGCATTGTTAAGAATCTCAGTGGTGGTTGACCTCGGTAGACCAGGATTGATTTTGGAAGATGCTGTCCCCAAAATGGGTTTTCAGATAGCAAAACACTGATAGATGCCTTAAAAAGATAGAGGACAGATGGTGGCACTTAACTGTCAAAAGCAAGGTGAGCTCAGTCACTGGAAAGAGTAGCCGGGCTGGGGTAGAGTGGTATGACTCACCTAGTGCTATAGAGACAGTTAATAGAAAACAGCATTTCCAGGGTCAAGATACAATGAGCAGGCAACGAGGTTATTTCTCAATCTACACAACAAAAAGAAACAAAGGCTGAGGGCTGCTGTCCCAATAAAATGTCACAGTTTCTTGCTGAGTTTCTGTACCTGGTCCTGTTCTCTACCCTGAGCCCACATGACTGAAGGAAAGACTGTGTCTCATGAGAAAGAGACTGCAAAATCATGGCAAGTTTTAATTCCAGTGATTCTCCCTATCCTTCTCCAAAAGGACCTACAATCATCTACTTAGGTAACAATGTACTGGGGGAAGGGGAACACTTAAGCCTTTCAAGAACTGAGTGTTAACATTAACACCTGGTGGCCCAAAGCATCATCAGGTACACACACACATACACACACACACACACACACACACCTGTTTAAAAGGGTGCAAATGAGGATTCTGGATAAAAATTGGCTTATGGTAGATCAATTAGGTGTATGGGCCCAACCAGTGGTGGTATTTCCCTAGTTTCTGAATACATCATTGGAATAAGCAATTGACAGAACCCTTCTATTGGTTTTTGGCCTATAAGGTAAGAATTATAATGGGAAAGTCCAAGTGGAAGCCTCTGATACTACTCCATCAACTCTGGACAACACATTAAATCAAGAACAATATTGCATCCTGGGGGAAATGACAGAGATTAGGGTCCATCTTGAAGACCAAAAGGATGCAGGGTTAGAAGCCACACCCTATCCCTATTTAATTGACTAGCCTTGTATCTATAAAAGCCATGTGGCTCCTTTGGTTTGACAGTGGGCAACTGAAAATTCTACCAAGTAGCAGCCCCACTTGTAGCTGCTGGACAAATTATGGTGTCTTTGCTAGAGCAGGTTAACATGGAATCTAATACATGCTGTGAAAATGATAAGAAATACACCTATTGGTTTCCACCAGCAGTCCTTGGCACAGAGCTCCTCAAGCCTTTGTAATTTCCTGATGAATAGGGGTGCTACAAGCATCTTTTGTTTTAATATTTGGTCTTTGACTCTGGATCCTGACCCAGTGCTCCTAAGTCCTTTGGCATTTTCTGGGTGACAGGAGCTTCTTTTGCTCTAATAAGGTGATCTTGGTGGGCTTTCCCATAACCTCTAGATGAGAGCCAGTGATCAGGGAACCAACTATGGGATTAGAAGGTTGGAAGTTTCAGCCCCACCCCCTGACCTCCAGGGAAAGGAGAGTGGCTGAAAGTTGAGTTCATCACTAGTGGTCAATGATATAATCAATTATGCCTGTGTAATGAAGCCTCTATACAAACCCAAAAGGACAGGGTTCAAGTGGGCATGCAGACAGCAGAACACATGGAGATCCCTGGAAGATGGTGTGCCCAGAGAGGCCATGGAAGCTCCTCCTCTCCCATACCTTGCCCTGTGTATATCTTCCATCCAGCTGTTTCTTTGTAATATTCTTTATAGTAGACCAGATAGCATAAGTAAGTATTTCCCTGAGTTTTGTGAGCTACCCTAACAAATTAATTGAACCAAGGAGGTGGTCACAGGATCCCTGATTTACAGACAGTAGGTCAGAAACAGAGGTCAAACAACCTTGAGCCTGTGATTACCATCTGAAGTGTGGGGCAGTCTTGTGGGACTGAGCCCTCAGCCTGTGGGATCTGTTGTTGATTGTTGAGTGGGAGAATAGAAAAAGCACTTTGGTTTGGTTTTCTCCTATATACCAGACATGGCATGGAGCCATTGATCTGCACTGAAATGAACAACAATATATACTTGTGATCTTGCCCCAGGACTGTGTTAACTCTTTCCCTCTCTCCTAGTATAGTGACCAGACTGGGAACTCCTGAGAGTCATACATTTCTCCACTTTAAGCAGGAGGTCACAAGCATTTTGGAGACCTTGGTGAGACACGTGAATTGTAGAATGTGGAAAATACATCTAATGAAGATTGAGGGCCCTGAAATATCAAGGAAATTTCTTGGTCGGGGGCGGGGTGGGGTCTAGTGGTTTGGGCATGCCATGACATCCCTCTCAAGGCAAAGAACAAAGTATTGTATATTACCCCTCCCACCACTAAGGAGGAAGCATAACGCCTGGTGGGCCTCTTTAGGTTCTGGATGTAGCATACTACATACTTGGTAACAGTGCTCAGACCAAGTGTTTATTGCTATGTTCAAAACATAACTTAAAACAGTAATCATTTTATTCGTAGTTTCCGTGGGAATCCAGAAATTCAGGAAGGTGTCATTCAGATAAATCTGGTTTGAGTCTCTCGTGTACTTGCAGTCAAACAGTTGTTGGACCTAAAATAGTGGGAGAGGAAAGAGGACAACCGGGGAGAGGAAAGGAAGACTGGAGCAGCTGAGAACTGACCAGAGCCCCTCCCCCTTTCCCCTTTCCTCTCTCTCTCCCTCCCCACTGTAGTCTCAGGATCTCTCCAGATAGTCCCTCCACGTGGACTAGGTTGGGCTTCCTCACGACATAGTAGCTGGGTTTCAAAAGCAAACATTCCCAGAAGGCAGGGTTGAAGTTGCTTGGTCTTTTCTAACCTAGCCTCAAAAATCATGCAGCATTATCTCTACCATTCTCCATTGGTTGGAGATGTCACAGCCCCCACTCAAACTCATGGGCAGGGGACATAGACACCTCCTTCTGATGAATGGAGGGTCAAAGGATTTGGGGGGCCATTTTTTGAAACTGCTATAGTATGATAAACTGGAATCAGCACCAATTCTAGAAAAATCTTGGCCTGTGTCTTGGCTCTACCACTTCCTGTTTGTGTGGTTATGACCTATAATCTCTTTTTGCTTTAGTTTTCTCAATAGCAATATGGAGGATGACAATGCTTTTTAGTAAAATTCCTTCGAATGCAAGGAATAGAGACTCACTCATGTTACCAAGGGTTTGTAGACCAAAAAAAAAAAAAAAAAACAGACTAAAAGCAGGAACTACAGCTGTCCCGGAACTGGAGGTGGATCTTCATAACTTTAACAGTAGGAGGTCATGGAATCTCACTCTAGTGCTCTTGAATCTATCTGACTTGGCTGTTCTCTACCTTTCGTTTTCTGCCTCCTACTCCCTAATCACCTTCTGCTGTCTCTATGTCTCTTCCTTATCACTTCTGCTGACTCATAGTTTTTGCCTTTAGAACTTCAGATAGTTTCATGGCCTCTGCCACATCTCTCTCCATTAAGACATTTCAACATCAGCTCTCACCACTCTCTTACTCTTTGGGAATTTCTTGGTTCAAATTCTCAGGAAAGGGATAATTTGCTGGCCTCAAAGTGGATTGTGTATGGGTCACATCTTTTCTTGTTCATTTAGCAACCACTCTTGCGTAGAGAAAAGCTTAGTTCTTAGCTATTCAAGCTGTTAGGAAATACAGGCATGCCAGCATATTAATGTATATTAATCGGCATAGTCCAATGGAAATGTCTACCTCAAAGGATTGTGGCGTGGATCAATTTAAATAAGAAAAGTAGGAGGTACTATAAAATACAAAGCATATTAAGGAGACGTGATGCTAGGTTTTAAACACTGCTATGGTTTAAATGTGTTCCCAAAAAGTTCATGTGCTGGCAGTTTGGTCCCCAGTGCAACAGTTTTAAAGGTGGAATCATTTGAGGGTAATTAGGTCACCATGAATGGCTAGTTATCATGAGAGTCGGTTTGCTGTAAATGCCTTCTTGGCTGTCTCTCATGAGCCCTCTTGCCATGTGATGCCCTGTCCCACCTCCAGGCCTGCAGAGAGTCCCAGCCAGCAAGAAGGCCCTCATCAGATGTGGCTCCCAGACCCTAGGCTTCCCAGACTCCAGAGATGTATAAAATACATTTTCAAAAATAAATTACCCAGTCTGTTGTATTCTGTTATAGCAATGCAAAACAGACTATGACAAACATACATTTAAATGTATCCACAGATTTATTTTGTAATAATCAATACATCAAGTTAACATCCTTGGTAATTAGCCCAGCAAATTGAGATTTATAGATTAGTGTTTTGTTTCCACAAATGATCATTGCAACCATTCTTCCTTAGCATCCAGTCATACACTAGTTACGTCAGGACCTCCAAGAGTTGAGACAGAATCTTGCAAGTCTCAAGCAATTAGGCATTCAAATGAATGCTGTGCTAATATATAGATTCTAGCATTGTATTTTCTTGGATTCTTTTTAAAAGGGGGAAACTCAAAACTTATTCTTTGTTCAATAATAAAGGCTTGACAATGCATCTGTTTCTAAGTGCATGCAGTATCTACTCAAATCTGTATTGGAAAATTACACTGTAAATGCTTTGTAGGCTTTTTTTTCGTACTCATTTTCAGTCTCTCACAGTCTCTCACTTCTTAATCAATTCCTATTTTCTCAACACAGACTGCATTGCCACCAAGCTATCAAGTAATAATTTTTTTTAGAACTCAGAATGAAAAGAAAAAGACCAACCAAACAAACAAACAAGAATGAAGCTTCAGGAACCTTTTTCTCCTATACCCGTACACGAAGGCATCCATCTCTGCCACAGTGGTGGTTGAATTCAGATAGGTACCTGATATGTTGATCGAATTTTTTTAGTTCAAGATTTTTTAAGAATCTAAAATAAATTTCCTTTTCCTTGTCTTCAGGAAAGCCTACAAGTACCAAATCCAATTATAAGAAAAATGTAATTTCCCTTTTGGTCTATGACACAGCACAACAGTTATCTGTGGATGTTCAAAAAAATGCATGAAGTAGGATTCTTTTGGTCCACACCAGATAAAGTCCCCAGGAAAGGGAGCCATAGTTGGCATCATCTGCTGACATTCATGCATGATTCAGCACTTCTAGACAATGATTTGGGGGAGTCTGTTTTTCTATTACAAGCCAGACTTTGTCTTCTTGATAGAAACTGAAAGGATCAGCATTCACAGCTTTTAAAGTAGATGCCTCCTGTGAGACCCAGCACCCAGAAGTCACTCACAGACCCTTGCGGGTGTCTCTCCAGACGCTGTTCAGTGCCATTGTAGAGATGAGGCATCCAGGTGACGGACGAATTTCTCCCTTGTCCTCTGGCTGCTTTTGCATCTGTGGATACAGTCTCTGTGTTTACAGGCGTGATTAGGTTGAGCATTCTTGGGTCAACCACCCACAGATTGTATCAAAAACAATCAATCTAGTTTGACTGTCTTAACATTTTGGCTATTTTTGTTGTTAAGGCAAGCAGATCTGATGAAGTGTTCACTCATCAATTTGATGTTCAGCAATTGTCTGTCAGGGTTCTGAAGTTAGAGGAAAAAAAAAGTAAAAATCAACTGTCAAAACAGTCAATCCAGTCATGAATTTCTCCCTGACACCAGAGAGCATTGCTTCCCTTTTCCCTCCGCTTTCTTTCCTCCTCCTCCTCCTTTCCTTGGGTCTGTCCCTCCCACAAACAGTTTCTCTCCTCCAGTGATGTTGATAAAAGGCAGAGAAGGGAGATATTTTAGGTTTGCAAAAGCTTACATTCTCTTCAAAGATTTCCCTTTCCTTTGTTTTGATGTTGATTATCTTTTGCTATTGAGTAGTACTAAAAGGATAGATACACTGTATGTATGGAAAATGTGTATCTTAATGGAGAATTTAGGCAGAAATGTCCTCTGTTTTCTCTTTCAAGATGAATTCCACTTTTCAGGGAGCACAGTTCCAAAGCCAGTGAGAGGGAGGTGGCTGGCTTGCAAAATCCTTTCCTGTCCCTGAGCCTGCTCCAACCTCCTTGGAACAGAAGAGCTCTGAGTCTGGCCCTGGTGTGGGATGTGGCTGGCTTTCCAAGTTGGGAAATGTGTTAGTAATTACTTTTTACTGCTGTCTCCATTTGCGTTTCCAGACTTTCCCCCCTCAGCCAGTGTTTTTCTCCACCCAGCTTCCTATGTCATTCTGACTGCTAATTTAACCTTGGCTCCTTTCCTCCAGAAACGTTTGACCTTGTGCAAGAGCTTGGCATCCAGTTCTGTCCTCCTTCTTCCCCAGAAAGGAAGCGCTGGACTGGGATCATTAGCATGAGCAGGGAGTGCTGCCGGCTGCCCGCCTGTGTCCTCTGGGCTCCGGCTGGTACAACAGTAGCCCCCATTTTCTGAGCAAAAGGGTGGTGGCCACTGGTTGCCAGGAGACCTTGTCCAACATTTTGTTTCAAGATGGTGTTACCAGGGACATGGACTAAGTAATTGGCTCCTGTAATTGAAGGAACTTATAGGAAAAAAATGTAGAAGCAATAAAACCTCCTTAGTTTACGCATCCTTGCTTTGGATGTGAAAGAGCTCAGTCGATATTTTTTATGAAGACATGATACTCTGCATTAATTTAGAATCTGGAAAGGGTTGCAAGGAAACTGGGAGTTGTTTAACCTGCTTAAGAGAACAAACTTTGCAATCACTTAAGAAAGGCTCACATTTCTTCCTTCCATTGATAAGCTGATTACATACCATTTTTATCTTCCCATTAATTAAGTCCCCAAGGACAAATGCCAGGTATAGTTTTATAACTGAAATACCATCACACAGATAGTTGAAATTAATACTACTTCAGTTCTTTAAAAATACTCCACAATTCCATATTTTCACTAATTCAGTCCAAACTTTCTTGATTAAACTGAACAAGTGGGATTTTACCATATCTGTTTGTGAGTGTATGTTCCTGGAGTTCATAGAATATAACTATCTTTGTAAAATGCCTTGGGTTATAGGGATTTGGTATAGAGCTAGAAATTGGTTGAGTAGGGATGGTGATAGAAGCTGAGGGTGGGAACACTGACTAGTCATTTATAGTATGCATTCAGTATAGCCCAGACTATGAAGGGTTATACGAAGTACAAAATTGTGGATAATCTACTCTATTCCTCTATTTATTGGACGGGGAGAGGGAAGACACTTATAGGAGGGAGCAACTGTATGGGTCCAAGTGATAAGGCCTTTATATATTAGGAAATTCATATCCAGAGATAGGATTTCTCCATCTTGTTTTTAACTCTCAGATACATGAAAAATGGGACTGTTTTTCTGATAATGAGATTTTTCCCTACCCCTACTTTGGAGGACTAGCTTTTTAGTTGAACATAAGCTTTCAGTAATGCAGTACACTACATATGGCCAGAAAAAGTGGATGTGGGAGCAAGAGCATCAGCTCTAGAGCTAAAGCCCTGGCTTGCGTACTGGCTTTCCCAGTTATAAGCTGTAAGATTTTCAGGGTATAAATTATAGTAAGTCAAAACTTTGTCTGTCATAGAAAAATACAAATATACATGTAAAACTTAATTATTAATGAGGGAAGCATTAGGATTTTAAAATTGATTCCAGAATCAAAGAGACTACATATATATTTACAGATAAATAGGTAGATAGATGGATAATGTCCTCTGACATTATACTTTTATTGAACAGAATTCATTTGCATTTTTATCAAACAAAAATCTACCAGCTAACCACAGATTCATAGACTCTAGTCCTAATCAATAGTAAACAGTAAGTCAAACAAAGGTATAGTCTCCAATAGAATTAATAATCTCTTGGGCCCAGTTTGATATTGAAATGATATATAGGCATCTTTTTGCCTTATTTTCAGGTTTGAGGTAATGTTTTTTAACAGGATGTAGGGCAAATTACTTCATCTCTCTGAACCTCTGAAAAATGAATGTAACAACATCTACCTTACAGATCAGCAGAAAATCATATATCTAAAGCACCTCCCGTGTCAACCTAAATAGCAGAGAGAGGCTCTCTAAAAGAAAATTGTGTTGATTTGGGAATCGAGTATTGCAGTGGGAATACACGTGCCATAGTAAATTTTGTGCGTATTCAGGGAAGTAAAGGGAGACAAGGGTTTTTAAGGAAAAAATGAGGAGGACTATTACAGAATTGTTTCGAGATAATTACCCTTGGCTACAAAAATCAGTAACAAGGTGGAGTCTGTCTGAGGTTGACAGGCAGTTGCTGGGCAGATGTCCTTGCAGAAGTATTTTTTGTGTAAGGTTATGATGGCTTATGGTGGTTTTTGCAGAGTCTTTTGTGGTGGTTTTGTTTCTGGGCATACGAGCATAAGAACCCTCTCTTCATAGCCTTCTCCAGCTATATATGTTAGGGTTTTTTGTTTGTGTGTTTGCTTTTTAATATTACCGACTCCATTCTGATTCTGACAACTTTCACACCTATAATACCTCAATAAACGGTAATTCTCGCCTCTTCCTGTATTTTCCTTATTCCAGGTTATCTGACATTTTGCCAACCAGTTCTTTTTGAATTGGTGCTTTCACATATGACCAAAATAATAACTGAAGACTGTGATGATAACACTGAGATTCTTCGCAGCCACTGTGTCATTACAGATAAAACTATGTGTTCAGCATAGTATCAATGTTAGGTGTAATTGAGTATGGTCTACATTTAAAAAAAAAAAAAAAAACAAACCATTATCCATGAACATTGACTTAGTTAAAGCAAAATAGTCAGTTAACCAAAACCATATCTTTCAGATTATTAAGCATAAAAGAAAATTCTAGCAAGGGTTTTTACCTGGAACACCAACATGAATTCAGAAGTGCCTTTGTTAAGTAGTAGATTTGAACAAATGTTCTCTACATCTCCTTCCTATTCTAGGATTTTATAAAAAATGAGTAGAAAGGATACCTCAAAAAATAATATGAAGAAAGGAGAAAGCCCATGCATTTTAATCACCAGGAAAAAGAATTACAATTGCATATTAAAAATAATGAAAGTGGTGATCATATTTTTATTTCTTCAAAAACATGTAATTATGAACAATTACAAACATATAGAAAATTAAAAAACACTCAGGTACCCACTACCCAGATTTAACACATCTTAATATTTTGCCATGCCTCCTTAAGGGTTTTTTTTTTTTTTTTTTTTTTTTTCATAAATAAAGAAAATAAGATAAAGCTAAACCTCTCTTCCTGTTTATTTCCTTCTGTAAACACATCTAATAGCATTAATTTAAGCGTACCCTTAGAATGACCCTATCTGGCAGATGCACCAGAATGTGTGTTCTGAGTTAGAGAATCCAGGAGTGACCAACCCAGAGATTCATTCCTCATCTATGAGGAACATCTGAGCCCCTGCCTGTCCCATGGAACACAGGCTGTTCAGGGAATTGAGGCCCTGAGTTTTGGGTTAAATGAAGGTTGCCAGATAAAGGTCGTTAGGGGGAGGATATTAAGTTAAAATGCCATATCAGCTGCATGCTGTTTGCAAGTGGTTGTGGTTTTCCTATCCAGCCCACCACCACTTGACAGTATGTAAGCCTCCAATAAAACCCCATGTCTTGTATATAAGCCTCCAGTAAAACCCCATGTCTTGTTTGCTGGCTCCCAGTCTCTTCTTCAGCCTCTTGAATCTGGTGCCATCCCTACTGAGGTTGATAGGGGTTTGGTGTGACACTTCCCTACCCCCCTATCTCCCAAGAATTACCATTACTCTGAAGCTAATCTATGTGTGGCAATGTTATGTGCCCATAATAATAGATAGTAAGATTTTATGAGATTTTGGGCTCTGCCTAAGCGCTATCATATGGTATATGTCCTGTTCAACCTTTTTTCACTCAACATTTCTTTTTGAACTTTATCCATTCAGACACACCTAGATGTATTAGACGCATTCCAAAATGTATTCCAAAATGTAATTATCTCACAATTTATTGAACCGTTTCTTTACTGAGTTATTTTCTTCAATGTTTTGCTGTAGCAACTCTGCAAACACTACCTTTATATACACAAAGGGTTTGCTAGATTATAGGGAATGTATACCTGCTACTTTAGTAGATATTGCCAAATTGCCCTCCAAAGCGATTATACTGATTTATCTGTTTATTAGCATGCATATTTTCATGGAATTATGGCTGTGTGCCTTTTTGATGAATTGGCTCTTCATGGTCTGTGCCCATTTTCCTATTGGATTGTTTCATAGTGATTTGAAAATATATATATATATGTGTGTGTGTGTGTGTGTGTATATATATATATATATTCTTTTGATGGTTACATGCATTGAAAAGATATTCTTGTATTTGGGTTGTATTTTTAATTAGTTCATTTAATATATATTATTTTAACTTTAATGTAATCCATTTTTCTATCTTGAGAGGTAGTACAGAGCCAGAATGCCTGGGTTCAACTGACACCCCTACCACTGACCACACAAGTTAGGGAAGATAATAGTCTCTCTAGGCCTCTGTCTTTTATGAAGATTATAATAATAACTGCTTCATAGGTTTTCATGAGAATTACATGAGTTAGTTAGATTATATATTCAGAATATTGTATAGTATATAGAATAGCTTAATAAATATTGGTTTATTATTATTTTACTTTATGGTTTGTACTTTTTATGTCTCATTTAAGAAACACTTATCTTCCCTCATATAAAAACATTTTTCTTAAATTTTCTATTAAAAGTTTTAAAATTTTGCTTCTACATGGATCCATCTGGAATTTATTTTTAAGTGTAGTATGGGTAGGAAGTCTATTTTTTTCTCACATGAATAGCCACTTTTTAGCAGTATTTATTGATAGCTTAACTTTTTCTCATAATGCTACCTCTGCCATGGACTCCCCAAATATTTATGTTTTGACAATGGAGTCTCAATTCTACTCCAACGGTCTATTTGTCAATAACATACTGCTATATTTTCTGTAGCTTTATAATACACCTGCAGATATGGTAATATGAATCTTGCCTCCTTATTCTTCTTCAAAATGTCCTTGATTATTCCTGGCCATTTTCTCTTACACTTGGATGTTAGGACCAGGTTGTCAAGTTCTGTGGAAAGTTTCACTAGTTCACTTTGGATTTGAGGGAGGTTCAGTTACAAAGTTGTATTTTAAGAAAGTTCATTGGCACTACATGGCAGACAGTGTGTTAAGTGGAAAGAGCCCAACTAAGATTTGAAGACTTGGGTCATAATATGCAACTATCCAAGCTCTAGTGGACAAGCCCTTTCTTAACTCTGGGCTTCAGTTTCCTCATCTGTAGAAGAGCCTAGCTCTTGATCATACAATAGCAGACCAAAACAATGCTACTCAGAGAGTGATTCCCGGAAGTGCTGCCTCAGCATCACTGGGGAGTTCCTTAGAATTGAAAAATAGAATCTGAGTCTTGAAGATGGAGCCCAGAAAACAGCTCCGCAGTGCTTCTTCTGCATGGTGGATGGGTAATTTAATGTGTCAGTTTGGCTAAGCTACAGTACCAGGATATTTGTTCAAACATTATTCTAGAATTTTCTATGGAGAAATTCTTCAAGTGAGATCAACATTTAAATCAGTTGGACCTTGAGCAAAATAGACTGCCCTCTATAATGTGGGTGGGTCTTATCCAGCCAGTTAAAGGCCTTAACAGAAAAAAGACTGACCTTCCCTTTGGATTCTAACTGCAACTCCTCCCTAGATCTGCAGTCTACCCTACAGATTTCAGACTTGCCTATGCCCACAATTACATGAGACTCCAATTCCTTAAAATTTCATAAAATAAATTCCAATTCCCTAAAATAAACCTCTCTCTCTCTCTCGCTCACTCTCACTCTCTCTCTCTCTCTCTCTCTCTCTCTCTCTCTCACTCTCTCTCTTGCTGTGTTTCAAGTTCTATAAAAAAGTCCACTAGTTCACTTTGGATTTGAGGAAGGTTCTGATATACATCCTACTGGTTCAGTTTCTCTGGGGAGTTCTGATGAGTACACGTGGTAAAGTTTGAGAAGCTCACCCTGCAATGTACTTGGCATTAATCCATCCTTTTATGTATGACTTGTCCAAATTCACCTATTTATGGAAGAACTGTGTCTAGAATCTAGGTCACAGGATGCTCAATTTTCTGTGTTTTGTTGTTTAATAAAACATGCTATAAAGAAAATAAACTGTTTATGTTGAGTGGGTGAGTTAAGGAGAGCAGAAATTTTATTTTCACAATGAATTAATTTAAGTGTTCCTTTTAAATAAGGAGTTTGCTTGGTAATTCATTTATAAATTTCTATATGCTTGACAGTAAAAGTATCAGCAGGGGACTGAACTGTTAGAGCTAAATATCCATTTAAGACTGAATCATTAATGAAAATAAAGTATCTCTGAAATAAAAACATAAGACTTCATAGGTTCTCAATATAAGCATATTTTAGCAAAATATTTGGTTGCCCTAAACAATTTAAGAAGCTTTTTTTTAAAAAAAAAAAATGAAGCCATAGCCCTAAGTGTAGAAATAAGCTGTGCATCCTCATTTGCATGGGCCCAGAAAGCACTTCATGGGGAAAATTAGGCCCTGGGGATGTGAGAGACCTTACCGTCTTAGTTAGGGATCTCCAGAGACACAGATCTAATAGAATATACAGTGCATAGATATATAAGAGTAGAGTTTATTATGGGAATTGGCTCACATGATTGTGGAGGCTGAGAAGTCCCACGATATGCCATCTGCAAGCTGAAGAAACAGGAAAGTCGGTGGTGTGATTCAGTCAGGAGGCTGAGGAGGAGTGGGCACTGGTGTGAGTCCTGGAGTCTGAAGCTCCAACATCCATGGGCAGGAGAAGACAGATGACCTAGCTCGAGAAGAGAGAGACTGAATTTACCCTTCCTCTACCTTTTTGTTCTATTCAGTCTTTCAGTGAATTGGATGATGCCTGCTCACATTGGTGGGGGAAGGTATTCTTTATTCAGTCTACTGATTCAAATGCCAATCTCTTCCAGACCCTCCCCTCTGCGCCGGCCACAGTGCCAACTGTGGCCCCCACAGACACACCCAGAAGTAACATTTTATCAGCTATCTGGGCATCCCTTAACCCAGCCAAGTAGACATACAAATTAACCATTACACCCACATCCAAACAAGAAGGGAGAGTGGATATATGGAGCTTGAGACTTCATGCACTTCCCACCCACATAGCTGGAATGTGGGGAAAACAGCACATGAGGATCTAGGGTTAGCACACAACAAAGGATTCCATTATGCAAGCATTTTGAGATAATGGAATATACTCTGCATGACCTGTATCCAAATTCCTGCCCAACAGGTCAGTGACCTTTGTAGTCCCTGCTAGCTCTCACATTTTATATTTCTAAATGTACGAACCTATTACTGGCAAAGAGATTTCGCTGACTTGGACTCAATAATGGATCAGGCCTTAGCAAGTAACCGGTGGATTTAGCAAAAGGAAAATTAAAAAGAGCATCTTTCCAATTGGCAGATCTGTTTTCTCACTGTGTGAAGCACAAAACACAAAAAACCATGACTACTTATAACAACTGGGAGAGTCTGCAGAGTGAGACTAATCCTCTCATGTGGAATACAAGCTTGGACACACAGACATGTATAACCTTTTATCTTCACTGAAAAGTCTTCCGTGTTTTCAAATGGCTCTGGGTTGTCTGGGGCTGAACGGGGGCCTTGGGAGAAATTAGGCACTGACTCTCTTGCTAGGGTGGGGAGGCTGCACAGTACCAGTGGGAGAGGCACTGGAACACTGCATGAATATTTATAAGTAAAAATGTGTTAGAGGAGCTTAAAGAACTTCTATCCCCAGCCCTCCAAGAGACAAAAGAATTGTCCAAGGAAGACAGCTGACTGAATTTTTTAAGCTTTGGATATTTTTAAACCTATTATTTTTAAATGGAACCTCCCTTCCCAGGCATTGAATGGGGAATTTCAAATATATGGTGCCCCATCCCCTGCCTTTATCAGTTGTCCTCTTAGGGACCCTGTTGGGAAACTTTCTTTTGAGCTTATCAAACCCAACTCTCCAAAGGGAAGTCAACAAAGCCAGCGTGTTTCAGAAATGCATATGCTGTCATTAAAATAGCTGTCCGTTCTCCCAGAGTGCCTCCCATAAAAGCATTTTAATTCTCTAACGAAAATGTAGTTCAGCCTTTATTCTGCAAAGCCAATTTGTTTATGTTTCCAAGTTCAATCACAATCTATTTGTAAAACCTATTTAGAATCAGAGTCACATAGCCAGAAATGATCATGCTCTAATTTCCTTATTAGAGAGATTCTTGTTGCAGCTGGCAGCTTGATTTGACTGCTCCCAGAGTCTGGAGCGACATGTTCTTAACCTCTTTTCTGGATTTTGTTCATTTCTTTTAGCTTTTTACCCCCAACATACAAATATCAAGACAGAGAAGAATGATTCCAAACCTTGTTGCTAAGATGGCGGTAAAATAAGAGACTACCACCTTTTTACTATGGAAAAAAAATGAACAAAATTGGGCAACTCAGAATATCTGCAGGAAACAAAAGGAAGAAAAGGTTCACAAAATACACCATGACAAGAAAGATGCTTTAGGATTCAGATGAAAGGTCAATTATTTCAAAGGACTTGAAGGGCTGATGTTTTCTGGATAATTGAATCCAGATTAAAGCAGAACACCAATGCAGCATTCAAGAAAACTTCTTATTTCATCTACTTTTTTTTCCTTAAAATATTTCTTTCTAAAACAGGTGAGTCGATCTCTCTGATGCAGCAATATAAGTCTTTTCAAGACAATGTAAAAGTTCTCCGATGATGCGGGTCCTGAAGTACTCAATGGCTGCTGCTTCAGCTGGTGAAGTCTTACCCATCCTTCAAGGCAGTGGTCCCCCACCTTTTTGGCATCAGGGACTGGTTTTATGAAAGACAGTTTTTCCATGGACTGGGGTTGGGGGCATGGTTTCAGGATGATTCAAGGGCATTACATTTATTGTGCACTTAATTTCTGTTATTATTACATTGTAATATATAATGAAATAATTATACAACTCACCATAATGTAGAATTACTGGGAGCCCTGAGCTTATTTTCTTGCAACTAGACAGGCTCATGTGGGGGTGATGGGAGATACTGGCTGATCATCAGACATTATAGTGGCAAAAGTAATGTCATATCATAAGGGTCACCCCTGCAGTAGATTTTCAATTGGCTACCATCTTTCTCAAACTAGATTGAGAAGTAACATGGTCTACCAATTAGTAAGTGTCAGATAAATGTGTAATACTTGTCACTGAGCCCTAAGCTTGTTCTCCAAAAGAGTCTGGAGTATAGGGAACCAGGCAAAGTGGAATGTTCCAGATCTCAAAATGGAGTTTTAATTTGAATTGGGCAAATCTGGCTCTCCTTAAGGACATAGAATGGTTTTCACAAACATCCAATCTAGTATAATCTCTTCATTCGTGCTTCCAAGTCTCTTTGGGATTTCTCAATGATCCACTCTTTCTTTCTCTTTTTCTCTCATCCCTCTCTCTGTTGAAATGCCACCTCCTCCAAGAATACCTTAAGATATGCTGATAATTGCCTGCTCAATATTCATTCATTCACCTCCTTTTTCTTACTAATTTATTCAAGATACAAGTATCCAATTTAAAATAATTTGCTTGACTCCCAGCAATTAGGAATGACCATATGACCCAGTTTTGGCCAATGTGATGAAAATGGGATTTACTGGACAGAACTTACAAAAACTTTTTTTTTTTAAAGAAAAATTCATCTGGCATGCTCTTTTGCCCTTTAATCTTGGTCTTTGCCTTTTTCCATCTTCTTGTCTGGGACCTAGACTTAGCATTTGGAAGTATAGCAGCCATTTTACAAAGTTAAGGACTGTAAACTAAGGATAACTAAATGGAAAGATTAAAGGAATTTGGACCCTTGATGACACTGCCGATTCACCACACTAGTCTTAGACTGCCTAACTCTAATCTTCTATGACATGGGACTAGTAAACTCCTTTCCCATTTAAGCCACTCTTTTTTGGGTTTTGTTGCTTGCAGCTATGAACAATCCTTACCGATACATCCTTCATAACCAATTGAGAGGCTTATAGTAAATTCATCTGGGATTTTCCCTGTCCAAACATACAAATCCAATAACTCCTATTTCATTATACACCTATATTAGTCAGGGTTCTTCAGGGAAACAGAAAAAATATATATACAAACATTTTTAATGTATATTTATGTTGTTTAAAAAATGCATACTTTTAAGGAATTGACTCATGCAATTATGGAAGCTTGGAAGTCTTAAGATCTGCATTCAGAAAGCTGTAGACCTAGGAGAGCCAGTGATGTAGCCAGTCCAGAACCGAAGGCCTGAGAACCAGTCCAAGGGATGCATCAGTCCCAGCCCAGAAAAAGGAAAAGACTCATGTCCCAGCCCATACAGGTAGGGGAAGTTTCCTCTTACTCAGTCTTTTGGCCTATTCAGGTCTTCAGTTGATTGGATGAGGCCCACTCACATTAGAGGACATCTGCTTTACTCAGTCTTCCAATTCAAATATTATCTCAATTAGAAACATCCTCACAAACTGCTATGGTTGGCTCTGTGTCCCCATCCAAATCTCATCTCGAATTGTAATCCCCACAATCCCCAAGTGTCGAGGGAGGGACCAGGTGGGAGGTGATTGGATCATGAGGGCATCTTTCCCTGTGCTATTCTCATGATAATGAGTTCTCCCAAATCTGATGGTTTTATAAGGCAGTTTTCCCCACTGTTGCATGCTCTCTCTCTCTTTCTCTCTCTCTCTCTCCTTCTCTCTCTCTCTCTTTCTCACCTGCCACCATGTAAGACATGCCTCTTCCCCTTCTGCCATGATTGTAAGTTTCTGAGGTCTTCCCAGTCCATGAGAACAGACTAATACGCAAACATACCCAGAATAATCTTTGGCCAAATGTCTGGTCTCCCTATAGTCCAGTCTGACATCAAATTAACCATCCCAACCACTCCATCACCTTCCCTTACATGAATGTTTGACAGGCGTTGTCCGAGACACTGGTAATCCACGTAAATGAAATTCCTGGAGACTATCAGAGCCCTCTGATTTTTAACCATTTTTAGGGTTGCCAGATAAAATATTTTCATTTGCTAAATCTAGCAACCTCATTTTGTTTGGAAACATCTAAAATGTTTTCCATGCTTTATCGTTATCTTGAACATTTTATAATGTTTATATTTTCTGCATGTTGCTGCGATTACTACATTGTGCTTCCTATACAATGCTCTTTATTGATTCTTACTGATGTGTTTCACCTGTATTAAATTTTTCCAATCCACAAAGTTTTTGGATATATAAATGAATATATCAGTATGTATATAAGCATATGTAGACACATACACACACATACGCACGCACTTTCTCTTCTTGCCAGCTGGCACTGCTTTACTGTCAGAATGCCTGTCAACAACATCTTGACCTTTGTCTATACAATTTACTGCTGCTAATCTGTTTTTAATATGCCTATGCTAGAATTTTGTCTAAAATAAAAAACGACTCTAAAGAATGATTTGAAGGACTAATTTATTAGTAAAAATGATGGACTTGGTAACATTTATTTTGACTGCTCAGTCAGATAAATATTTCTGGGCTCCTGGTTCTGGATTGTGTTTGGTCGTAGTACTTGTATATTCAAGTGATCTCTTAATCAGAGAGGTACAGCTATACAATGTTGTCTATTTCAATATTTGCCCATTCGGTTTGTGTGTATGCATGCCTGTACAAGCTCACGCACACACACACACACACACACACACACACACACACACACACACATACACATACACATACAATCAGGAGTTATTTGGTAGTTTTTATGTCCTTAAAAATTTACCTATATAAGCATTATCTGTGCTAGTATTTAAGCTCTTAAATGACAGGGAACAATTTTATTGAATTCACTTGACATCCCAGCATTACTCATTAGCTGGGCTTAACCAGTGCTCTCTGTTGGTGTGAATTCCCTCTATATTCTTGCTACTATGCAAGGACTCAAGGCCTGGAAGCACAACCATAGCCAGGGAGCTTGTTAGAAATGTAGACTCAGAAAACCCTCCCCAGACCTACTGAATGAAAATCTGCATTTTAACAAGTTCCCCAAGTGATAGTTTATCAAACTTTAATGTGTCTCAGAATCCCCTCGAGGGCTTGTTAGAACACAGGTTGCTGGGCCCACCCTCAACATTTTTGTTCCAGCAGGTCTGAGGTAGAGTCTGAGAATTTGCATTTCTAACAAGTTCCCAGGAGGTTCCCAGGTACTGACAGCCGGTCTTTGGACCATACTTTTGAGAGCTTCTGCTCCAAAGGAAACATAATAACAGAACTGGCCAAAATCTATTGGCTTAATAACCAGAGATCCGTATTTTAGTTTTTATTCATCAAGCTGTGTGACCTTGAGAAGATCTTTTTTGCTCTTTTTTTTTCTTGTGGGTAAATAAGACAATGTGAGGATTGAGTGTAGCACAGTGCTTGTCTTCTCAACATCTGCTTACATGTCTACCCTCTCCCCTCTGCACTGTCAGCTCCTTGAAACCAGGAAGCATATGTTATAATCATTTTATCCTCAGTGAGACCATGAAGCCTCTTTCTTGAATGAGTGAATAAATGAGCAAATAAAGAAATGAATCCAAGACGTGAGAAGATAATGGTTGTGAAAGTGTCTTTAAAATGAAGGGTATTTTTGTTATTGTTGTATATGGTGCCTAATTCTTTAAGATGGCTGATAAACTAGTTTCAAGGACATCTATAAAAATAATAACAACAATCGCAACAACTAACTTATATGGTAGTATTAGGCTCCGTGCAAAAAATAATAATTGGTGGGAAAGGCATATTCAAAATACTGAGTCCAGTATGCATGGAAACTGTAAGACACCAAGAGGCATGATTTGGTGTGTCTAGAGAAATGAGGATTGGAACAATAAAACCAGACTCAAGGCTAGTCAAAAATTCTAGCAAACTGACAGCCAACTTCTGCATTAAGGTTGCTGCAACTTGAGTAAGTCAGAGGACTTTGGGGAAAATAACTGTGCAGTTTCAAGCTTAGAAATTTTGCTCTCTTTTTGGAGGAGGGTTGGAGAAGTAAGGAATCATGGGAGGGGCTGGGAGAGCCCATGTTTGCCTGTATCCCAACACCTATCTGTGCCTGGTCCCTCTTGGTTTATATGGCAGACGCACCCAACAGCAATAACTTAAGCATACTCTGAGAGTGACCCTATGGCTTAAGAAGAATATGTGTTTGGAGTTCTCAGCTAAAGAATCTGGGAGTGGCCAACCCAGAGATTCATTCCTCATCAATGAGGAACATCTGAACCCTCGGCCCATCCCATGGAACACAGGGTGTGCAGGGGATTGAGGCCCTTTGTTTTGGGTTAAAGTTTGCCAGGCAAAGGCTGCTAGGGGAAGGGTGCTAAGTGAAAATAAACTGCATGTTTTTTACAAGCGGTTGTGATTCTGTCCAGCCCACTGACACTCAGTTGTCCTGTATCTAAGTCCCCTCCAAAAACTCTGTATCTCGTTTGCTGCCTCTGGGTCTCTTCTTTGGCCTCTCAAACATGGTGCCATCCCTCTGAAGTTAATAGGGTCCTGGCATGGATGGTTCCTTGCATGACCTTCAGGTGCAACTCAAATCTCTGAGCCAGGCCTTAGCTCTCTATCTCTGATTCCTCAGATCCTGCTACTTCCAAGGGACTCAGCCTGGCTTAGAATTCTGTTCCCAGCCGACCTTGTATACAAGGTCTGACCCCAAAAGAGTTTCCAACTTTTTTGTCATCTTGGAAACTGTGAAAGTTTCCCTGCAGGCCACAACCTTACCACATCTGATTGCAATAAAACCAAGAAGTAAATGTTTCTGCGCCAAGCGAATATAACTTTTACAAAGGAAGATTTGATCAACAGCTCTCTACGTAAGAATACGAGCAGCTGAATGTGATCAGGAACTGGCAATATCATTTTATTAAGAGGGAGTAGATGCCCTTGGTACTTGAGAACTCAAATCTATTTCTTTCCAAAGTTTTCATTTTCCCCTGCCTTGTACATCTGTCACCCACTTGCTTGTATTGATTTAAAAAAAAAAAAAAAAAACAAAAACAAAAAAAAGGAGATGAAGAAAAGAAAAAATTTAGCTTATGTCTAGGCTACAATGTGGTACGGTTTAATTCATGTTTGGAAAGTAGTTAGAATTTATTTGATGAAAGGTGTTGGCTGTCACTCAGAGTCTTACAGCACAATTTCCTAGTGTTTGTTAAGGTTTTAAAGTGAAATAAAATTCAATTGGATCTGAAACACTGCTGATGGGTGACATTTTATTTAATAAGTTAAGGAAACTAGCACATGAGATTCACTTAAGCACCTGAGTGTATCTGTGATATTGTTAAACTATAACCCAACATATCTGGAGAAGAAAAAAGGTTAAAAAGCCCAGAAAAATGGGGATCAGCTTTCTATCAACAGATAATAGTAATGATGATTGTGGGTTCCTGAAAGGTATGGCAGTAGAATTACCAGGATTCCCTGGTGTTTTAGGCAATTTACGTAGGAAAGTTGAATGTTGCTACAACTTGTATTTGCATTTGCAGTTGAAATTAGTAAATCTAAGGAACAGAACATTTAAGCAGAATGTGGGTGTAGCAAACACAAACATCTATGTATTTATGTATGCAAATTAGTATAAACATTTGATGGGCTTCGAATTATTTTGAATGGCTTTTCCTTCTCTCTGATGAAATTGAATTGTCACAGTCTCCAAGCCCTCATGCTTCTCCAAGAGCTAGAGCGGCTCAAGCCCTCCTCCGTGCATACCTGCTCTTATTTGAGGCACAGTTCTAACGAGTTTGTTTAGGTGGTGTCTAAACCCATGACATGTGAAATGTGGGAAATTAGATCAGGGAGTAGCCAGTTACTCATTCTCTGAGTCTTTTTCCTCTGTAAAATATGAATCATAACACAACTTAACCTAAAGGGTTGTTCAGAGGATCAATGAGATAATGTAAGGAAAGCACTTCGCACATTTACAAAGGTTGATGTAGAAAACACTTAGACCTAGAAGAGGTCCTGACAATTGACTGATCTTCACACTTCATTTTGAAAATTAGGAAAATGAGTTCCAGAGAGGTCAAATGTAAAAGCCAAACGTTGGCAGAACAGGAAATTTGATCAAAGGAAAGAAAAACATTTGGAGACCTAGTCCATACCAGGAATATCACACCTGTGTCATTTCTGAGCCTCAGAAAGTTCCTTATGTTATTATCTCTCTTTTCTGGAAGAAGAAAGCTCAGAGAGGTCCAGTGTGTAAGGCCACACAGTCACTGTGTGCTAGAAATGGGTTGTACACCCATGTTTGCTTGACTTCAAAGCCCATCCTCATTCTTCTTTCCTACTCTGTCTTAACTCTGTTTTATGTAACCAACTTGATCATGGGTATAAAATGCTTAAAACAAATCAGAACACTCTGGAGCTATTATTACTGGGATTAAATCTCTTTAATTGTATTACAGAGGTATCCAATGGGATATTCACTTTTTAGCTGAAATCCCAATATTAATGTTTCTTTTTAACAAAAGCAGGGAAATGTGGCTCTCTTCACAGCCTTAATGTGGCAGAGAATGCTAATAGAGGAGAGAAACACAGACAGGGCATGGAGGGCACAGTTCTGAGCAGACAGAGTCACAGTGCCATGTAAACAAACCCAGAGAGAGGCATTTCTTGGCAATTAGAGGCAGGTTATTTTGCAGAAAGTATTGGGGGAGCCAATCTCTGTAGAAATCAACAAAGACCATATTTAAAGCAAAATCTAAGAAGCAGCAGAGATGGAGAATAAGCTCCAGATAGCATCAGAGTTCCACAAAGAGCTGCCACCATTCTAGGACTGGCTGCCCATCACCAAAACAGTGGAGGAGCCACAAGGACCAGCAGAATCTGACAGTGAACAAGTCCTGCTCATTCATCTATAAGCAACAATGACTCCCTTCGTCACAGAAGAAACTGGAGGTTTTCACTAGTCCACATTCACCATGGATTCTTTGAGGGGATGGTTATCATTTATCACAGGGGATTTGAAATCAGAAGGCTGGGTGTGAATCCCAGCTTCACTCATTGTCAGCTTTACAACCTGGGGCAAGTTCCCTAACCTCTCTGCGTATATATTTCAGTTTCTTCACTTATAAAATGGGTTGAAAAATCGTGCCCACACCACATGATACTAAATAACCCGCAGCATTACTGGGAGAATGAAATAAGTAAATAAGGGCATGCATGGCAGTTGGAATAGTTCCTGGCACAGAGTGAGAGCTGAGTAAATCTTAGCTGTTATTATGACCTCATAGAGTTGCTTAGAAGAAAAGATGAGACAGAATTCTTGCCTGGCATGTGGCAAGTACTTGAAAAATGTTTGCCATTGTTTTATACTTGATGTATTTATCATGTACAGGTTTAATGGACATTTATTGTTAAACTCATCAAGTCCTAGGTTAACAAATCTGGATATAATTTTAGATAGCTATCGGACTTAGCTAGACGGACTTTGCCGCCAAGATTCTAGTACACAGAATAGGCAATTGGGAAGTGCCAGCCCCCTACCCCTACCTCCACCATGACAAGGGCTGCTCTAAAAAAAGATTTCTTTCCAGTGCCTGCAATGTAATCCATCAATATGAGATTATAGTACACTTTCTTTACCTGGTAACATTGGTAATTAAAGGACACCAAACACCCATCATGATACAGCATTCTCTCCCAAAAACTCATATGGATTAAAGGCATCACAGTATCTATATGGCATCTGATCCTTTCCCATGAACCTCTTCCAAAATTCTCCTGCAGGAAGCAAGCCCTGACCTGCAGTGTCTTGGAGTGGGAAGCTCTAATAATGTCAACAAAAGATACTTTATTTTAAAAAACCATAACTGATCCTAATAGGCAAAAGCTGAGAAAGATGAAAGTAGTGAAAAAGTAGCAGGAAAATATACGGACTGTCTTTGAACGAGTCAATTGAGATTCAGAATGAGGTTCACACAAAGGCCACCCTCCAACCGAGATTTACATGGTCTAAGTAATAAAGCAGCCACGGGGGAAAAACTCACTAACAAAAATGTTGTTTCCTCTGCTGCCTGACTGGAGTTGGAGAATGTAAGAAGCAGTGTGATCCCCAGAGAAAGTGAGAGAATGTGGGGTGCATGAGGAAGGGGTTAGGGAGGAAAGCCAGGTCCAATGGCTCCACCTTAACCTGAGAAGTATTGAAATTATCAAGAAGCAAAGAAAGCCTTGGCACCCTGTAGTCCATAACAAATGAAGCAACGTGAACCATGTGACAAATCAGATGCCAGCAAAAAGTATACTGTCTCCGGCCATCTCTTCAAACCTAAATCATCATCCCAAAGGCAAAGCGTCCATGATACTAAATAACCCAGTCTTAAAATGTCCAGTGTGAAGTTTGTTTGCTTTTTTGTTTTAAAGAAGCAGCTTTGTATTCTCAGGCTGTGTCTATATGCAATTGCTCTGATCATTTTCAGTGACACGGGCAGTCGATGCAATTGACCAAATCAAATAAGAAGTGTCCTTGGTCAAACAACTTGTTGGACCTGAGTGGCGCACTTCTCTCAGAACGTTCACACAGGTGAAGATTGCAGTGTGGCTGGCCTGCCAGTCAGGCAGTCCATCATTCAGTCAGGATATCTACACCTCCTATGGAAGAGTCCTCAGGGTACAGTGTGGCTCCAATGGAAACCTAATTTAAAGTGGTTACCAGATGACCAGCCTGGAGCCTCTCTGTCCAAAATACAGAGAACCTTGCGGCTGTGTCTTTAGTTTAGCATGACTATCGGCCACTTTGATTTCTCCTGGCAGGAAAAGTAAAAGTGAAAATTGTGCATATCCTGTTTTTGACATAATGAAGCATTTCATAAATTGAAAATCTTGGGATCCAATTATAAAAGCCAAATTGCTATTTTACTCACTCAGATAAATAGCTATGGTCTCCTTGATCTTGTCTTTTCTAATTTACCTTATCTCATGGATTCCTCACAATAACTCTATGGAAAGTATTTGTTCTAGTCAGGGATCTGTTGGTTGTGGTAACAGAAGCTCAATTCAGCTCAAGAAAACAGAAGAATGGGGGTTGGGGAGATGACTGTACAGTTGTAGCATAGTCTCACAGAATCTAGGAAAAGTTGACTGAACCATCCGGCTTCAGGACAGGCTAAGTTGCCATAGTTCTGGGACCTGTCAGTCTCTCCTTGCACCCCACCTTCCTTGAGTCAAGTGCCCACCTTGGTCTCAGCAGCCTCCATTTGGAGGCAGGATCACATGGTTAAAGCAAGAGGTGCCCAATTATCAGGGGCTAAAGTGAAGGTCATATTGCTGAAAAAGAGGGCAGAAGCAAAGGATTACACCCAAACAATTTGAGCACAGCAATATGATATCCATCTGTCTCATTAAAAAAAAAAAAAAAAAAAAAAAAAAAAAAAAAAAAAAAAAAAAAAACAGGCACAGAGGAGTCAGGAGGGTTTAGTTATATGGCTAGCAAATGGCTCAGGCCTTCCAAGACCATGGGTGTTGAATTCAGACAGGTTTAACTTGTAATTCTACAGCTTGCTTGCTGTTAGCTCCTGGGCAGGTTATTTAATCTTTGTGCTTCCATTTCCTTGCCATTAAAATGGGTTCATGTCAAAGGTTTGTTTTAGGATTCATTAAATGAGATAATTTATTTAACCTGTCAAATTTAGGGCCTGGAATGTAGTAACACACACACACACAATAGCTTTTCTCTCACCTCTGAAACCATGTCCTAAGCTGCATGACTGTTTTACCATTGAATTACACATGGTCTCCTGATGTTTTTCTTCCATGCCTATGTGCTGCCCCTCCCAAAGACTGCCAGCTTCCTGGGGACCATGTCTCATTTGTCTTGCGTCAGACACTGGGGCTGGCTGAGCACACTGGCAGTCTCTTCAAATTCTTGTGGAATTAAACTGGCTGAATTAGTTTGCATGTCACTTTTCCTGGAAAATCCCCTGAGGACCATGTACCATCTTGGTTTTATTGGGTCTTTCTCAGGCTATCTACTCTGGTACACCAACCTATTTTTCCCTCTTTACACTTCTCTCTTTCTTTCGTGCAGCTCCACCTGGAGGCCAGTGGCTTCAGTTTGTCACAAAGACAAATTTATTACAGCAAAAATGTGCCCCCTACTCAAGAGCTGTTCAACTCCAGATGACTCCCAGTGAAGAGAAGGGAGTCTGAATTCTGCTTCTTGGGTGTGTTATCATGGGATTTCTTTGTTGGTGGTGTGGAGTAGAGGGCAGGCAATCTTTATGCCACATAGGTAATTGAGTAGTGTTTAAAGTGGAGAAGTACTTTTAAAGCAAGTATTCACATTATGAGAATATATCCAGTAGGAAGTGGGTAATTGCTTGTCCAGAGATGTCTTCACATTAGTCGTCTCACAATCTCCTCTGAGTTATATGCAAAGTCTAGATATCAACACAGTGCTTAAAAATCTCCCAGACAAGGTTCTGACTTTGAAGAAAGATACAGCATAAGGATGCATTAAAGATAGATTTAGGAAGGGGACGAAAACTCATATATAACAAACATTATCATGTGTCTGCATTGAACTAGGCACTTTTCGTGCAGTATTTCATTTTCCTAGCAATTTTGCAAGATTAGTAATATAATTCTAATTTCAGAGGTGAGAATTATAAAGTTTATTGCCATAGGCTATACAATTAGTAGGTGATATGCTGGGACCCAGCAAGAGGGCTGCAATAATAAGATACCAAGTCAATCTCGCTTTCTCAAACTGTTCATTTCCCTTTTTCATGCTTTAGGCAACACCACTTGACCACTATGGACTGAGAGAGAAGACCGATCATCAAGGTGACTGGGTGAGTAGAACAGAAAGAAGGAATGGAGTTGTTTAGAAACCAAGCCACTGGGTTGGCCATCATTCCAATGGAAAGTTTTGCACCACAGGTTTGGAGCCATTGAAAGACCATTCTGATTAATGCAGAATGATTAGCACATAGGCTTTTGAATCAAATTGAACGGGGCTCTGCCCTTTATTATATGTCCTTGGGCGAGTTACTTAACCTTGCTAAGTCTTCATTTTCTTACTTGTTAAAAAGGAGGATAATATTAGTAACTACCTCATAAAACAATTGTGAAGATTAAATGCAATAGCTTGTATGAAGTGATCCTTGCTTAGCAGCCTGGTTCATAATAAGTACTCCAGAAATGTTAGCTGCCATCAATAGTGCATAATTTTAAAGAAATGGGCATTTTTTTATTACTGGAATTGCTGCAAGGATGACAAATAGACATCCTTGCTTAATAAAGGGATGTGATTCATTTACAAATAGCAGCACACATTTGCATGTAGACAATAGTGTGATAATATTCTTAAATACAGTTTGTTCAGTTTGCTCTTCTAAGAATATAAAAACATACTGCTTGCCGTTGATCCTGAACACCTCCCCCCCTTACTTGTTTACATTGCTTAGCAATCTCTCTTTTAGGCTCGACTAGAGACATACAATTTCAATCAAGAGCAGGACAAAATACCACAAAACTTAAATAAATATAGTACTACCACATTAAAGATAAAACATAAAAATCCCGTTTATTTTTAATCACATTTCTTTTATCTTCTCATGACTTTGACTTTCTGCAAATTCAAATGTTTTTCCTTCCCCATATAAGAGGTGAAGTTTGGATACAGTAGCTCAGTGTGTGAGTGGAAGGGTGAGGAGCATCTCGGGAAGGGATGGGTCTCTCTGCTCTCAGTTCCAGAGTCCCATCTTGTCATTAATCTCATACTTTTTCTTCCCTTACTTTGGCACTCTGGACTAGCTCAACAATCATAGAGGGGACAAAAGGGACAGTGATCAACTTTTCCTGTAGAAAAGGATTGAAACATTTCCTTTTTATGTTTTCAAAGGACAGGAGCCCAGTCTTGTCTCATTTAGTCTGTTGAGTGGAGTAATTCATGAGCCCACATCACCCAGTCCTGAAATTCCTTCAACTGCCAATGTACCCCTGCCAAGAGTAATATTCTCAGCTTTCTAATGACAGACTTTCTTACCCTTTATATTACCATCCTATCTGCCTCATCTGTAACTTTCTCCAGAGGAGCTCTCATCATTGGCAAATTATTTTAAATCCTGTTTTCAAACCAGGTAGAACAACAACAACAACAATAATAATAAGCAAATGTTAGTTGTAATAATTGACTCAAAAGACCTAAGTCTGTTTTCCAACATTTCTGAGGGTAGGTCACTTCTGAACTCCAGAATTGGAGCAAAACTTCAGAATTGCTCTCTGTTTCGGGTACAGCCTTCCATATCTTCTCTCTTCTTCTCTTTCTCTGCTCCCTGTCCTCTTGAATAATAGATGGGATCAGAAGACCTCCCTCAAGGTTTACCTCAGGTCCAGTTTCTAGCCTTGTCGGTTTGTTTGTTTGTTTGTTACCTTGAATACATCACTTTACAATTCTGAGCACATGCCAAAGTCTGTTCAAGCTCCAAAATTTCTGCCCCTTATACATCTGAGAGAGACTTTCATTTCTAGATAAGAACTAGATGGTCACAGCAGGCTAACACACACACTGCTGCAATAAGAAAAAAAACAAAAAACAAAAAACAGGTAAATTGAAAGCCTCATTGAAGACACTACCTTGTTGGAAGCAACAGGAACTAGATAAACTTAAATTCCTACATGAGCTTATAATCACCAGTTGTTTGCTTCCCAAGGAGAATTTGTTCATTGCAGGTAAAGGCTGAAGATGAGATTTGGGCCAAAGAGAAGGACTTTACTGGGTAAATCAGAAATCAGCAGAAGTTGTGGTGAATGAATGGGATTGGCATAATAGATGGGAAAATAGAAGAGTGCAAAATGCAAGGCTTATTTCCATATGTTTTGGAATGGTGGGGAAGTCTTAAAGGGGCAGAACCAGAAAGAGAAAAAAAATCTACTGTTTTTCAAGTCTGCAGTGCTTGAGAAACAATGTCTTATTAGAAATATGGGTTTACAATAAATGCCCAATAATTTTTCCTTATAAACCATTTGCCAGATTTGAAACTTTGTGGCATAGATGTCTAAGATGTAGGCTCTAAATCTCTGAAGAGTAGACTATTTAGAACTGTGGAGACAGGTAGCTCCTAGGCTTCCCATCAAAAGCCCAAAATTGACCTCAGCAAAATCAGGGACAAATAAAAGGTGAACTGGGATTTGCTAAAAACTACAACTCAACCTCCTCTCCAGTACAATCTCTGCCTGTCTGCCCAGCAGAGGATAGGAGGAACCCTTGCTAGTAGACATTTCATCTGAATATTTTCTTTTGTTGTTGTCATTATGTTGTTTTGTTTGGGGTTACTTTTAATACCCAATATCTGTAAGATAACTAAAAATTACTAACATGAAAAGAAAATTGAAGGTTTGATTTGTAGTCAAGAGAAAAAAAAAATCAAACAATAGAAGCAGACTCACAAATATAAAAATTAGCAGAAAATGACTTTAAAACAATAAAGATTATTATGTTAATGGGTACAAAGGAACTAGATATGTGTTAAAGGTTAAGAGTTTCAAAGAGAATAAAAATGGCTAATAAAGCCATATGGGTATTATAGAATTTGGAAAATATAATACCTAAACTTAGGAACTTATTGCATGAATTTAATAGCATGTGGGACATAGCATATTTAATTCAAAGACAAGATCAGTTTTTAAAAATGCCCAAACTGAAACACAAATGTGAGAACAAAGATAGAATAGAAAGAATGGAATAAAACATAACAGATATTGAGTTCACAGTCAAAAAATCTAATACTTGCATAACCAAAATCCCAGAATGAGAGAAAAGAGGGACTAAAAGAAGAAGAAATTATTGCAGAGAAAACAACTGATAATTTGCCAAAACAAATCGAGGATATCAATCCACAGATCTAAGAACAGAGGATATCAAGAAGAATAAAAACAATGAAAACCCCATTCAGGCACATAATATTCAAAGTGCTAAAAATTAAAGACAAAGAAAAAAATACGAAACAAATGAAAGCAGGGGTGGAGGAAGGGGGACACATTACTTTCAAAGTAACAACAAAACTGACGGTTGATTTTTCAGTAGAAACTATGGAAGCCAGAAGACAACGTCTTAACATCTTTAAATAGCTGAAAGAAAAATATTGCCAACTTAGAATTTTATACCAAGTACAAATATACTCAAAAGTTAAGTCAAAATAAATATATTTTCAGACAAATAAACCTCAAGAGAGTTTAAACTTTTTTTCACTTTTGTGTTTCAGTTCAGGCATTTTTAAAAAAATGGTCTTGTCTTTGAGTTAAATATGTTGTGTCCCACATGCTTTTAAATCCATCCAATGAGCTCCCAAGTTTAGAGTCTCTAGAGAATGGCACTGTAAGTTTTACTCAAGGAAATGTTTCAGGCTGAAGGAAAAGAATCCCAGGTGGAAATATTAAACTTTAGGAAAGAACAAAGAGCACAGTAAAGGAAAAGTATGTGTGTAAATATTAAAAGAATATTGACTTTTTAAAACAAAAATAAGGAAAGACTTGGAGGAACATAACAATGTGGGAATGAAACTAACAGTATCACAAACAAACTGGAGGGCCTTGATGAGGTTAAACGGTGGCAAGCTTTTTGCATTACTTGTGAAGTGTAAAATATGAATTTAAAATATATATTGAGAAGCTAGGAAGGCACATTAATTTCTCGTATAAGAGCTAATAATGTCAGGAATATATAACTAATAGAGGAGATAAATGAAATGAATACAATACACTTAATTGAAAACCAAGTAGAGAAGGAGGAATAAAGCAACGAAGAACAGATGGGATAAATAGGAAAAAAAAAATAGCAAGTAGGTAGAATTAAAGCAACTATTTCAGTCATTATATAAGTAAGTACACTAAGCACTCCAAAAAGAAAGATATAGTAGATATTTTAAAAATAGAAGACTCAATTATAGGTTCTTTATAAGAAATACATTTTGAAGTTTAGCATTCTTATCTGAGAAGCAATGAGCCATAGCTTCAGAGATGAAGCACTCTGGGTTTGAATTTTAACTTCTAATTATTAACTGTTCAAACTTTAGTTAGTTACATAACTACTCTGAGTTTTAGTTTACTCATCTATAATAAAAGAACAATAATATGTATCTAATAGGGTTGATGTGTGAATGAAATAAAATTAATGAGAAAATATAGGGCAGTCACTGGTAGACTGTCAATAAATGATAGATATTATTTTTACTCTCAGCACCAACACCCCCCCATCCCAGTCTCTCTTAGGGAGGCACTCTTACATTTTGGTTAATACCCAGGGTGATAGAATTATATTACTTGACTTTTAATTCCAGCTCTATCAGTTATTAGCCACGCAACCTTGAGTAAGGTGTTAAAACTCCCTACATCTTGGTTTTCCCGCTTGTGAAATCGGTACTTCTCAGAATTATGAAAGTAAAATGAGGTCCTCTGTTAAGACACTTAGTACACTTCCTGGAACATAATGAGTACTCTCTACATGGCAGCCAGAGTAACTATTAAAACATAAGTCAGGGCCAGGTGCGGTGGCCCACGCTTGTAATCCCAGCACTTTGGGAGGCTGAAGCGGGCAGATCACCTGAGGTCAGGAGTTCGAGACCAGCCTGGCCAATGTGGTAAAACCTCGTCTCTACTAAAAATGCAAAAATTAGCTGGGTGTGGTGGTAGGCACCCGTAATCCCGGCTACTCAGGAGGCCGAGGCAGGAGAATTGCTTGAACCTGGGAGGCGGAGGTTGCAGTGAGCTGAGATCACACCATTGCACTCTAGCGTGGGCAACAAGAGTGAAACTCTGTCTCAAAAATAAATAAATAAATAAAGTCAGATCATGTCAATCATTTGTTCAAAAGTTTCTATTGTCCCATTGTACTAAAGTTTCTAAAGTTCCATTGTACTTACAGGAAAAGCCAAAATCTTTACACCTACCTTCAAGGTACTTCAAGATCTATTGCCCCTTTGAACTCATGTCCTAGTTACCTCTCTGTGCTTATGTAACTAGTCACCCCCTTGCTTACTCCAGTTACTTTAGACATACTGGCCTCCTTGCACTTCCTTCAGATTCATGGCAAGTCAGTTATGCAGTAGTCTCAGGGTCATTGCCCTTGAAGAGTTCATTAAGGTTCTTCCCTCTGTGACCACCCACACCTGCCACTCACATCAACATAGCTTGCTGCTTTACCACTGTTGGGTCTTGCTCAAATGTATTATTCAGAGAGGGCATACAAGACTATCCTAAGTAAAACTGTATCTCACTGCCCCACCAACTCCACTTCCCGATCTTACTTCTTTGGTTTATTTTTCTGCTTAGGAGAAATCAACAGTTAACATTCTTTTCCATGATAATTATGTGTGAGTTTACCGTATGCCATCTTCCATAACAGTGTAAAGCCATAAGGGCAGGAATTTTTGTCTCTGATCACTGTTATAGCCCCTAGCACTTTGATGACTACCTAGTAGACAGTAGGTACTCAAGAAGCATTTGTTAAATAAAAGAATTTCGGCCGGGCGCGGTGGCTCAAGCCTGTAATCCCAGCACTTTGGGAGGCCGAGGCGGGCGGATCACGAGGTCAGGAGATCGAGACCATCTTGGCTAACACGGTGAAACCCCGTCTCTACTAAAAATACAAAAAATTAGCCGGGCGTGGTGGCGGGCGCCTGTAGTCTCAGCTACTCGGAGGCTGAGGCGGGAGAATGGCATGAACCCAGGAGGCGGAGCTTGCAGTGAGCCGAGATCGCGCCACTGCACTCCAGGCTGGGTGACACAGCCAGACTCCGTCTCAAAAAAAAAAATAAAAAATAAAAAAATAAAAGAATTTCAAAGGTAGTCACCATTATTATTTATTTCTTTGGTCATTTCTTCCTTCTTTAGTAACCATTGGAGATACTGGACCATAACTGAATTCAAAACATAGCTAAGCCTAGTAGTCACTTCCTCAAGGACTTCCCTTCTGAATTCTCTGACCATGGCCATTCCTCCTGTTTTACCCCCTCACAGCATTGATCTCTGTTTTGTGATTCTTTGGTTTAAGTCTTTCTTTTCCACTAGACCCATATCAGTAGAGACCTCATTTATTTTTGCTTGCCTCTCTATTCCCACACTTTGTACAGTGTGCTTGGCACATAAAATGAATGCAACAATGAATGAATGATCAATATGGGCTCTCATTCTTTTTTTGCCTATAATAAAACTAATTTTGCACATTGTCCTCCCTGGCTGTGCTATCTTTAGTGTTTGTCTGTGGATGATAAACTTTCCTCATTAACACTGCACTGTATGACTTAAGCTAAGCTGTGTGCTAGTAGGTATTCACAACTGTTTCTCTTTGGTTCATGTTCAGAGTAAAAGTTAGAAGAGCAATAGGTGGCTAGTTAGCAAAAAATCCATTTACTATTGCTCATGTCTGTGAAAATATCCAATTAATATTATGCATTAAAATTTCACAATAAGGATGACCCTGGAGGTCAGACTAGTAAGAAAAAGAACAAAGTGAAGATAGAAGCATTCCTCTTTGTAGGAATAGGAAGATTATGGCAACTGTAGCATGGCCAAGAGAAAGGAATGGTTATTTATTGGAAGACTGTCATACCAGATTCCATTCAAAGTACTTTGCATTTATGATCCCATTTGAACTAAGCCATATTGGCAAATGTGGAAATGTGTGCATGTGTTTTTATGTGTGCATATTTGTGGGTGTTTGAAAGTAACAGGCGCTATCCCTGTCTCTGCTTTATATTAGCTATGCAATCTTGAGCAGGTCAATTAATGCCCCTGAGCTTCTGCTTATACATACCAGCTTGGAGATCAAATAAAATAATGGATTTGAATAGTCTTTGAAAATATCGAGAACAAGTGTGTGTGTGTCCATGTGTACGTGTGTGCGATGTTACAGGGGTCAAAGCAACAACCTGTTCCTTTGGATACATAATAATTTTGCATGTCCCCAGGTGAAAGGTTAAACTTGGTGTAAAGTCATATTGTATCATCTTATTACCCATTTACTTATTGCAACTCAGTCCAGAAAATAGATTAAACACCTGTAATGTGCCAGACTCCATAAGGACATGGAGAATAAAATGAACTAAATATGATCCTGCCTCATAGAGTTCACACTTGAGAGGAGGAAGCATATGGGCATAAAAATAACTATAAAATTCATGGCAGAGTATACAGAATGCTATTAGTGGCATTTTACAAACAAGACACTAGGAAATCACACTCAATAATTTATTCAATCAATGATTACTGATTACCAACTATGGGCCAGGCACTATTCTAGAACCCAGAGAGATCACGGTGTACAAGAAAGATAAGGAGCCTGTTTTCATGGGGCTTACATTCTGGTGTGTGGAGACAGAGAACACCCTGATAATGCCATGGATAAATAAAATAATTTCAATTAATTACTGTGTTGAAATAGAATATGGTAATGTGATAATGAGTTCAGTTGAGGGGTGGGATAGAAGGTGGTCAGCTCTGATACCTGAGCTGAGACTGGAATAAGAATGAAGTAGATTTGTGAAGAATTTATGAAGATCTTCCACACTGAATGAACAGCAAGAGCTGGGATTAGGAGACAAAAATGAGCTTGTGGGGCTTTAGATCTGAAAGAAGGGATATGTAAAAGCGTGCTGTGACAAGTGAGAAAGTGATATGAGATGAGGAGCGATGAGCGAGGGTGGATAGGGGCAGATGGCACATTACATTTTGGCTATGGTGAAGAATTTGGGGTTTAATCAAGGTGCCATGGGAAGGCACTAAAGGTTCTAAAAAGAGAAGAGATAGGATTTGATTTCCATTTTAAAAGAGCAATCTGGTTGCTACGTGGCAAGTGAGGACTGCAGTGGGGAGAAAATGAATTCAGGAAAACCAGACAAGAGGCTATTTTTGTAATCCAGGTGAATGATGATGAAGGGTGACCTGTAACTAAACTAGGAACAGTCTAGGTGGTGAGAAAGAGACAGATGCAGGATATATTTTGGAGGTAAGCCAACAAGAGTTGGAAGAAGAGGAGAAAGGTTGTTTCTAAATAAAGAATGCTTCCGTTTCTATCTTTAGTTCAGAAGCCTTTTATGTCAAACAATATAGCAGCTAATAAATTGATTCTATAAATATATCTAATGTACATTTAAGCTAATATTAAATTTCTTTGGATCTTCAGAGTTTGTATTGTAAAAATAGCACAAAATAAAAATGCTTAATAAAGAAAGTTGTAAAATACAGAAAAGCAAAATTCTTAGATAAAATATATATTATAAAATATGCTACATACATATCTAAGATGAGAATGCCTATTTTTTCCCTTAGAAATGTGATTTGATCTCGTATTTGGGGGCGGGAGGTGCATGCTGCTGTGCTGTACCAGGTTTTGCCTCTTTTTCTGCAGCATCTTTCAAAAACTGAAAACAATTTAACAAGGTTATCACAAACGTGGACATTTATTTCATCAAATATGAGAGGTGACTTCCACCATTGGGGCAAACGGACCTAGAAATGCCGAGATGTCCCAGGAAGTCTGGAGCTGATGGAGCCCGCGTCCATCTCACCAAGACCTTAAATATAATGCACAGTCCCTGCTGCCAGTCCATTCCCATCCGTGCTTTGAGACGGAAGGAGGGAAATTGCAACTATTTACAGCGACCACCATCTGAGCAAGGACTGAGTCATGCAGTACCTCGGGAAAGCTAGGTTGGAAACCCTTGTCAACATGCAACATGCAGTCTTGTCAACATGTAGTCAAGTCTATGGTTAGAACTGGCCAGTGTGCGCCCTGCATCTGCGGGAGGGTCCCGGGGCCGTCTGGAATTTGTTTTTTTTTTTTTTTTTTTTTTTTTGTCTGTTGTTTGTTTTTTAGCCCTCTCTCTAAGGGCTAAGGATTCCATCGAGGTAAGGAATGGGCGGGAATGAGTCCTGAGCGGGCGCGCCCGGGAAGCGCGGCTGGGAGCAGCGGGGCCACAGCTCCGCGGTGTGGATCCTCCCCCTTCCCGCCCAGAGCCGACCCGGGGCTGGATGAAGTCTCGGGCAGCCTGCGAGGCTGCAGTGTGGCACGCACCAGCTCCCGGCGGCGTCCTCTCCCCCGCCGCGCGCAGTAATGGATCTCTGCGTCCTAAAAGAGGAAGATAATGCCGGGGTTAGCTTATAAATAGATGGTTGCATGCTCTCCCTGCGAAGCATTGATTGAGGCCGCTAAGCTGACTATTGATCTAATTTTAACTTACATGTTCGCACGCACCCTCCCCGCCTCCCTGTCGCGGCTCGGCGGAGCGCGGGGCACGCTGACTCTCGCGGCCGCCAGAGGGCGGGCCACTAGTCCTCCCGCCACCCTGCCCGTCTGGCCTCTCTGTTTACGCAGACGTACAATGCTGGCCTTTATTGGGTTTGAAAAAATAGGAGTTTGATTTTCCTGCACCGGGATGACCTCATCACTCATGAAAGTCGGAGGAAAGCGGGGAATCGGATGACAGGCAACCGGGAAAATAAAGCTTGCATTTCACCTCCTCCTACTCCACCACCTACACAGAGCACTCGGGATGTGCTCCTCATTTTAAAACCACCTTGCTGAAGCCGGGAAGTGGGGGAGGGCAGTAGGAGTGGAATGTTAAATTCTTCTTGGTACTCTGGCACTCGGTGTGCAGCGGCTTCTGTTTAGAAGGTTAATGTCACCTACTCTCTGCCTACAGAGCCTCTTGTAAGGGCGCTCTCCTGAACTGTCACTAAATGCCAGTGCAACAATTTTATTGTTGACTTGACTCACATATTACTAATTATTTCTAGGCAGAATTCATCTTGCCAGAGTTTAAGCAATGGTCATCAGCAATTTTATACTGCTGGCTTGTAAATTTCAAATCCGCTTATGGCTTCAAATGAGTAAGGTAGGGAATTAAAATCTATCATAGTTTTGCTTGCCGCCTTTTGGGACCACAGCACATCAGGATGGGGGTATAGGGTAAAGTAAATGAGAGGGAAAGGGAGACAGAAGACAAAGAAAGATGCCTCCCCTGAAATTCCCCAGCCCTAGAACTCAGCACGTGAACAAACTTTCCTCTGGGATTGAGTGAAACATGTTAATAGGAGTCAATGTTTATCAGACACTTGCTGTGTCCCAGACATTGTACTAACTGTTTTATATTTGTTACTTCATTAAATTTGTTACTCAAGACAACCTATCAGTTAGATTCTATTATTATCCGTATTTTAGAGTTGAAAAAAACTGAGGCTACTTGCACAAAGTCGATTAGCTAAACAGGGACAGAACCAAGATTCAAACCTCTGTAGAGGCTGACCCAGAGCCTTGCTCCACATCACCATGTCGAGTGTCTTGACGACATGCCTACCCTTGGCAAAGTCTTAAACTCTCTGCATCTCTAAGCAAAGGAGGGTGCGTGTGAAGAGAGATGGCCACTTTCAAATAAGGCCTATCTAGGCCAAAATGGAAAAGCTCTTCATAGGGAGAGCTCTTGCAAAAGTGAAAAACTTACAAAGAAATGATCATCTGCAGTGTTGCTCCTGATAATAGCTTATAGGATGGAAATAAAGTAACCAGAAGAAAGAAACTTTTATTAAGGGGCCCTCACCTGTCTATTCATTCCACAAACATTTGTGTGCAGTGAACTGGCCATTGTGGTGGTCACTGAAGTCTGGTGATGAAGAAGACAGAAGTGCTCTATCCCCTCATGGAACCTCATGAGACAAAGGGGTTATAACTAAGTGAACAATCAAACACATAATTTTAATTTGTGATGATTACAAAGGGCCCCGGTATACTTGGGAGGAGGGAATTAAGAAAGCCTGTCTGAGGAAATGCCATTTACACGGAGAGATACAACATGGGTAAGGGTTAGCCGGCTCCAGGATGGGCCTGAGCATAATATGGAGAGATATGAGGAAGCCTTGAGGAGAAAGTGGTATTGGGGAATGAGTGGGAGAGGAGACTGGAGAGTTCATGTGGTATCTGATAAACCAGAGTAAACATCTGCAACATCATCTTAAGTGCAATGGGAATACCCCCTTAAGAGATTCAAGAATGAAAATAAAGCGATCCAATTTGCATTTTAGAAAGATGGCTTTGTTTGCAGTGGGAAGAATGGATAGAAGGTGGGATGAGGGAGTCAGTGTGGAGAGACTTCAGGAAGTTTGTGCACTACCTCAGTGAGGGTTGATAGGGGTTTAAACAAGGCCTGCCATAGTGGAAATTGAGAGAAGTGGATAAGCTATTTGCAGTTTGGTGATGGATTGTACAGGATGGCTGATGGATAGAGAGAGGTCAAGGATCTCTCCCAGTTTCTGGCTTGAGGCACTGGACTGAATGAGGCATCATTTACTAATCCAGATGACATGAAAAGAGGAGCAAGTCGGGGAACCCTTGGTTTGGGCCTTTCCTATTTGAAGAGTGAACGCTGCTGACCATCCAGACAGAAAAGAGACTTCAAAAGTAAGCTTTGAGTGACTTATTGATACGGACAGGAGACAGGGAAATACTGGGTAGAAGAGGGTGGTTCCCCAGCAAAGACCCCACCCGCAAGCCTGGATACCTGCAGCCCTAAATGAGGACAGGCATTCTTGTTTTTGTTCCCAAAAAGTTACCTTTTGGCCCACCACACCCCCTAACCTGTACCCATATAAACCCGAAACCCCAGGCTTCAGAGGCAGACTAGGAGATCAGGAGACACACAGATGAACGGCGGAATGGTGCAGCAGAGAAAGAGAGAAGAGAAGGAGCATCTGAAGGCTGAAAGGAGTCTGGCTGGGGAAAGTCGGAGAGGAGTTTGGCAACTCGATGGCCAAACTCCAGGGTAAGATCATCTTCCCACTCCCTCGCCACTTTCAGCTCCCCATCCATCCTGCTGAGAGCCACCTCTACCACTCAATAAAACCCCTGCATTCATCCTTCCAGTCTGTGTGTGATCCAATTCTTTTGGGATGACTGGGTACCAAGGGGCCAATGAGCTTGTTAACACTTAAACCATCTGTGGATGGCAGAGCTAAAAAAGCATTGTAACACTGGGGTCGCAGGCAGCCACCCCTAGATGCTGCTGTGGGGTCAGAGCCCAAAAGTGCTCACCCCAACTCCTGCACCTGCCTGTCTGCATGCTCCCCCTCCTCTAAGGGGCTTGAGCTCGTGGAGGTCGAACAGAGAGTTGTACCCCTTGTCACACACCCTGACACGGGGGCCAGAGAACTCTCCCATCTCATCATCATTTCTTTGTTGAAGTGACCCGTTTATCATCGTTGTTATCATTGCCCCCACTGTCAAGAGGGTCAGCTTTAGTACTGCTATGTGTGAAGTGGAAGAAGAAAACAAGAAATCTGTGGTATATGTACTTGCTTTTTGATATGGTTTGGATCTGTGTCCTCACCCAAATCTCATGTTCAATTGTAATCCCCAGTATTGGAAATGGGGCCTTGTAGGAGGTGATGGGATCATGGGGATAGAGTTCTCATGAATGGTTTAGCACCAGCCCCCTAGCGCTGTTCTCCGGATCCTGAGTGAGTGAGTTATTGTGAGATCTGGTTGTTTAAAAATGTGTAGCTCCTCCTCCCAACACTTGGTCCTGCTCCTACCATGTAAGATGCCTGCTCCGGCTTTGCTGTCTACCATGAGTAAAAGCTTCCTGAGGCCTCCCCAGAAGCAGGTGCAGCACCATGCTTCCTGTACAGCCTGTGGAACCATGAACCAATTAAATCTCTTTTCTTCATAAATTACCCAGTTTCAGGTATTTATCTATAGTAGTGTGAGAAAGGACTAATGTATTTTTGTTACAAAACCTGGAGTCTGTGGCCGCCAAACTGAAAAAAACAACAAGCAGCAACTCTTTATTTGTATATCACTTGCGGGACCAGTAAGCACGTTGTGGTTTATAGCCGTACATATGAGGAGAATCATGGAGAATTATAATTGGAAAGGATCTCATTACACTCATTAGGAAACCAAAGACCCAGAGATGAAGTGATTTGTCCAGGGTCACACAGCAAGCATGTAAGTGAATAAAAGCAGGGGTCAGCAGACAGGTCTCTGGTTCTTTCTTATGCCACCCTGCCTCTCAAGGGTTAAGACTTTCTCTGTTAGACACATATGCCTTATTTATAAGGAGAGGATGCCAGGCTATTATTAAACCTGGGCATACACTTTCATTCAAATTCTGATAAATGCAAGTGTCTAGACAATACATTCTCCCCAGCATTCTGCAATTCTCCAGGACAAGAACCACAAATTCCCTTAGCATAGCTTGGCATTTGGCTAGACCTGAAGTCATCCAGCTTCTGGCAACAGATCATTCTCCAGGCAGTGGGTATGGACAGATTGTTTTCTTCCTCAGCTCCAGTAGGATGTGCTCTTGCCTGTGGGAGCCTGCCAATAATAAAGGAAGAGTTGATCACCTGCTATACATCAGACCCTTTACCTACTGAGCTCTCCTAAGTTATCATAAAGACTGGCTGGTCCTTTCCTTCTTCCTCATTCCTTTGAAAATTTTCTAATTGGAGTGGAACTAGAAATCATTATCCTGTATGAAAGAAGCATCTCTGCTTTAGAGTCATGGCAATGTCTGTTTCTTCTTCCTGATATGTGTAGAAACATGAGATGAAATCAGTTGTCCCACAACTTTGACTTATTAAGAGTGGAAACATGATTAAATTTTGCCACTACCAAGGTAAATCAAGAAAGATAAAAACGGTTTAAGTCTATTTATCCATCACACTCTTTTGAAATAAGGTTTTCTACAACTATGATTTGTGGAGGTTATGGATCTTCGATGTTAGATATCAACAGTCCTATTTCCCCAAATTCATTAATTTATTTTTGTCTCTTCAAGTAGTAAATACTACTGTTCATTCATTCATGATTCTTCTGAAATATTTCATTTCTAAAATTATCACCCTCTCTTTCTTCTATTACAAGGACAGTAATATTTAATGGCAGTAGTTTTCCAAAGAAGGATACATTCAGTGCTATGATTTACAGAGAAGCATCTGATGGCATTTCACAGCAGAGATTGGCATTTATATAACAGAAAACAGTCGTAACAGTTTTTAAATAAAAAACTTTGTAAAAACAATGGCACAGAGAGATAGTTAGGAGTCATTCCTGCAGTGTAGAATTCAATCACTGAGGACTGTCCATAATTTAATCAAATTACTTAAATGCAATTCTTCCCACATTGACCATGGGAAGTTTAATATTTTTGTTTATACTTTTCTGCATTTTAAAGGTTTCTATAATGCAAATATGTTACCTTTATCAAGAGAAAAAAAGCAAAACCATTTTTTAAAATGTATTCCACATTGGAAAGGTCACCTCAAAATTTAGAGGATAATTGAGTAAAAGGTAGATGTTCCTTTGATATTAATCCCCAACAAAAGCCATTTGGGGCAAGATGCCTGCAAAAGCAGGAAGGGTCTGCCATATAAATCAAGCTTGTCCAACCTGCAGTCCAAGAGCCACATGCGGCCCAGGATGGCTTTGAATACAGCTCAACACTAATTTGTAAACTTTCTTAAAACATGAGATTTTTTTGTGATTTTTTTAACGTTCATCAGCTATCATTAGTGTTAGTGTATTTTATATGTGGCTCAAGACAATTCTTCTTCCAATGTGGTTCAAGGAAGTCAAAAGATCGGACACCCCTGAAAACCACAGGAAGAGTTTAAGAGTTGGAAATACTCTTGATGAGGCTGCCCTTAAATGGAAAAAACATGTTTATTCTTTGATGTTGAAGAATAACAGTGATTTACCATTTATATATCAAGATATACCAAAATGACACTGCTTTCAGTTATTTCTCCAGAAGAGGCTAGGCTGGTGCTGGCCCGGAACATAGGCATTAAATTGGAAGATGTCTATCTGGGATTAAGTGTCCAGTTTCTAACTATAAAATACCATCAGTTAACTATTCTAATTAGGTTTATAGTCCTCAACCTTGACCTCATTAGCAGACAGTGGCCCTAACTGCTCACTAGCATGCAAGAACATAGTTAACATAAGGTGCAAAGATTAATGAAGAAAAAGGACAATTTAACACTGTAAGACACCTTTCCCAACCAGTCAATGGGCAAGGGATGGCAATTGCTTTCTGGAAATTGTAAGCAGATGAATTATTAAGAACAACTCTCTAAATAAGCAAACAGAAGCATTTTTTTTTTTTTTTTCTGCTTTTCATGCTGCTTATCTGGCCTTGGCAAGCTGTCCATTGATGAGAAAACATTTCTTTAACAATAAAGATTTTAGGAGGTTCCATTATTTTCATGGCCATCTTGATAGCCTTTAACAGGCTGAAACACAAACATATAAAGTTGGTGCTTTCATCATCTCTCCCCGCTAGGCATGCATAACTTTTTCTTTTTTTTTTTTTTTTTTTTTTTTTTTTTTTGGTAGGGAACTAAATTTGGCTTCCTGATGCTAATTGAGGAAAGAAGGCTGGGAATGAAAATGTCTAATTTTTTTCCAGTTGCATTGAGGCAGAAACACCTTTTCCTACCTTCAGTTGTTTTCATTGTTTCCTCCCCTTTTATTCCTTCCATTTGGAGTTGTAGGTCCCCATGCTTTTCCTGCAGAGACCCACACATATGCATGTGCCAGCCACTCCGCGGGTGCAGAGGCAGGATAGGTTGCAGGCAGGTAACCCTCCTCCACAACTTTGCGAGGCCTTCACCCACTTCTCTCCTACTCTGAGAGCACATGGGAATGTGTGGGAGTGAGGTGACCTTAGGCAAGGATAATCTCACATCCACTCCAATTTACATGAAAAGTGCTCCATTTGCAAACTTCAGAACTTAATTACTTATAACAAATTACTTGTGGCAAACTCTACAACTGACTGGGGCAGTATGTGACAGTGCTGTGCTTGGGAATGAGAACTGTAATATAGTCCCATTTTCATGACAGCCTGTGGGACAGGGTCTATAGAATTTTGCCACAGTGGGTCCCAAGACCATCCAACCACAGGATTTCATATTCAGAGCAGAAGTGTCTTTGGCAGCAGTGAGTCAGTGTTTAGTCTGTATAAGAGAAAGATCTTAATTCTTTAAGATCTGATGCAAATTAAAAGAATCACCATGTACAGAAATACTGAAACAATCCAGATAAGAATGATATATATTAATACTGAAAAGCTACATTGATCAAAGCACTTACCCTTTTGGTAACTCAGTTTCCTCTTCTTTAAACTGTCAAGGGTAATAGTACTTACCTCATAGGATTGTTAATATCTGTGAAGTACTGTGAATGTTACTTGCCATACAGTAAGTTCTCCGTAAAGGTTAACTCCGTTATTATTACTTTCATTACACTGACATGGCCATTTTTGTGGCTAAACTGAAGATGAAAAACATTGCTAGTGTTGCTAATTTTACTAGTTCTAAACTTACCCTAATTATAACATAATAATGAAAGAAAGATGGATATATGGGCATCCTTTAGCCAGTTCAATTTATTGTTGAGTCAGAATGAGATACAGATAAATAGAAAATTCGCCTTTAAAATTATTTCTAGTGGAAGTGTAAATCGACACAAACCTTCTAAAGGGTGTTAAGAGCCTTAAAATACAAATACCCCATGCACCAGCAATTCCTTAACTGTGAATTTATCTTATGGGCACAATCAGAGATGTGTGAAAAGATACATGTGTAAGATTCTTCATCAAACTTATTTATAATACTGAAAAAACGGAACAGCCTTAATGTTTAACAATAAGCTACCATTTAAATAAAGCACGCACAGTCATGTGGTAGAACGCTGCACAGACATTAAAAACCATGTTGTAGAAGACTATATATTGACATGGACAAATGTTCACAATATATAACCCAGTGAAAATAGCAGGTTGCAAAGGAGTGTATCATAACAATCCTATTTGAATGTAAGTGTAACAGTTGGACTGAAGTAGATACATGCAAATTTTTTTAATGAAGCTTGCTATATTCTCAAAACTTCTTTGAACCTTAAAATCTATCCAGAGCATATGTCTTATTCTTTGCCCTATTTTTGTTTAAATGTTAGTCTAGTCCACTGATTTTTGTAATCTATTCTTGTTGTTAAAGTCTCAAGCTTTCTCTGTTGACAATTCTGTCAAAATTCAGTATCATTAGCTGTCCTTACTCATAGGTACAAGCTTTCTCTCCCTGAACTAACACTGTCTCTCTCAGCTTCACCGACTCCAACCCCAGCGGGGAGGAGAGAGAAATCCTCTTCCTGTGCCTGGGAGCAGCAGCCTCAGTAGTCAGAAGTCCTGTGTCCTGATCTGGTGGCATTTTATTCCGTGGCATCTGCTATCTTGCTGTAGCTGTATGCATGGTTTCCTGAGGCCATGTTCAGCTACATGCCAGCTCCCTCATGGGACTCTTTTGCCCTAGAGGGGCAGCTGCGTGTCCCTTCAGCCCCCACTCAAGTTGCTGTACACCTGTGACCTCTCTACAAAGCTCTGTGCTTCCAGTAGACATCAGGGTCCTCTTCTGTGCCTTCTGAAAGTCACAGAGAACAGGGGAAGGTATGTCCACTTCCTCCTTCCTCCTTCCTCTTCCAGGCACACTAAAGGATCTCTTCAAGCCACAGTGGCACACATTGTGCCATCAAGCCTTCTACTTTCCGAAATTGCATGGAGCAGGAACCTTCACTCTCAAAGAGACACATGTCAAACAGCTCCCTTACTTTCTGGGGATGTGGTGGGAGGAGTGGCATGGCATGGGATGGTGGAAGGACCATGGAGCAGAGAAAGACAGTTTGTCATCCCTGAAGGATCCCAGAGAGCCATTCTCAGAATCCCTTCAAGTACTCCCTCTATTTTTTTAACAAATCAACTATATTAAATTGTATTACATAAGATGAAATGCACCATTATAAATGCACAGTTTGATGAGCATTAACAAATGCATACACTTATGTAAGCACCACAATCAAGATAGGGAACATTTTTATCTGTCCACAAAGTCCCCTCTTACCCCTGTTAGAGAGGCTCTCCTGTCCTATGCACCATTGGTCTTCTTTCTGTCCCTTGAAACATAGTGCACACTTGCTAGCATTGCATGTAAGTAGTATAACACAGCATGTACATTCTTGCATGTGGCTAAGCATGATGTCGCTGAGATTTTATCATGATGTTGCTGTACTTTGTTACCTTTCACTGTTAAGTTGGTTCCCATTATATGGATAATGTGTTTATCCATTCACTGACTGATGGATATTTGGGTTGTTTTTCTGAAGAGGGGACGGTTATTACAAAGAAAGCTGCTATAAACATCTATGTACAAGTCTTTATTTATGTGGATTTGTGCTTTAATTTATCTTGGATAAATACCTAAGATTGGAGTGACTGGGTCATATGATAGTATATATATAACTTTATGAAACTGCCAAACTGTTTTCCAAAGTAGTTAGTTGTACTATTTTTTATCCCTACCTGAAGTGTATAAAAATTCCAGTTCCTCCACATCCTTGCCAACACTTGTTTTTGTCAGTCTTTATAATTTTAGTCTAGTGGGTGTGTAGTATATCTCATTATGGTTTTTTTTTTTTTTTTTTTTTTTTTTTTTTTTTTTTTTATTATACTTTAAGTTCTAGGGTACATGTGCATAACGTGCAGGTTTGTTACATATGTATACTTATGCCATGTTGGTGTGCTGCACCCATCAACTCGTCAGCACCCATCAATTCATCATTTATATCTTGTATAACTCCCCAATGCAAGCCCTCCCTCCTCCCCCCTCCCCCCTCCCCATGATAGGCCCCAGTGCGTGATGTTCCCCTTCCCGAGTCCAAGTGATCTCATTGTTCAGTTCCCACCTATGAGTGAGAACATGCGGTGTTTGGTTTTCTCTTCTTGTGATAGTTGGCTAAGAATGATGGTTTCCAGCTGCATCCATGTCCCTACAAAGGACGCAAACTCATCCTTTTTTATGGCTGCATAGTATTCCATGGTGTATATGTGCCACATTTTCTTAATCCAGTCTGTCACAGATGGACATTTGGGTTGATTCCAAGTCTTTGCTATTGTGAATAGTGCCGCAATAAACATACGTGTACATGTGTCTTTGTAGTAGAATAATTTATAATCCTTTGGGTAAATACCCAGTAGTGGGATGGCTGGGTCATAAGGTACATCTAGTTCTAGATCCTTGAGGAATTGCCATACTGTTTTCCATAATGGTTGAACTAGTTTACAATCCCACCAACAGTGTAAAAGTGTTCCTATTTCTCCACATCCTCTCCAACACCTGTTGTTTCCTGACTTCTTAATGATTGCCATTCTAACTGGTGTGAGATGGTATCTCATTGTGGTTTTGATTTGCATTTCTCTGATGGCCAGTGATGATGAGCATTTTTTCATGTGTCTGTTGGCTGTATGAATATCTTCTTTTGAGAAATGTCTGTTCATATCCTTTCCCCACTTTTTGATGGGGTTGTTTGTTTTTTTCTCGTATATTTGTTTGAGTTCTTTGTAGATTCTGGATATTAGTCCTTTGTCAGATGAGTAGGTTGCAAAAATTTTCTCCCATTCTGTAGGTTGCCTGTTCACTCTGATGGTAGTTTCTTTTGCTGTGCAAAAGCTCTTTAGTTTAATGAGATCCCATTTGTCAATGTTTGCTTTTGCTGCCGTTGCTTTTGGTGTTTTAGACATGAAGTCCTTGCCCATGCCTATGTCCTGAATGGTACTACCTAGATTTTCTTCTAGGGTTTTTATGGTATTAGGTCTAACATTTAAGTCTCTAATCCATCTTGAATTAATCTTCGTATAAGGGGTAAGGAAAGGATCCAGTTTCAGCTTTCTACTTATGGCTAGCCAATTTTCCCAGCACCATTTATTAAATAGGGAATCCTTTCCCCATTTCTTGTTTCTCTCAGGTTTGTCAAAGATCAGATGGCTGTAGATGTGTGGTATTATTTCTGAGGACTCTGTTCTGTTCCATTGATCTATATCTCTGTTTTGGTACCAGTACCATGCTGTTTTGGTGACTGTAGCCTTGTAGTATAGTTTGAAGTCAGGTAGCGTGACGCCTCCAGCTTTGTCCTTTTGACTTAGGATTTTCTTGGCAATGCGGGCCCTTTTTTGGTTCCATATGAACTTTAAAGCAGTTTTTTCCAATTCTGTGAAGAAACTCATTGGTAGCTTGATGGGGATGGCATTGAATCTATAAATAACCTTGGGGAGTATGGCCATTTTCACGATATTGATTCTTCCTATCCATGAGCATGGTATGTTCTTCCATTTGTTTGTGTCCTCTTTGATTTCACTGAGCAGTGGTTTGTAGTTCTCCTTGAAGAGGTCCTTTACATCCCTTGTAAGCTGGATTCCTAGGTATTTTATTCTCTTTGAAGCAATTGTGAATGGAAGTTCATTCCTGATTTGGCTCTCTGCTTGTCTGTTACTGGTGTATAAGAATGCTTGTGATTTTTGCACATTAATTTTGTATCCTGAGACTTTGCTGAAGTTGCTTATCAGCTTAAGGAGATTTTGGGCTGAGACGATGGGGTTTTCTAAATATACAATCATGTCATCTGCAAACAGGGACAATTTGACTTCTTCCTTTCCTAACTGAATACCCTTGATTTCTTTCTCTTGCCTGATTGCCCTAGCCAGAACTTCCAACACTATGTTGAATAGGAGTGGTGAGAGAGGGCATCCCTGTCTTGTGCCAGTTTTCAAAGGGAATTTTTCCAGTTTTTGCCCATTCAGTATGATATTAGCTGTGGGTTTGTCATAAATAGCTCTTATTATTTTGAGGTACGTTCCATCAATACCGAATTTATTGAGCGTTTTTAGCATGAAGGGCTGTTGAATTTTGTCAAAAGCCTTTTCTGCATCTATTGAGACAATCATGTGGTTCTTGTCTTTGGTTCTGTTTATATGCTGGATTACGTTTATTGATTTGCGAATGTTGAACCAGCCTTGCATCCCAGGGATGAAGCCCACTTGATCATGGTGGATAAGCTTTTTGATGTGCTGCTGAATCCGGTTTGCCAGTATTTTATTGAGAATTTTTGCATCAATGTTCATCAGGGATATTGGTCTAAAATTCTCTTTTTTTGATGTGTCTCTGCCAGGCTTTGGTATCAGGATGATGTTGGCCTCATAAAATGAGTTAGGGAGGATTCCCTCTTTTTCTATTGATTGGAATAGTTTCAGAAGGAATGGTACCAGCTCCTCCTTGTACCTCTGGTAGAATTCAGCTGTGAATCCATCTGGTCCTGGACTTTTTTTGGTGGGTAGGCTATTAATTGTTGCCTCAATTTCAGAGCCTGCTATTGGTCTATTCAGGGATTCAACTTCTTCCTGGTTTAGCCTTGGGAGAGTGTAAGTGTCCAGGAATTTATCCATTTCTTCTAGATTTTCTAGTTGATTTGCGTAGAGGCGTTTATAGTATTCTCTGATGGTAGTTTGTATTTCTGTGGGGTCAGTGGTGATATCCCCTTTATCATTTTTTATTGCCTCTATTTGATTCCTCTCTCTTTTCTTCTTTATTAGCCTTGCTAGCGGTCTGTCAATTTTGTTGATCTTTTCAAAAAACCAACTCCTGGATTCATTGATTTTTTGGAGGGTTTTTTGTGTCTCTATCTCCTTCAGTTCGGCTCTGATCTTAGTTATTTCTTGCCTTCTGCTAGCTTTTGAATGTGTTTGCTCTTGCCTCTCTAGTTCTTTTAATTGTGATGTTAGAGTGTCAATTTTAGATCTTTCCTGCTTTCTCTTGTGGGCATTTAGTGCTATAAATTTCCCTCTACACACTGCTTTAAATGTGTCCCAGAGATTCTGGTATGTTGTATCTTTGTTCTCATTGGTTTCAAAGAACATCTTTATTTCCGCTTTCATTTCGTTATGTACCCAGTAGTCATTCAGGAGCAGGTTGTTCAGTTTCCATGTAGTTGAGCGGTTTTGATTGAGTTTCTTAGTCCTGAGTTCTAGTTTGATTGCACTGTGGTCTGAGAGACAGTTTGTTATAATTTCTGTTCTTTTACATTTGCTGAGGAGTGCTTTACTTCCAATTATGTGGTCAATTTTGGAATAAGTGCGATGTGGTGCTGAGAAGAATGTATATTCTGTTGATTTGGGGTGGAGAGTTCTATAGATGTCTATTAGGTCCGCTTGGTGCAGAGATGAGTTCAATTCCTGGATATCCTTGTTAACTTTCTGTCTCGTTGATCTGTCTAATGTTGACAGCGGAGTGTTGAAGTCTCCCATTATTATTGTATGGGAGTCTAAGTCTGTTTGTAAGTCTCTAAGGACTTGCTTTATGAATCTGGGTGCTCCTGTATTGGGTGCATATATATTTAGGAGAGTTAGCTCTTCCTGTTGAATTGATCCCTTTACCATTATGTAATGGCCTTCTTTGTCTCTTTTGATCTTTGATGGTTTAAAGTCTGTTTTATCAGAGACAAGGATTGCAACCCCTGCTTTTTTTTGTTCTCCATTTGCTTGGTAGATCTTCCTCCATCCCTTTATTTTGAGCCTATGTATGTCTCTGCATGTGAGATGGGTCTCCTGAATACAGCAGACTGATGGGTCTTGACTCTTTATCCAGTTTGCCAGTCTGTGTCTTTTAATTGGAGCATTTAGTCCATTAACATTTAAGGTTAATATTGTTATGTGTGAACTTGATCCTGCCATTATGATATTAACTGGTTATTTTGCTCGTTAGTCGATGCAGTTTCTTCCTAGCCTCGATGGTCTTTACATTTTGGCATGTTTTTGTGATGGCTGGTACCGGTTGTTCCTTTCCATGTTCAGGGCTTCCTTCAGGGTCTCTTGTAAGGCAGGCCTGGTGGTGACAAAATCTCTAAGCATTTGCTTATCTGTAAAGGATTTTATTTCTCCTTCACTTATGAAACTTAGTTTGGCTGGATATGAAATTCTGGGTTTAAAATTCTTTTCTTTAAGAACGTTGAATATTGGCCCCCACTCTCTTCTGGCTTGTAGAGTTTCTGCCGAGAGATCTGCTGTTAGTCTGATGGGCTTCCCTTTGTGGGTTACCCGACCTTTCTCTCTGGCTGCCCTTAAGATTTTTTCCTTCATTTCAACTTTGGTGAATCTGGCAATGATGTGTCTTGGAGTTGCTCTTCTGGAGGAGTATCTTTGTGGCGTTCTCTGTATTTCCTGAATTTGAATGTTGTCCTGCCCTACTAGGTTGGGGAAGTTCTCCTGGATGATATCCTGAAGAGTGTTTTCCAACTTGGTTCCATTTTCGCCCTCACTTTCAGGCACCCCAATCAGACGTAGATTTGGTCTTTTTACGTAATCCCATACTTCTTGCAGGCTTTGCTCATTTCTTTTTCTTCTTTTTTCTTTTGGTTTCTCTTCTCGCTTCATTTCATTCATTTGATCTTCAATCGCTGATACTCTTTCTTCCAGTTGATCGAGTCGGTTACTGAAGCTTGTGCATTTGTCACGTATTTCTCGTGTCATGGTTTTCATCTCTGTCATTTCGTTTATGATCTTCTCTGCATTAATTAGTCTAGCTGTCAATTCTTCCACTCTTTTTTCAAGATTTTTAGTTTCTTTGCGCTGGGTACGTAATTCCTCCTTTAGCTCTGATAATTTTGATGGACTGAAGCCTTCTTCTCTCCTCTCGTCCAAGTCATTCTCTGACCAGCTTTGATCCGTTGCTGGCGATGGGCTGCGCTCCTTCGCAGGGGGAGATGCGCTCTTATTTTTTGAATTTCCAGCTTTTCTGCCCTGCTTCTTCCCCATCTTTGTGGTTTTATCTGTCTCTGGTCTTTGATGGTGGTGACGTACTGATGGGGTTTTGGTATAGGTGTCCTTCCTGTTTGATAGTTTTCCTTCTGACAGTCAGAAGGACTGTCTGTTTGTCTGTTGGAGATTGCTTGAGGTCCACTTCAGACCCTGTTTGCCTGGGTATCAGCAGCAGAGGTTGCCGAAGATAGAATATTGCTGAACAGCGAGTGTACCTGTCTGATTCTTCCTTTGGAAGTTTCCTCTCAGGGGTGTACTCCACCCTGTGAGGTGTGGGGTGTCAGACTGCCCCTAGTGGTGGATTTCTCCCAGCTAGGCTACTCAGGGGTCAGGGACACACCTGAGCAGGCAGTCTGTCCGTTCTCAGATCTCAACCTCCGCGTTGGGAGATCCACGGCTCTCCCCAAAGCTGTCAGACAGAGTCGTTCGCGTCTACACCGGCTCCCGCTACTTCCCCTGTTGGTCTTCAGCTATGCGCTGTCCCCAGAGGTGGAGACTACAGAGACAGGCAGGCTTCCTTGAGCTGCTGTGAGCTCCACCCAGTTCGAGCTTCCCAGCGGCTTTGTTTACCTACTTAAGCCTCAGCAATGGCGGGCGCCCCTCCCCCAGCCTCGCTGCTGCCTTGCGGATAGATCGCGGCAGACTGCTGTGTTAGCAGTGAGGGAGGCTTCGTGGGCGTGGGACCCTCCCGGCCAGGATTGGGATATATTCTCCTGATGTGCCTGTATGCTTACAGGGCAGTATTGGGGTGGGAGTTACCCGATTTTCCAGGTGTTGTGTGTCTCAGTTCCCCTGGCTAGGAAAACGGATCCCCTTCCCCCTTGCGCTTCCAGGTGAGGCGATGCCTCGCCCTGCTTCAGCTCTCGCTGGTCAGGCTGCAGCAGCTGACCAGCACCGATTGTCCGGCACTCCCTAGTGAGATGACCCCAGTACCTCAGTTGAAAATGCAGAAATCACCGGTCTTCTGTGTCGCTCGCGCTGGGAGTTGGAGACTGGAGCTGCTCCTATTCGGCCATCTTCTCATTATGGTTTTAATTTCATTTCCCTGATGACTAATGATGTCGAGCATTCTTTAAGGTGCTTGTTAGTCATTTGTATGTCTTTGTTGGTGGGGCATCTGTTCAAATCTGTTGTTCATTTTTTTAAAATAAACTTTTTATTTTAGAAGAGTTTTTGATCTACAGAAAAGTTGCAAAGATTGTTCAAAGAGTTCCCATATACCACACACCCAGTTTCTTCTACTGTTAACATCTTACATTAGTACGGTACATTTGTCACAATGAACAAGTCAATATTGGCATATTATTATTAAAGTTCAAAGTATATTCTGTGTCTTCCTTTCCTTTCTTACCTAGTGTCATTTCCCCACCTCTCCCATGATTGCATCCAGGATAGTACATTAAAAATGGCTGCTATATCTTTTTAGGCTCCTTTAGACATCCATTTCTTGGACTTTCTTTGCTTTTGATGACTTTGATAGTTTTGAGAAGTACTGGCTAGGCATTTTATAGAATGTCCCTCAATTGGAGTTTGTGATAGCTTTAATGTGACTCTACTGGGGTTGTGGGTTTTGTGGAGGAAGACCACAGAAATAAAGTGCCCTTCTCCTCCATCATATCAAGGGTACATGCTATCAGCATGACTTATCACTATTGATGTTAACCTTGATTACATGGCTAAGGCTGTGTTTGTCAGGCTTCTCCATTCTAAAGTTACTCTTGGGTTTTCCTTTCCCATACCATACTCTTTGGAAGGAAGTCGCTATGCAGCACCCACACTTACACGATGGAGAGTAATACTCCACCTTCTCAAAATGGAATGTATGAATAAATTATTTGTAATACTTCTGTATATAGGTTGGTCTATTTGACTAGATTTTTAAAATCCAATCATTTTTTATATCCTATGGAGAGTATGCACTGAGTATTTATTTTTCACTTTGGATTATAAACCAATATTTCATTATTGATTTTGTTGCTCACATTGTTTCAGCTTTGGCCATTGGGAGATTCTTTACTTAGTCCCTGTATCCATCTGACATATCCCCATCACTGCATTTTCTTGAGCCCTTCCTCACATTCTGAAACTACAAGATAAGCCAACCTCATCTAATATATCCCTTGCCCCAGCTCTGGGACCAGCCATTTGTCTCAGGAGCCACAGTTCTTTCATTGGAGAACGTTATAAGAAACATAGAAATAGGTTTTCAATGTGATTATTTTTACTGGGGTATCTGTTGTCTACTTGTAAATTGGATTATCTTTTCATGGTGGAATTATAAGGGGTGCTTTGGGTTTTGTTTTGTTTTTAGTTCTAGATACATATTCTATATCTGATATGTGTGTTGCAAATATTTTCTCCCAGCCCGTGGAGGGAGGAGGGACGGCGGAAGGGAGAGAGAGAGACGGAAGTATGAGTATAAAGAATTGTTTTGGTTACTTAGATGAGGCTAATCAGGACATCATGGAAATATTTTTTTTTTTTTTTTTTTTTTGAGACGGAGTCTCGCTCTGCCGCCCAGGCTGGAGTGCAGTGGCCGGATCTCAGCTCACTGCAAGCTCCGCCTCCCGGGTTCCCGCCATTCTCCTGCCTCAGCCTCCCGAGTAGCTGGGACTACAGGCGCCCGCCAGGTCGCCCGGCTAGTTTTTTGTATTTTTAGTAGAGACGGGGTTTCACCATGTTAGCCAGGATGGTCTCGATCTCCTGACCTCGTGATCCGCCCGTCTCGGCCTCCCAAAGTGCTGGGATTACAGGCTTGAGCCACCGCGCCCGGCCCTGGAAATATTTTTTAAATGTTCTTTACATTGAATTCCCAGTGCTCAGACTATAATTGTGGGTGTCGTTTTGCCTCAAGGTCCACTAGTCTCAAAGGAGGAAAGTGTCCCCAGGGTTTGTTCCTTCTCCTCGCCGAGCAACAGTGTGGAAGGAATGGCTGTGAGACACTTGAAGAAATGTTGAATTCAAAAGTGAGTCCACAAAAGACTTAAGCTTCTAATGGCTTCAATAAAATCTGAGCTGAAGTGAGCATTATTTTATATGACATTGAACAAACTCAACGTCAAATATGGCTGCTGTTTTTAGGCTTAAAACAGAAAAGAAGCTCATGTGTGGAGATAGATGTGTAGCTACTCACAGTCTACAGCAAGAGGAATGTTGACACTAAAGTTCTGGCAGTTTTAAATCCTTTCTGATGACGGAGATTTCAGTGGCATTTTCTCAAAATATAACAGTAAGCTAAAATATTCATTTCCACACCAACTGAATGACTACTATGTGTAGGCAAGGCATTATGAAGGAAGAAAGATCAAAATGTATTTCTCTTTTCTCCATAAGCTTATGGTTTGGTGCAATGATTTCTGGATTTTTAAAATTGTACACCCAGTTAATTATACACCCATGAACTAAAGTATGACCTATTCCTAAAAAGTAAATTCAACATGATGAAAATTGAGTGAATTTGAATCAGTTAATTAATAGTAGCATTTGACTATAATTGTTTTGCAAGCTCAGCTATTATGTAAAAACTCAAGCGAGATGGGAACAAGTTGACTCAGGATTTACCTTAAAAAAAATGATAATGGTTGTCAGTATACTTTCAGCAAAGTCTTCTGCCATCTATCTATATCTTATTGTACAATTTCTGTACAATAGGAATTATTGTTTATACTGTGCCTCTGTTCTAAGGTAATCTACTGAGTCATTAAAGAAAACATGACATTGTTTCTAGTTTGCTCTTTTACTAAGGCAGGGAAACCTTTAAACGAGACATATAAGAAATCCAGACTTTTTCAGATTTTTGAAAGGTAACATAATGCATGAATAGTACATTACATAACCCCCCAAGCAGGATCTGGGACAGATCCCATAATCAAACTCATTAATATCTCTAAGTGAATATTTGAATATAAATAGTATGCATAAGGGCTATACATAATATCCTGTAAAACCAGTTAGGCTTTGCCACCAAATGACTATGGCCTAAAATACATTTTTTAAAAGAGAAAAGTTTTATTTCTAGAGATTTGGGGATATTGAAAATTCAGTTAAGAAGTTGTCAAACTGAGTTAAGTTTGTTGAAATTTCAAGAAAAGAATTAAACCTAAAAGGAGTTTTGGGTCTTGTATCAGTTAATCAAAATCGTTCATCAGTCAAAACATCTTCATTTCCATGAAAGATAGTCATTTGAGATAGGCCCTTCGCTAATATTTGTGGGGGCTGGAGCAAGAATGTAAATGTGTTGCAGAAAAAAAAAGTGGTTTCTTGTCACATGACCAGGAAAGATTAGTCTCATGGACACATAGAAGGGTTAGGAGTGAAATTTATTGGGTGAAAGGTAAAAAGGAGAAACAACTCTGCAAAATGAGATACAGTCCTGCTAACAGGCTCTCCACCTCACTGATAGAATCCCAGGTCACCACCCAGGAACAGGAGGGGCCGGGCTCCTCCCCTCTACAAATGGTGAGAACTTCTCAAGGCTCCACCCCATCCTCCCAGAGCACAGGCCAATAGGAGACTCTCCGGGGAGCCCTTTTTACGTGGCTGTCTCAAATGGGGACCTTCATACCACATGCTAACAAATTGTTTAATAAATATGTCCTGCCTGTCTACCTTTTTAAGGATACCTTCATAATGAGAAATTTTTAAAAGATGACTGCATTTGATTTTTTTAATATGACTGGGTATCCTGAAAGGGTGAGTAATAAAATAAGGACATATATAATTTATGAATTATTATTTGCTTGCTCCATAAAATTGAATATTTCTCTTCCCCTTAATATAAAAATACAAATTACATTGTTATAATCAAATTTATACATGATTGACAGTATTGAACTAATTTATTAAAATCTTCAATATAGATTAATAAAAATGTAAAAAGGTTAATGTAAAACTTTATATTGGCAAATAAAAAATTTTATGTTTCCCAAAAAATATACTTTACCTATTAAAATTAAAAGGCAGAATATGAATCATGTGACAAAAAATTTAAATTTAAAAAGTATATGAAACTAAAATTTATTACTTTATTTTAAAAATGTAATTACCTTTTAAAAATGCATTTATAATAAAATATTCGCAATTCTAACATTTGATGTCTATCTAGTTGCTAATGTCAAGAATCAGTATCCTGATTCTTGCATGTTATGTCTAGACCTACATATATATATATATATATATATATATATATATATATATATTTATGCATATATGCACATTTAAGAGTAATTCAAACTTTTTAGCATTGCAAAGTGTTTCTCACCTACCATCTGGAAATGAAACGCTATGAACATCACATTAATGCATGAGCCCTTCTGGACCATGAATCAGAACACAGAGGGAAACAGGAAGGTGGACTTTTAGCCCTACTGGCAGAGGATACTTCATTGTGCAAGAATCTATTGCATTTTTGCTATTTGAGAGAAAAGATTTGATGAGTTAATTAATTTTCCTTTTCTCCTACCCAAGTGCTTGAAGGGCTCAAATCCTCCCACTCTCTGTGACCATGCCCCTCTTAGCATTCAGACACAGTCTTTTGTTTAGAAGACATTGGGCAAGACCTGTAGAGAAAAATTTCCCTGCAACTTAACTGAAATTCATAGAAAAAGAGGATTAGGTAACTGGTAGTCTGTGACAATACTGAGCAGAAGATTCTGCATGTCAGAAGCACCAGTGTGTTAAAGGAGGAATTAACATACGAAAGCCAACCCAAACAAGTAACTGCCCAATCTGTTTTTAAAAACATCCAACAGGCCGGCGCGGTGGCTCACGCCTGTAATCCCAGCACTGTGGGAGGCCGAGGCGGGCAGATCACGAGGTCAGGAGATCGAGACCATCCTGGCTAACACGGTGAAACCCCGTCTCTACTAAAAATACAAAAAAAAAAAAGTTAACCAGACGTGGTGGCGGGTGCCTGTAGTTCCAGCTACTGCTGAGGCTGGGCCAGGAGAATGGCGGGAACCCGGGAGGCGGAGCTTGCAGTAAACGGAGATCACGCCACCGCACTCCAGCCTGAGCGACAAGCGAGAATCTGTCTCAAAAAACAAAACAAAACAAAAAAACCTCCAACAGCAGAGCATTTCAGCCAACGGTTCAATGTTTAAATAACGTTTTCCTGTGGATGCTCTGTATCAGTGGTCAGCAAACCCTAGCCGGCAGGCTGAAATCAGACCACGGACTGTTTTTGCAAATAAAGTTTTACTGGAGGACAGCCATGCATTGATTTGTGCATTGTTTATGCCTGCTTTCAGGTTAAGATGACACAGCTGAGGAATTAAAAAGTCTGAAATATTTACTCTCTGGCCCTTTACAGAAAAAGGTTGCTGACCACTGCTCTATTTCTTTTTATAATTAATTAATTTATTTATTTATTTATTTTTATTTTCTTTTTGGAGACGGAGTCTCGGTCTGTCGCCCAGGCTGGAGTGCAGTGGTGCCATCTCAGCTCACTCCGCCTCCCAGGTTCACGCCATTCTCCTGCCTCAGCCTCCCTAGTAGCTGGGACTACAGGCACCCGCCACCACGCCCGGCTAATTTTTTGTATTTTTAGTAGAGACGGGGTTTCACCGTGTTAGCCAGGATGGTCTCGATCTCCTTACCTCGTGATCTGCCCGCCTCGGCCTCCCAAAGTGCTGGGATTACAGGCCTGAGCCACCACGCCTGGCCTACCACTGCTCTAATTCATGACTAGCTGAAATTTTGCTCAACAAAGGAGGGGTCATTCTCCTCAGTTAGAGCCTCACTGAAAATAGAGAACCACCCACAATGCCATCTCTACAAGTAACCTTCATATGAGAAGTCTTAAATACCCACTCTTAAAATGAAGTAACCTTGTTTATCTAATCCCCTTGATTTAACCTTCTCTCTCTTATCTGGAACCAACATTTACAATTCCCACATGTGCTTAATTGTTAAACAGGCTCACAGGTTAAAGGTACGTATGCAGAAGGCTAAAATGTTAATCATATATTATTCAAAAACTTAGGAGTAATATTAATTTTTTCCTTAACCAGAGGCCCTTGAACATTTAAAGAAGTGAGCCATACCTAGATACCTCATGGGGTTCAGATCACTCCCATTTTTCTGCTCCCCTAAATTCTGAACACTATGTCAATTTTCAGACATGCTTTGGGCAGTCTGTGTGGCAGGGATACCACAGGTATAGCAAGGGCTTCCATACTAAAATGCAAATTGGGTTCTGATGAATGCAACTATTGCAAAACTATGGAGTGATTAGAAACCTTTCTGTTCTTTCTGCTTAATGCGGGTGAGCACTAATTTACTTTATTTTCTTCTCTGTACGTATTTCTCCACAAAAATGCACAGACTACTGAGAATGACTATGAGAGCAATAAAGAATGGGCTGAGCCTCCAGACAGCTATCCTAACACAAGGATGATGTGACTAAGAATTCTGCTGTCCCAGGCTAGCAGAAGGTGTGCTTGCTTCGTGAACAAGCACTTCGTGCTTGTCTTTCCACAGCCTAGTGGAAAGATGGTTTTGCCTGGCCTCGATTGCTGGCTCAGCCACCCACAGTTCGGTGAACTTGAACAAATTCTGTACTCTGTCTGAGCCTAACCTGTAAAACGGAGCTTTCGTGTGTCTTGCAGAATTACTATGAGGATATAAAATAATAGCCAGCCAGCATATAGCATTTGATACATGACAGTTTTCACGACTGTTATTCTTATTGCCAGGACGCTATACAGCTACATACTCCAAGAGTAAGAGTGTCAGAGAGTGGGGTAAGAGGAGACAGACCACAGGCATTCTGGAATAACCACTATGGTCATCATCTCACCTCCCTTAATGTTGACAGTTTGCATGGCCCCGGAGATATTTAGAGAGCCCTTCCACAGTTTCTGCGCCACTCCCTTTCCTTTTCTCCCTCTGCCTAGAAAGTCAGGGACCTCTGTGACAAATTGCAGACACCCTTGGAGCAAATGCAATGAAAGCTCAGAACCACAGGGAATTCCTAGACATGCAACAGCATGGCTGGGTCCTGCTTTTACTCAAAACGTTCATTTCCTCTAGCTCCAGAGAAACAGACAATTTAGCATTGAAGTAGGAGCTTCACTTGGTTTCTCTTCCAATTCCCCTCACAGCCAATGGGCCTTTGGTTTCATCCTGAACGTGCCCTAATAGTCCACATCCTGTTCATCTTTCTCTGAAAGATCAAGAAGCTACCCAAGCCCATGGACTCCACGCTCCTCAGGAGGCCAGACCGGGGACTGAGGCATGAGGAAGCCAAGAAGACAACCTGTAGTGCTCACCCCAACAAGGCTGGCATTAGGAGGTGTGGGAGAGGTGGCTGCCTGCACCCTATAACCTGGGAGGAAGGGGGTGGGGACAGGACTTAGGGAGAGTGTATTATTTTGCTAGGTCCACCACAACAAAGTACCACAACCTAGATGGCTTAAAACAGGAGAAATGTATTGTCTCGCAGTTCTGGAGGCTGAAAGACTGAAATCCAGGTGTTGGCAGGGGCGTGCTCATCTGAAACCTGTAGGGGAGGACCCTTCCTTCCATCATTTGTGTGCAGCACTCCATGCTGCCTGCGACATCACATGGCACTCTCCCTGTGTGTCTTCATGTTGCCTTCCCTGTACGTGCTCTTCTCTTATAAGAACACCAGTCATACTGGATCAGGGCTCACTCTACTCCTGTGTGACCTCATCTAGACTTGATTATGTCTACAAAGACCCTATTTCCAAATAAGGTCATATTGACAGGTTCTAGAAGTTGAGACTTCAGCCTATCTTCCGGGGGAGGACACAATTTAAACCCATAACAGGTAGTGAAAGGGGGGCAGTGGACTCCAGAGGTCTAACTTCCTCAGGTCTCCCCGGAAGCCCGGCACCACCACTCCTTTTTACAGTAATATCCTTAGGGTTTTTTACCTTTAACCTTCATCCGCTTTTCCTCCTGTGACACCCAACATTATAATCCTCTGTGGATCTTCTTCACAACTAGATTTCTGAGGAGTGGGATGGGCAGAAGAGCTGCAACCTCAGAATCTGCATTTTCTAGCCAGCCTGAGAATCACAGTCGTCAGGAAGACAATAGGAGATTTGCTCTATTGCTAAGAGGGAGCAGGGACCCCTCTCTAAGAGGCTTGTGGCCTCCCAAAGCAGAAAAATAAAGGAAAATCTTGAGCTTCTCCAAGGGAAATTCCACGCACCTAGCTAGCCCTGAGAAGTAAATAAGCAACTTGTTAAGCTAGAAAGTAATAGTAGCCTAAAAACAATAGCCAAGGAAGCTAGATTCACCAGATGTTTGGTTCCCCTATAGAAACTAAAGATAACATCTTAACATATATCTCTGAGTTGTTTTTTTAGAAACCTGGACCCCCACAAAATGGATTCTCCAGCACATAGACCTCAGATAAGGGGGAACTGAATACCGAACTCTACCTATCATTCTTTGTTCTAAATTTCTTCCTGAGGGACCTGGAGAAAAGTCACACTCAGGGAGTTAACATTTGTTTCTGCCAACCCTACATTTAATTAATTAATTAATTAATTACTTATTTAGAGACGGAGTCTTGCTCTGTTGCCCAGGCTGGAGTGCAATGGCAGGATCTCGGCTCACTGCAACCTCCGCCTCCCAGGTTCAAGCAATTCTCCTGCCTCAGCCTCCTGAGTAGCTGGAATTATAGGCATCCGCCACCATGCCCAACTAATTTTCATATTTTTAGTAGAGACGGGGTTTCACCATGTTGGCCAGGCTGATCTCAAACTCCTGCCTGACCACAAGTGATCCGCCCGCCTCAGCCTCCCAAAGTGCTGGGATTACAGACGTGAGCCACCGCACCCAGCCAACCCTAAATTTTTAAACAAAGCTTCTCCTTAACCAATTGCAAATCAGAAAATCTCTGAATCTACCCATGACTCATAAGCCCCCACTTCAAGATATCTCTCCCTTTTAGGCCAAAACCAGTGTGTAACCCCCGCGTATTGATTTATGATTTTACCTATAACATCTGCTTTCCTGAAATTTACTCCTGCGTTGAAAAACACTTGCCTGCAAGTCAATGGGGAGGTCAGGATTTGAGTGTTAGCTGCCTGGTCCTCCTTGCTTGGTGCCCTGCCAATAAATGCCTGGCTTTCTCTTGCTGCTATCCTGATGTCAGTGTTTGTCTTTGTTGTGCCGGGCAAGCAGATCCCAGTTCGGTTTTATAATGTTGCCAGCCGTATCCACTTATGGTGGAGAGATCGCAGATCCTTTTGGAGTTCAGATATGGATAAACTAAAGGAAAAAGAGAAGGCTTGGGGAACTTGGTGTGGGATAAAGAGGACAAGGGATTAGAATAACGATGCTGAGAATCTTAGGGTGGGGAAATATCTTCCCACTTCTCTCTTTTGCCAACAATTGGCCCTGGACACCAGCCTTTATATATGGAAGCCAAGATAAATATTCCGCCATGTTGCTCCCATCCCCTTGTCAGTTAGCAAGTTAGGAGAGTCAGCCCAAAAGGCTAGGCCAGGTTCTCCATTCCTCTAAGATTATCAGGGCACAAACTGAGGCCCCACTAAGTCAAAACACCATTACCTGAGTAGACTCAGACACCTTGCTGATGTGGAAATGTGAGAGTAGTTAAGAAACAGTAACAGGGCTTGTCCTGCCCTACTTCATCATATGCTCCATAAGTGATAGATGCATAGGGCATCTGACTAGGAATAAGCCTGTTATTCCACTCCAGGGTAGGGATGCTTCCACTCCAGGGGAGGGGTGCTGGTGTTTATCTTCTCTGCACACTGGGACCCAGAATTTTTACTGCAAAAAAGAGTTGAGGGGGCACCTACTTTGTAGTACCTATCTACTACCTTTGTGGTAGTTGAAGACACTCTTCCATAGAACTCAGTGAAAATAACAAAAAGGAAAACTGAGAGTGCTTGAACCAATACAATGAAGTGAATTATAATTTACTAAGTATACAACAAGCTATAAATAATACAGAGTTATAGCCTGGTGTACTTCCCATGCATCCTGTTAAAAAGATCCTGACCTTCCAAATATTGGAAGGAGACTCTGGGTTCCTCTTCTTCAACTTCCTTTCAATATTGCTTAAGAATTAGCTTCCTGGAAGGCTGGTGGCTGCCTGGTAGAGGAGAAACATATAGGAAAGCATTCAAGAAAGGAGTCATTGATCTTGAGCAAAGTAAAGAAGAGAGGCTGTTCCGGAAGTGAAAGGACAGAATAGACTCTGCATTTCCAGGAGGAAGAGTCATATTAAATGTCCAAGTATATGGACAAAGATGCCCCACTGAAGAAGTGGGGCAAAGAAAGGAATACTGTGGCCATTCACAGGAAGGGCTGGGCTAGGGGTAAAGATGTCAGTGTCCATCAAGGAAAGAGACTTCTGGGGAAGGGGGTGGGAGGAATATATAATCAGTTTCATGCTTCTGTGTTTGGGGCCTAGAACACTAGGATGTGGTCCTGTTTTCCACAGTTGATGAATTGATATAGAATAAGCTGTTTTCACTAGTAGCTGTTAGTGGAGCACTGACTCTGGAGCTAAGACTCTCTAGGTTTGAATCCTAGCTCTGCCATCAGAGTCACATGACTTTGATCCAATTTAATTATCTTATCTGTTTCTTAGTCACAAAGGACTTATCTATAAAATGAAGATAAAAATAGTACCTACTTCTAAGTGTTTTGTAAAACTGAATTCATCTGAATAAAACAGAGCGTCTGGAACACAGTAAAGACTCTTAAACATTCTTTATAAGAAAACTAATTAGCCAAAATTGCCATGAGGGTCAGGTTTGATTCTGGTTTTGACTGGGGATCTGATTCTGCATTGTCTTTTGACCCCTTTCTAATTTGTACTTGACCATATTTTCCGATGTCCCACCACAGTTCATGCGGAATAAGTCAGAACCTTATAAGGGGGAAATACAATTTCAGAGAATGTGTGTGCATTTGCTTACAGCTGAAGGTGTAAGCTTCAAGTCTCTCTCTCTCTCTTTTTTTTTTTTTTTTTTTTTTTTTTTTTTTTTTTTTTTTTTTTTTTTTTTTTTTTTAGTATTTCCAAATATGCTCCCCTATGTCTAGCTATTTCTGTTTGTGCTACTGCATAGATTGGGGGCACATTTCTCATCTTCAAAAGGGATATCTCTTCTGTAGTTCTTAAAAATGTCTGCTTGTAGCTTCCTGAGAATGACTCTTCCACTTGCCCTGCTATGATGGGATGGGTTTGTGGACTCTCCTGGATTTCTGGGGGAAGAGAAAAACTTCCAGATGAATTTAACCCAGTAGTTCCCCCACTACTTAGAAGTCATTTACTATGTGCATATTTCCTATATTGTACTGTTTATTATCAGTATCCTCTTCCTGTCTCTCCTTTCCTACTTTACCCCTACTGCCCTATCTCTCGCTTTCAATATAAAAAAAATGTCCACAGACATCTGTGCCCTGAACTGTTTTCTGTTTAGAGTTCATGTCCATTGTCTTGCTTCATATACAGTGTGATTTGATGGGTGCATATGGCTATATCTGTCCCAAAGTCTGAAATTTCCATGATTAAACACTCTCCTCTGGCTCAAGGCATCTTCTCCTAAAGACTCCTGTACAAATACAAGCGATCTCCCTTAGGAAAATTGACTCACTGGTAACATCTCCATGGTTTGTTAGATTTCTCCTTGACACAGTGTGGCAGCAGGCTCTCAAGGGCACCAAATTAGTCTGTGAAGGAAGAAGAAGTGTGGTTCGATAAGAAGAAAAATCCTTCTGCCCAGCAGGCCCTAACAGCCCAAGGAAGGGGGCTGTCCATGCAAGATACTCTGCCCTGGGATCATGGCCATCAGATGGGAAAAGTGGGAACAGACTGTTCCAAAGGGTGAAGAGAGAAACACCAAAGATGAACTCAACTTATTAGCAAAGGGCCTTCAATGAGATCTACTGTTTAGTTCATTTCTAAAAGGCATGCTTTATGTTTTAGGGACTTTCTATTTTTTACAGCTTAGAAGAACATGTTTTCATTAAGGAGAGCTGTGCCCAAGATAATGTTACTCAGAATGTTAAAGTTGATGTGCAGACATTGACTTGAAAAGGATGTATTTTCAATCCTCTGCTTGCTTTTAGAATCCGGAGACAGGCACAGCCCCAGGGTCCAAGGGTTTCCTTTGGTACTGGGGTTGAATTCCTTTCCCCTTCGCATTCCGACCTTCCTGGGAGTGCTCTCCTTGGTCTTGGGGCTCTTCTCCCTTCTGCACAGAGCACCCTTAGATTGCTGGCTCCCTGTATCCTTCCTAATAAGACTCTGTTTAACCCAAAATTTTATTATTGTGCATTTTGAATTCTATTTTTATGAAAATGAAAGAGCTGATGTGAAATACACATAGGACACATAACAATTAAACAAATACAACATAATCCCTTTTAAAATCTTATAAAAGATTATCCTATCTGTTTAAAGCAGATCTCGGCTTTAGAATAATTTGAGATTTTTTTTCCCCCTTCTTTTCTTTTTAAAAGAAGGCAGCAAGTCAGAGTGAAAAAAACCATGAGCCATGAACCCAGACACACATGAATTTGAAACAATTCTGTCTCACGCCTGAAGTGTGGCTAGATAAGTTGCGTAAGGTCTCTGTGAGCTGCACCCGTTCAGCTTGGATATAAATCGTTATGTTGTAGAGTTTTTGTAAAGATTAGGAGTAATTCTTCAATCCTAAGGCTGCTTTGAGGGCTTAAAAAATTCATATATGTCAACTAATTAGCAAACTGCCTAGTACTTAGCAAAAGCTATAAATACCATGTACTCTTACTCATATTATTGATAAAAATCAATAATATAAGGAAGAAAAACTAGAGACAGAAAAATAAAATTAAGCCAGATAAGGAATAGAGAAGAAACGCTGAGCAGAGAGGAGTAAAGTTATATTCTTTTTCACTTTGAGTTAAGGTCCTGACTTTCTGACTCTGGGCACTCAACAGCGGAAGAAAGATGAGAACCTCCTATGGCAGGGAAGACGGAGCAAGGAGGAAAGTGACAGAGGAGAAGGGGGCATATAGGCTTTCAAGCAGCTGCAGTGTGGAAGCATTTGGTAATAGCTTGAAAATGGAAAATGCCATTATCATAAAAGCATACAAACAAGGAAATAGAGTACTGTTCATTGTTTTAAAGTCACTTAGTCAATAACATTTATATTTTTGTCTGATTATGAAAGTAGTACATTTTCATATTGAAAAATTGGAATATGCAGAAAGACACAAAGACAAAAATGAAAATAATCTGTAACACGTAGAGGAACATTCATCATTTAGGGTAAGTCCTTTAGCCTCATCTGTGTCTATTTACATTTCTTCTACAAATTTGAGCTTATTTTATGAAAGTAGTATAGCTAATGAGACAGCCAAGTGAAAAGGGGTCACCGGAGGATCTACTACTGGCCTGCACAATGGGAGGATGGGGTGGAGCCTGGGGAAGTTCATGCAGTTTGCAGCAGGGAGGAGTCTGGCTGGTCTTGTTCCTGTGTGGTAACCTGGGATTCAGTCGGTGAGGTGGACCGCCTGTTAGCAGCAGGACTCCACGTTACTTTGCTGAGCTGCTTTTCCTTTTTTCCTTTTCACCCAATAAATTCCATTCCCCTCACCCTTCAAAGTGACTGTGAGCCAAATCTTTGCTGGTCATGTGACAAGAACCCAGTTTTGTCCTACCACACTAGCTTTTTACTTAATTATATATGAACATTATCTATGTCATGAAATATTCTAGCATGTCTTATTTTTAAATGTGCAATTAAAAATTCGAACATATAAAAATAGAGAGACACCAAAATAATAAACCTCGTGTTCCTATCACTCAAATTCAACAATTATCAACTCATGGCCAATTTTCTTTCATCCATACACTATCTACTTCTTCTACTCAACTCCTTAGATTATCTTGAAGCAAATCTCAGACACGGTGGAATTTTATCTACAAATATTTCAATGTGTATGTAAGACATGGGATTCTTCTAATGAACAGAATTAAAATTGTCACACCTAAAAATTAAAATTAACTTCTTAGTTTCATGAAATATAAATTTGCCGTTTACTTTTTCCTGATTGTCATATCATTTTTTAACTGTTTGAACCAGGGTCAGATTTTTGGTGTTTAGAGATTAGGCCAAAACTCTGAGTTTAAAATGAAAGTATTAATATGAACTCACAATATATTTTGTCTAAAACAAAAACTGTATTTTTTAAGCTCTGTATACTGAAAAAGCCTAGGACAATGACTAACCCAGGAGCAAAGACCACCTCTAATGCCAACATTATAGACTCCAAATACCATTTTTCACTAAAAGAAAATAGGATTAATTGAAGAAATATTGGATTCCAGGTCTGGGGCAAGAAAAGGACAAGATAAGACTGAAACATCACATGCCAGAAAGCAAAGAACGTGTGCAGGAACATTAGGATGATGTCCAAATGATTCAGGTTTTTGGTTTTAATTCTGTGTATGTGATGAATCACATTTATTGATTTGCATATGTTGAACCAAATTTACATGCCAGGAATAAGCCTGCTTGATCACGGAGAATGAACTATTTGATGTGCTGCTGGATTCAGTTTGCTAGTATTTTGTTGAGGATCTTTGTATCTGTGTTCATCAGGGATATTGACCTGTAGTTTTCTTTTTTTGTCATGTCTTTGCCAGATTTTGGCTTCATAGAATGAATTAGGGAGGAGTCCATTCTCCTCAATTTTTTGGAATAGTTTCAGTAGAATCGGTACCAGCTCTTCTTTGTACGTTTTGTAGAATTCAGCTGTGAATCCATCTGGTTCACAGGTTGGTTGGTAGGTTTTTATTACTAATTCAGTTTTGGAGCTCAATATTGGTCTGTTCAGGGTTTCAATTTCTTCCTGATTCAATCTTGGAAGGTTGTCTGTTTCCAGGAATTTAATTTCCTCGATATTTTCTAGTTTGTGTGCATGGAGGTATTCACAATGGTCTGTGAGGATCTTTTGTATTTCTGTGGGATTGGTTATGATGTCACCCTTGTTGTTTCTGATTGTGTTTATTTGGATCTTCTCTCTTTGTTTCTTTGTTAATGTAGCTAGCCATCTATCAATCTTGTTTATCCTTTCAAAGAATCACATGATCATCTCAATAGATGCAGAAAAACCTTTTGCTAAAATCCAACATCCTTTCATGAGAGAAACCCTCAATAAACTAGGCATCAAAGGAACATACCTCAAAATAATAAGAGCTGTCTATGACAAATCCACAGCCAGCATCCTACTGAACATGCAAAAGCTGGAGGCATTCCCCTTAAGAACTGGAATAAGACCAAGGATTCCCACTCTCACCACTTCTATTCAACATAGTACTGGAAGTCCTACCCAGAGCAATCAAGCAAGAGAAAGAAATGAAAGGCATCCAAATAGGAAAAAACATAAGTCAAATGATATCTTTTCACAGATGATATGATTATAAACATAGGAAACCCTAAAGAGCCCACCAAAAGGCTCCTAGAACTGATGAATGACTTTAGTAAAGTTTCAGGATACAAAATCAATTTACGAAATTTACTAACATTTCTATACGCCAATAACATTCAAGCTGAGGGCCAAATCAAGAACACAATCCCATTTACAATAGTCACAAAATAATGAAATACCTAGGAATACATGTAACCAATGAGGTGAAAGCTCTCTACAAGGAGAACTACAAAACACTGCTGAAAGAAATCATAGATGATACAAACAAATGGGAAAACATTCTATGCTCATGGATTGGAAAACTCAATGTTATTAAAATGGCTATCCTGCCCAAAGCAGGATGAAGATTCAATGCTATTCCATCGAACTGCCAACATCGTTTTCACAGAATTAGAAAAAAATATCTAAAATTCATATGGAACCAAAAAAGAGCCTGAATCACCAAAGCAATCCTAAGCAGAAAGAACAAACCTGGTGACATCACATTACCCAAATATAAACCATACTATAAGGCTACAGTAATCAAAACAGCATGATACTGGTACTAAAACAGACCCATAGACCAATGGAACATAATGAAGAACCCAGAAATAAGGCCACACACCTACAACAATTTGCTCTTCAACAAAACTGACAAAAATAGGCAATGAGCAAAGGACTCCCTATTCAATACATGATGCTGGGATAACTGGATAGCCCTATGTAGAAGACTGAAACTGGACCCCTTCCTTATACCATATACAAAAAGCAACTCAAGATGGATTAAAGTTTTAAATGTAAAGCCTCAAACTAAACAAATCCTAGAAGAAAAGCTAGGGACTACTATTGTAGATATTGGCCTTAACAAAGAATTTATGGCCATGTTCTCTAAAGTAATTGTGACAAAAAAACAAATTGATGAGTGAAACCTAACTAAACTGAGCTTCTTCACAGCAAAACAAACAAACAAAAAAACTACCAAGTAAACACACACTACAGAAATGAAGGAGAAAACTATAGATGAAAAAGACACTTAAGAGACATTCAAGCAATTACATTGTATACTACAAGTTTAATTTATTCAAGCTGTTTTGAGGGATACCTAGTTGGTCCAAATTTTTGTTTTAACAACTAATACTATGAGAAATATCCTGTTATATGCATATATCTTTGCACACTTTATGTTTTTTCCCTAGTTGAAATTCTTAGAAACTAAATTCCTTGGTCTAAAGTATATCCTCTTTAAAGCATGGTACAATTTTGTTTTTATTTATTGGTGATTTAACAAATACCATGAGACTGGAAATCTTAGACCCTATGAGATAAACAAAAAAAAGGTGTGACTGTTACTCTCTAATCTCAACTCAATTCGAGATATAAAAAGAGAATTTCAAATGGTGTCAAGTTAGTGGGTTGGATTATAAGTACTGGAACAGTTCAGAGAAAAAAAGAAAGTTCTGTGGTTGGAGTGATCCAGGAAATCTTCATGAAGGAGGTAGAATTTGAGTCCATGATTGAAGAAAGAAAAGATTCACAGAGTTGGGGGGAAGCATATCAGGTTATAGAACATACACAGGCCAAATTGGAGCCACAGTGGAGCTTGATTTGGACAGCAGAGTGTTTTTCTTCTTTAATTTTAATTAGTTGTCAATATTTCAAAATCAAGAGATTTCTTATGAAAAATCTGTATTTCTGACCTAATACAAGAATGACCTGACAATACTGGGTGCACAGTCTCTCATGCTACCCGTTGCCTGGAGTTGAAAATTGGCACTGCCATTTAGATAGGGTTTGCTCTCTCCAGCATTCTGTGGGCCCCACTTGGCCCATGGCACTGATTTATGTACCCAGTCCCTGTGAACTTGGGATCTGGTATATAGCATGAGGAAAGTCACATGGGTAGATGAGGAAGATCATGCCCCAAAGACATGTAGGTGGACTAAACCAGTCACTGTGGATGGGTCACACTTGGGAGTAGCATGAAATGATATTGAAAAAGTAAGTTGGGATCAGATCATGAAAAGTCTTCCATGCCAGACTCAGAATTGCCCTTAAATCTTGCAAGAGAGTCTTTCCCTTAGCACTGTGTTTGAGAAAGCCCTGCTCTGACCCTCCTCTAGCCATACCCCGCTACACAGGATTAGTAATCCACAGGGTTAAAGGACCATGTCCACCTTCTCCCAGGACTGTCCTCCCCCTCTAGACCATGCTCATTCTCATGTTCAGAATCCTGGAATTTGCTGCCTCAATGGCCCTGACCCCACTTCCAGGTCCTGAACAAGCCTCTTCTTCTAGTCCATCCTCTTAAGGATAGACCACACCACCAGCATACATCCCTAAATCCAAGAATGGCCAAGAGGTGACTGCTTGCACGTGGAGGCTGCAGGGTTATGGACAGCATTTGACTGCAGGGTGGCTGTTCACACACATGTCTATTTGGCCCCTTGTGGAATTGAGAGTGAAAAGAGGGGTGAGTCAGAGATCTTATTTGTATTTTTATTGCAGTCCTACAAATGTTAGGGGTTGGTCTGATTGGTCTAAAACGTTTTTAATACAGCATTCCATAGGCAATGGGGAGCCACAGATGGGTTTTTGAACATGGAAGTACCATGGTGAGAACAAGATTTAGGAAGGTTTCTTTTGCAGCTCTATAGAGGATGGATTGATTGGATTGGGAAGGGAGGCAGGAAGCTCAGCTCAGAGGTTTTTGCAATAATATGAATAAATAAATTATGAGTCAGCTGGGATGGGGATAGAAACAGAAATTTAGGAAAATTCAAACATCATTAAATTGCATGGCAGTATAATCTCCACTTCTGAAAAATTACAGTATTGCCCAAATGTTCCAGATCCTCTTCTATGTGATAGCTCCATTGGCAAACCTCAGAAACTCGGGTTTATAAAATCATGATGGTAACTAGATTAAAGAATCAATTAAAAATTTTTGGATTTTGTGCCTAGATATGATTTCAAAAGAAGGACAGTTCAGGCAGAAGTGAAGTGTTCGTTTAGAAGAGAACACAGAGGATGGCTATAACAGAGAAGACTTTAATAGCGAGATGTACCAGAAGTTGGTAGGAGAAAGCTAACAGTGAAATTGTGGTGATGGAGCAGAGAAAATTTTCAGCAAGGGAGATGGAAGGCAGATGGGAGTACTGTGAAATTAAAGAAGGAGGCAGGGTAGTTATTCATAGCTATTCTTCTGTTATAACTCCGAAATATGTGTGCTTAAAGAATGAATAGAAAGTAATTGATTTGAAATAGAAAAGCATTAAAGCTTAGAAATATGGAAACATGAGAAATGACCCTGAATTAAATGTCTTTGAAATGGTTTTTAGGGCTTTCTTTGGTCCATGTAAGTCACCTTAACAAAATACTTAAATAAAACATTTTGAAAAAATAGTCACTGGACTTTTTGAAAGAAAAAAGCCCTACTGATTCAAGGCAAACTGTATGGCTAAAAATTATGAAAACTGTTGTAGGACTCCAAAAGGCAGCCCTTGCCTCAATGTGGGTGCTGGGTTTTGTTCCCCAGAGGGGGGTCATGTTACCAAACACCACTTGTCCCAAGTCCAGTTTTCTAGATGAGACCCTGCAAGGGATGATGTGACCAAAAGCAATTCTCTATGGGGGAGGACAGCTAGGCATGGTCACTAGCCAGCACTGCAGCTGCTGGGAGACAAGTGCACCAGCTGGTAAGGCAGAGCTGGCAGGGCACTGAGAGCCTCCACTACACCACCTAATCACCTTCAACCTGGAGATGCTTCCCACCACGATGAAACTGTGTGCTTTCATCACAGTCAAAATTAAAAGACCATGAGGCAGCTTAGTGCAGAGAAAAGAATCCCTTTGATGGAGGTAGCTGACCTGGGAAAAGGTTTCTCTTCCACCACAACTATGAGATTTGGGGCAAGTCACTCGGCCCCTCTAAGCTTGTTTCCTCATTCATAACGTCAGAAAAATTAAAAAGACTACTTTGAGCATCATAGTAGAAAATACAACATACATAGACAATATATTGATGCATGATATTCAAGTGTACCATATACTTGTTTATATTAATGAGAAAAGATCTGGAAAGCTATATACTAAGCTTAACTGTAAGTTATCCCTGAGTGAGGGGCACTGTGGATGGTTATAGAGATAAGTCCAACAGTGTGGTGAACAGTGTAGACTTTGGAGCTAGGCTGTTTTTTGGACTCTGGGCAAGTTGTTTAACCTCTCTGTGCCTGAGTTTCCTTTTCTGTAAAAGAGGGATAGGTAAAAACATACCTCATAAGGTTGCTTTGACAATTAAATGAGCTTATATGTAAAAATCATTTATAATTTTGCCACGCATGCTGTCTGAGGAATTTAACTGTTAGATATTCATGTTCTTTTATTTTGCTTATTCTTGCCCCTAATTTTTCTCCAGTGATTGTACATCGATTTTATAAGAAAAACATATAAAACATAGAAAACAGTTCTTTTTAACATGTGAACTATTAATAGCTGGTAGACATTTTAATTAACTTTTATTTTAAATGGAAATAAAATAATTAAAACTGGTCAAGCAATACATCAGATAGAGAATAATGGTCATAAGCTTTCTACTGTTCCACTCAGGAGCATTAAGTTTCCTAGCCTTGAGGTTGATGCATTTGCATGAGTTTTCGCTGCTATTATTTTTATCTCTCCTTTTGCACAGCAGTGAGAATCTGAAGTCCTGCCTTGCATTCTGTTTTCTTCACAGCCAACTCCGTGTAAATGCAACATCAGTATTTCAACTTTTAGCCGTGGGGGTCATCTTGTATAGCTGCCTAAACTATGCAGTGTTTTTTTTTATTTTAAGAGTGTGAAACAGTAACCGTTTCTGCCCCACTCATAATAGACAAATGAATGCAAAATGGCTGAATCATCAGCAGCTCCTGGTAGACCCTAAGACCTGTGGACAATAAACCTCTCCTGAGACCAGACACTTCTGTCACAGTCTAGTGCTGTTGTGGCCAGCACTAGAGAGAACGTGTGAACTCAACACGTTCTCCACATACCAGGTGTCTCTTGCCTAAGGTGTGGGGGTTCAGGACAGGCAACTGTTGTTTTATCAAGAATATTCAGCTGGCTGAGCAAGGCCAATATTGAAAAAATTTATTATTTGAATTGTTCAATTCCCTGGGAACTTTCCTTTATTGCACAGGAGGAATGAGGAAGTGACAGCACCACACACACACACACTCACACACTCTCTCACACACTCACAATGCTTTAGGTCAAATTATCATCAAGGAGCCAGTAGGATTTCTAAGAGAAAATGGGCTGTTGCAATCATGCTTTCAATCCAGCCACTACACTTGTCAGGTAATTGCAAGCCAGGGGCAAGCCACAAATACCATTAAATACAGACATTATCGTTTCTGACGCCCACAAGCGCCATCATAATAATGAACTACCGATATACTCAGATTCCCTGAGCACATGGACTATACATTTCACAAGAACTTTTTAAAGTCCAGACGGATGGAGGAACTCTCCAGGCTGTAAGATTTCTTTGGAGACTAGATGAATTCAGAGGGATAAAGTTAATTGAGGTAAAACAAAAATGGTGATGGATTTATTCTAAATTTAGAGAGCAGAAAGGTTTTTCTTTTTCAGTTCAGCTCTTTCCTTCCAAGATTTCTTTCTGTTTTTTTTCCAGTGAGTCTATTAGGAAGGCTCTCTAGACCTAATTGGCAAATGGAAATAAATAAATCATGGGTACCCACCCAAGCATTTTGAGGGAATTTATAGCCAGAATTGTGTACATATTGATCAAAACAGGCATCCTGCCACAGTCGATGAGGTCCCTGGCAGACAGACCTCGGGAAAACTGAGCAAAATTATAATACCATAAACCACAGAATCACTAAACATTTCAGCATATATCACAAATAAAGCGTTATGACTTTTATGAGAGGAAATGATTCCTGATGGAGCCAGCAGACGGCTTGGAGGTGGCAGGCGTGAAAATAGGAGATTCCAGGAAACTCAATTTATTTCCGTGTTTCAAAAACCTTAAACAAGGCTTTATTTCAAAAGTAATTTAAAACATTGTCAGCCTGAGTTGGGGTGGGGACTTATCGGAGGGAATGTTCATTAAGAGATTTTGAAACAAGTCAAAGTTTAGGGCCGAATAAGTGTTTTTCTGGAGAAAGAAACATAAAAAGTAGCCTCTCTGGAAAAAAAGTGCCACTTAATGTATTTTATAAATGATCAGGAAGAGGGAATACAGAAGAAGGAATACCTTCAGGGTTGCAAAGCCAGTAGATGTTTCTAGGTGGTTTACTGGTAACTGAAGGAAACAATTGAGTCTGTATGGGGTACAATACGACATGCGAGCTTCATGATGGGTCAGTCAGAGGAAATACCTTTAAGAAAAGGAACAAAAATTGCTTCTAAAATTATAGCCTCTGACATAATTGGTCCAATTAATAAATATTCAGTGTCTTTTATGTGCAAGGTACATGTATGCAAATTCTGGAGCAGGGCAACATTGCTTTACAAAGTATCCTGAAGATGTGGGGCCAATGTGTTGCTAAAGCCAAAAGGGAAAATAAGCTCTAGTTATCATTAGAGTGAGAACCAGAAACAAATTGGAAAATGTCTTTAACTTTTGCACAAAATCATGGTGTGTGCATATCTTGAAAACTGGGTCAATTTTTGACACAAAATGTAGCAAAGCGACTGAACAGGGAAAATATACTGGGAGGTCAGAGAGCCTGATTCACACATAGGGAGAGACATAGATCTTAACACTGGGCTAAGAAGAAATCAATACCTGTTCAATGACATTTCAAGGGCTTCTGAGAAGGTTCATATGACCTTAATCTCTATCCTTCCCTTCTTATGCAAACATCTTAATATATATCTTTTACATTTCCAATTTTGATTTTCTTACCTCCATTGCAGTCTTTAATCATTTAATCAAGTATCTGGACTGATTGCGCCAATGAAGTACTTTTCTAAGGGAATTAACAATTTCCTAACTCCAAATCCCATAGAGAGCTTTTCTTCTCTTGATTTGCTCTTTCTCCATTGGCCATTCCCTTCTTAAAGTTCTCTTCTTCCATAGCTCCTGTGGTGCCACCCTCCCTGGTTTGCTTTCTGCCTTGGATTATTTCTTGTCCCTCCAATGGCTCCTCACTGTCTACTTGCCCCTTTGGTTAGGTCATGCCTGCCTCTTCTCACTCTGCATGCCCACCTGTGATCCTAATCATGCTCATGACTTGAATTACCACCTGTTCTCTGATGAGTTTCACAATCCCGCTCTCGTCTCTTGACCCCAGCTCTCCTCTGAGCTCTAGATCCATATTTTCGATTGTCAACTAGACGTCCCAGCTGAATGTCCCTAATAAGTACAGAGACAGCATGCCTAAAATCAAACCTGAGTCTCCCTACACCCTCAACCCACTCTCCCCAATTTCTGTGCCACTTGATGGAACCACCATCAGAGCCCTTACGGGCACACATTGGGTCTTGGATGAATTAACAAAAGGCAGCACTTCTCTAGCCTGCTTCCCCCAGCACCAGAGTGGACAGGGGTGCTCAGAGAAGACTTTAGCTTTCGCACCCCCTCTGCTGGGTATCCTTGTGAAGGACACAGATGGAACAACTGTTTGTGGTAAGCAGTCCTGCCATCTCCTTATCACTCAAACAAAACTGAAAACTCAAGAGTCATCACTTCCATAACTACTCAGTCATCAGGTTCTGTCCATTTTATCTTAGAAGTGTCCGTACTATATTCCCCAACAGAAATATATGCTACGGAAAATGCTTTTGCCTAATGTACCAACCTTCAGTTCATACAGTACAGATTAGCAAAGTTTAATTTCTTTCTTATTTGTTGAAAAAAATAAGTATCAATATAAAGTCTTATATTTTCTTTCTCAGCCTAGTAGATAACTGTGTAGACGGATTTATCTCACTTTGGAGACTACTGGTAATGAAGTCCAAACTCCATAGCGTAATGTACAAGACCTTTTATAAGTGGCAACAGAATGCCTTTTGAGCCCCTGCTTCATTCCTCCATGCTTACTCCACCAAGGCCATGGCACGAGGTGTTTCTTCAATGGATCCACATAGCTTCATGACTATGTCCATTCGCACATGCCCTGGCTCTCTGGAATCTCCTGACTCCTCCTTTCCTTAGTGCCCTTTTTATCTTTCAAGGTTTAGCTCAGAATACTTCTTCTGTCAAGCTTCCTCCAATCCTTCTCTCACCTTCTACCTACCCAGCTGCCAACCAGGGAAGAGTTGCTCCCTACCTGTGCTGTGGCCCCTAGCTCCTCCTCCTACATGAAGTATGTATAACAACCCTCTCACACTAGTCGATTACTCATTTTTTAACATGCATTTCTCTCCTGTTAGATTTTTCTCTCTTCAAAATAGAAATCATGTCTTATCCATCTTTGTATACCAAAGACCTAGGATTGTTTGACACATTGTATGTGCTTTGTGACAGTCGAATGAATGAACAAACACATGAATGAAATACACTTAATTGAAGTTCTCTTCAAATACATTGGGCTGTCCCAGGAAGCTGGAAGTTCCTTTTCCCTGTGTCCAAGCAGAGGCTGATTGAGGAATTCAAACATTAACTACATATGTAGACTAGAGATGCTTTAACATACACGAATAACATGCATGTGCCAACAAGGCCCTCTGTAGCCCTCTGAGTTTGATGTAATGACAGACATTCATGCCTTCCTTCTAACCACACTCCCCTCTGGGAGAACTGGGCTGTGAAGTACAGAATTAGGAGAATATTAATTATCCCCGCATAGTTCAGGTTTTTGAGTTGATCACTCATAGACTCCTCAGTAATAAGCCTAACCTTTTATCTGGAGCATCAAGAGAAGATCCTTTCATTTTCAGAGAACAAGGCATTTCCTCTCCACATAGCGCTCCAGACACACAAAGGAAAGGTAGAGATCACAGAGCATCAGTATAGTCAAAAACCTAGAGGCTCATCCTGCTTTTCCCATACAGAAATTTTTAGACATTTTAACAGGAAATTTGTGGCACAGATGGAAAACAAATTTCATCTAAGTTAAGCAGAGTAAATGAGGAAAAAAATCCCTCAAAGATCAAAAAGCTGTGTAAGAGATACTCTAAGGACTCAGATTATATAAATGCCTGTAAGCTACGAGTGTTTTCATACAGTGCTATTAAGAAACCTGCAATTAAGGTGTTGGAGGTTTTTCTTAAATACACACACACACACATCCATACACTCACAGGGAAATCAATCCCCTCTCATAAAAGAACAGTGGTAGGTGTGTGGAGCTGTTTCTGTGCCCCAGGAAGGCACCGCACTTCTCCCGGAAATGCAGGCCCCCTCAGGTCAAGTCGATCTAACCCGTGGAAAGATAAAATTTGCTGCACCACTGAGAGCTCGCAGACAGCAACACCTCCCTGGTAGCCTGCCACTTCTACAAACCCCAAACAAAGAGGTATGAAAAAACCCTGCCACTGAGCAGGGGAAATGTGTTTTCTTATCTGGAGCCAAGGCAGGGATTTGTGTGACACTGCTGTCATTCCCTAACTGAATTACACACGTGTGCTGCACACCTGCAGCCTCTCTAGCTTCAGGCCTCCGTGCCTTGGCTTAGTCAGGTTGCATTAAGGGCACAAATGGACTCAAATTTCAGCAAGACCAACGCCACTGCCAGTGCTCTTTTCCCAGTGCTGACTCACAATTAAAATGTTTGAATAATTTAGACCCACTGTCATCTAAAAAATCCAGCTTACACTTGGATAAATGAGACTCACCCAAAAAAGCGTGACATGGGGAGAACCAGAATTTCAAATCATTTCCTTACAATAGTAGCACTCAGAGTGTAGTCCCCGGACTAGTAGCATTGGCATTAACTGGGAACTTACAAGAAATAAAAATTCTCCAGTGTACATATTCCAAAACATATAGTACATACTAAATATACGTGATTTTTTATTTGTCAATTTAAAAAATAAAAAAGAATAAAGGAATGGAAAAAACCCTCTCTAGACCTCCTGAATCAGAAACTCTGGGGCTATAGCCCAGCAATCTGCATCTTAAGTCTTCCAGGTGATTCTGACTTACCTTGAAGTTTGAGAACCACAGCCGTAGAGATGCAAGTCATGTATGATCCCATTCTATGGCTATTTATAGAATAATATGAATGGTAGAGCAGAACCTGGCTGTTTCCAAAGGTTAAAAAGCAATTATGTTTCTACACTTTCAGATGAGAATTTACAGCTTCTTGGCTTACCTAATTGATTTCAGAAACCATGGTTAAAATCCCAGAGAACATCTACCCCTACTTGTTAGGCTGATTGCTGCTGTGATGTTTGCGCAGCCTGCATCCCTTAATCTTAAACTTTCCAGGGATGCATTATAACTGAGTCTGGTTCATCACGTTCCATACAGGATGAATGCTTTCCCAGAGGTGAAGAAACTGCACACAGGCAGTGCTCACTGGGTGTTGATAATAGGTAACCATGTTTTGGTTGTGGACGTACACAAAACCCCACAAAGAGGAAAGTGGTTGTCTCCCCAACAAACAGCCACATCCAAGCATCCCAGAATAGCACTAGCTTCAGGGCAAAGACAGGTAGAGAATCACAATACAGTGGCATTATTCCCTCCTGTCACTCAAACTTCTTCACTTCGAAAATGTAAACTTTCTTCAGAATTAAAGAGGAGGAGGACCCATGGCTTCCACTTATATTTAAAATAGCCTCTCAATTCAAGGCTTTTACAGCTATTAAGCTAATGTTAGTACAGTGCTTCTGACTTACAAATGCAGAGAGCTAAATAACTGCATGTGTAATATGATTAAAAGCAACAGGAAGCAAAATGTCAGGATAGAAAAAAACACAAATCCTCTATCTCATTGTTCTTCTGACATGCTTGCTCTGTTGCACAGGTGTCATTAATCCCAGGGAGCCGACCTGTAATTTCTCTAATCATAACCGCCAAGTATATATTAAATAGCTCCTAGGGTAGGATTTTCTTTTCTCCTAATGTGTAGTGAAAAGGATTTCTGCAATCTGGACATTATGCCCAGACTGTGGTGGCAGTTGTGTGACAACTTGAAGATAAAATGTGACTGTGTTGAGAACGTTGAAGTGAATGGATGGAAAGGACCTACTGTCACTGGGTCACTGGATCCAACCTGGAACTGCCTACCTACTACCAACACACTGACTCATAAAATAATTAAATATCTGTATTGATTAAGTATTGCTGTTTGCAGCCCAGGTCATTAGAAATTGAGATATAAACATAGGTCAAAAATCTTGTTTTAGATTTTGGTTTAGAAAATATCAATGTATTTTGGTTAATCAGTAAGTCGTCAAAATTTTTTTTGGAAGAGATTTCCTGCACATTCCTTTCTCTCCATTCACATTGTCATCTTATGTGATATGTGGATCAAAACCTGTCTGGGACTAAGGATCTTTTTATAAGGAAGCTTGATATTAATTTTTATTTTAGAGGCATTATAGACAACAAATGAGGAAAATATAAAATTATACTTATTGATCAATTTGTATACATCAGGAGCTTTTATTCTTAACTTCCTCATAAATAATAATTGCTGTTATTGTTATTATAATAATTATTATTAGAAATGAGGAAACTGAAGCCCAGAAATTGAGGTAACAATATGTCCAAAGTCTCTTTAATAAAAGTCAGGGTCAGCACAAGTCCCATAGTCTTTTCTTTTTTTTTTGAGACAGAGTCCCTCTGTCACCCAGGCTGCAGTGCAGTGGTGTGATCTCGGCTCACTGCAACCTCCACCTCCTGGGTTCAAGTGATTCTCCTGCCTCAGCCTCCCAAGTAGCTGGGATGACAGGCACCCACCACCATGCTCCACTAATTTTTGTGTTTTTAGTAGAGATAGGGTTTCACCATGTTGGCCAGGCTGGTCTCAAACTCCTGACCTCAAGTGATCTGCCCACCTCGGCCTCCCAAAGTGCTGGGATTACAGGCGTGAGCCACTGGGCCCGACCAAGTCCCATAATCTAAAGGCAATGACTCCATTCTTTCCTCCTTACCCAAACCCTCCCTCTCCCTTATTCTTACAGAACTTGGCTTATTCCATTCGTGAAACTCTTTACATATTGTCTTTCAATATAGATATTTGTATAGATGCAAAGAATGCACATAATCATTGGCAATATAATGAATATACGGTCCAAAGCTTACTTACATACCTTTATTTATTTGCATACCTTTTTTTTTTTTTTTTTTTTTTTTTTCAGTTTGAGCCCTTGAGAACAGGGACTGTGGACCTGAGAAATTATGTTTGCACACTGAGGTTCCAGCATCTTGAGTGCCTGGTGCTTGGTGAGAAACTTACATTCCTATTAGGAAAGGTGTAATTTTATAACCATTTCTCGGAGTTAGAGTTTTTATAATAAAAATGTTATTAAAATAAAGATTGGAGTCTTTAATTTTAAAAACTCTGAAATAAAACCTTAGTGGATGACAAAGGTAAAGAGCTGGGGATAAAATATTTTGCAAAATTGAGGTTTTTTTCACCATTAAAAGTGATAGGGTGTAGAAGAATATGTTTTTGAATAAGACTGTGAGTAGGAATTTGCCATGTTATAGGTTCTATAAAACTCTTGGTACCCTAAGGACATCTCACAGATGGTAATAGTTATTACCACCCATAAAAATACCAGTGATGAGATCATCAGAATACTGTCCAATCTAAATCTCAGTAAAATAAAAAGTATTAACTAATATAAAAGCAAAGTACATGAAAGTTAACTCAATTATATTAATCTGCCAGAAGGTTTAATATACATATACACATATTACTTATAATAACAACTGGGCTTGCACTGATTTTATTTTAGGTAGACAAACATAAGAAAGGAGTAAAAAACACCCTCAACTTTAATACTCTAGTACTTTTTAAGAACCGTCTAGCCCTTGTTCTAACTGCCTAAAAATAAAAATGATTTAGGAGTAAGAAAGTTTGAAACAATCTATAAATCAAGTAGTATATAAAAGCAATTACGGGGGTAACATGTTCTATGCTATGTGGAGAAAACTGTATAAAAATGTCCAAATAGTAGCAATAAAAAGACAATAAACTTCATCCTCATGACCAGTCAGGAAATGAAAGATCTTTGTACAGGCTATGCTTTGAAAAAGTTAAAAGTGCTCCTGAGTTAAAGACATTGCTGATCATTACTGCCTCCTGGAAAGGATAAGGGGAGAAAGGTATATACAACATAAAAGTGGCTGTTTTCTAACTTTTTTCCATTTCTTTGTACATGGGATTTCATGAGGAAAATAAAAGGTGTGTAGGGTTTGTTCTCATGTTTAGGTGCAAGCAAGCTCTGTACAAAAATGACAGTGTAGTCACACATCCTCATCCTCCTTTATCATATTTTCTGCACTTATACTTCCCTTTTGTGTTGTACCCTCTGCCTCTGCATGGTGTGAAAGCTTCTCCTTGTAGATCCACTTGTACCTGTCTCCCAAGAACACCTCTATGTCTTTGTCTTCTCTATTCCTGTCTCTCCCTGGCAGCATTGACCTACCCTGAACTCCATTCTCTTAGTCTTGCTAAGTAACTTACCAACTGGATAAATCATATAAGCCAAAAATATCTCTCACTGATAATAGCAAAATGTGTTATCCAACCTAGAAGACATTTCATTTTAATGGCTTATGCCAAAAAGAAAATGGCAAAAAGAAAATAACAAGGCCAATAGAGGAAAATTCCATAGCTTTGCTTGAAATTTTTTTCAATTAAACCTTCTTACTCAGATTCCTAAACCCTCCCTAATTCAACCAAGTCTTGACTTTTTAGTCTCATCAACTAGTTCCACGTGAAAACACTAGATGTTAGAGTCTGAGATCTCCTTACCTGAAAAGATGCTTTCATACACACACACACACACATGCACACACACACACACATACACACACGCACACACACACATACACACACAGGCACACACGCGCATGTTCAAATTTAATGAACTGAGTCTTTAAGCTGAAGTTTTCTGTGATTGTATTTGTTTTCATTTCTGCATAACAAATTACCACAAACATAGCAACTTTAACCAACATCCATTTATGAGCTCAGAGTTATATAGGTCAGAAGTCTGGGCAAGCCTAACTGAGTTCCCTGCTTAGGGTTTCCAAAAGCTCAAATCAAGGTGTCAGTTTAGGCTCTTCTTTGGAGCCTCTGGGGAAGAATTGCTTTGAAACTCATTCATACTATTGGCAGAATTCCCTTCCTTATGGTTATAGGATGGAAATCTACATTTCCCGGGAGGCTGTCACTTAGGGAAGCACTCTCAGCCCCTAGAGGCCACTCTCAGCTCCTTCCCCTGGGGCTGTCTCCATCTCAACAACAGACAGCTTCCTGCACATTCTTTCTCTCTCATGCTTTACTGTCTGACTTCCTCTTCTGCTACCAGCCAGAGAAAACTACCTTCCTTTAAAGGGCTCATGTGATTACGTTAGGACCATCTGGAAAGATTTCCTGTCTTCAGGTCAACTAATTACTAACCTCAGTTACTCTGGAAAATCCTTTTTCACCATGTGAGGTAACATAATTTGAGGAGTAACACCAGGGGACAACGTTCATCGGGACCATCTTAGAATTCTATCATGGTGATCTTACAGAAATTTGCTTATAACATTTTTATGGTCATCTTCATTTCTGCCTTTTAGTGTAGGTGATTTATGTATTTGTCTTGGCTCTCTCTACTAGAATGATAACACCTTAAGAGCAGAGAAGATGTTTTTGTTCTCCAAAAATTACTTTGGGATAGAGCTGAGACACAAAAAAAAGACGGTGCTGAATTTCTTATGTCAAATCAGGCAGCAAAGACATAAGTTGCAATATAGACAGGGAATTCAGATTCTGTCTATGGAAATCAAATAATACAAAGTTTAAAATGTAGGTAAAGATAAAACTTGAGAGACACATGATAAATTGAGCTGTGAAACTAAAATGTATCCCAACTGAGATCTACAAGCTTGGAGTCTGCCAGGGATGAAGAAGCTAAAACCAGATTGTAGGAAGAGCCTTGGAAGGTATTATTTGGTGGCTTATGTAGTACTATTCTTTAAGTAACACCAAGGGAGTGTTCCCAGGCCACAGTCCCTACCCCAACCTGAGTTGGTAACCTTCTGATGATCCCAACTTTTACACAAGTAACCACAGCAGGCCCTTGATGATGGTTACTTGGGTAACCATCCTCTTAGTTGGGTAATTAAGTGTCCAACTCCAGGAAGTACAGATTTCAGTGGATTGATTTTTGCATGTGTAAGCTATTTTATAGTGATTGTGTTGCTTCATATATGCTTTATCTGCTTTAAGATGTTTGAAATGGATAAGAGAATCTGCTATATTAAATTTGTCTAATTTATTAAATTTATAAGATTTTCATAAAGATTGCAAATATCTTACATGTTAGATTTGTAAGTTTGTTTAAGAGCTGTTTGAATTATTTGGGAGAATTGGTTTTCAAATTGGTAATAATTGTTTGAAATGTCTAAAAATATCTAGTTAATAAAGTTTCTATATACTGTTAACATTTGAGAGACCTGATTCATAAAATTTATAAACTAATTGAGCATTAATTAAATAACAAATGAAGTTAAGGGCTTCAAATTATTACAACATTATTAGATTTGCAAATAGAGCAACAAGATTTGTGAGTTAAAAGTAAAGGCTTATAAAAACTAAGTTATAAAACTTATACCTTTTGTCAGTTCAGCATTAACACAATCATAAGAAATTATCAACATTAACTTCTGTGCAAGAAAAAAAGTCACCTTTTGGGAACTAAAAACCCGATTACCATTATGAAACACTGAAGAGCAATATAACTGAAATGGAGATGAAGCATCCCAGCTGTCATTTATTAGTTCCAACCACATAACAGTTCTGTGATAGGCTCTGGGTTTGTTCATTTGTTCATTTGTTTGGTTTTGAAGGTCAGAGATAATGTAACTAAAGTATCTTGCCTCTTAAGCATATGTTAAATTGAACTGACAATCTTTTTAAATCTAAAAATATTACTCACATACCAATCACAGTTCCTTTGCTCACAAGTAACAGAAAATCGGTCTGTTTAAATAATAATAACAGCAACAAGAGTAATAATATAAAGATTTTGTGGTTCAAATAATTTAAGAAACCCAGAAATGGAAGGACATGTATAACTTGGATCTCCCTTCAAAAAAGAAAAACTATCCATGCGTGCAGGATGCCCGTAACTGACAGCCACCAGCCAGTGGGCATTAGGGGTCCTCTACAGTGTTGAGCTGGAACCACAGAATTGAGCTTCTCGACAGCCCTGGCCAATAAGTACAGCGGGAGTACTAGTGTCTGGGCATTTCTGCCCATTGTCATACTCTTCCAACAAGCAGCCTTTGCTCTAGATCTCCCTTTGGTGCTGGCAGAAACTTTACAAAATCTGCATCACAGTTTGAGGCCCTCCCTGCCCAATCCCGCGGCCTTTCCCTTTGTTTCCATAGGTGTCAGGCCTGGATCAAGGTCTGAAGGGCTTTGCTGCCCATACATTTCCTGTGCCTTGCTTTTATCTTTCACAAACATTACCTCAATAAAGCTTGGACACTGGTAATTCCATCTCCATATCTGATTACCAGATGACCTGAATTGACATTCGGGCAAAGCTTGCTCCAGCAGTTTAAAGATGTCCCAGGACCGACTTCCTTTCTGTGTCTCTACTCAGCCTTCCCCAGTGGCAAAATAGCCCTAAAACTATTTTGATAGTTTCACCACATCAACATAGTTACCAGACCAACTGGGGTTGTTTCTTCCTCATTCACAACCAGTGGATGAAGGGAGCATCTTTTTTTAGCATCCATGAAAGACAGAATAATTTTATTCTCCAGATGCTCCCCATCAAACATCTTCTTTCTCTCTTTTTGACAAAGTTTGGATCATAATGCCATCCCAACCACTGTAACTAGGGCCCATCCCTGGAGCTGCTGTGAGATTAGTCCCAACCAGTCTGCATGTCCCCATCAGAAAGGGAACAGAGAGAATGAATGCTGGGGAGGCAATTGCTAAATTTCCGTGATTACAAACATAAGCATCCTCAAACAATATCACACCACGGAATTAGTCTCATGAAGACACCGCTGCTACTAACAATGTGCATAGAAATTGGAGCATAAACCACTAAGAATACAGGCTGCAGAGGCCAGAAACCGCTGGAACTGCACCGCCGCCATCTCCAAAAGCTGAATGCCCTGTTGCCTCTGTTCCTGGCAGGCTGTAGAGGCCAGAAACCACTGGAACTGCACCACTGCTGTTTTTGGAAGCTGAATGCCCTGTTGCCTCTGTTCCTGGTCTTGCCTAGACTCTGTAGAGTTCTTCCTTCTTCAAGTCACTGTATTTAATTCAAACAGGAGCTGGTACATCCTGCAGGCGGAGCCTACAGCTTGAGTCAATATACTGGTTGCAGGAGAAGGAGGGAATACACTGTCTATTTCATCCCAGAGTGGGAGAATGCCACCTGTGGCATCACAGGTGGAAGAGTCCAGATTCTGGATTCTTTTGTATTTGCTTTTGTTCTGCTAAAGTCTCCAGTGTGTGATCCTCAGAAAGACATTATGAGGGTTTTCCCCAGAACCTAAATTCTGTGAGTAAAGAATGCACTAGTGCTGAAACATTTGGGGCAAGAACAAGCATCAGTCACAACCGTCAACAATCACTCTCAGTTTTAACTTCTTTGGGGAAGCTGGTTACCATACTTAAAACACTTGTATTCCATTTTGTTTTGTTAGTAAGACAAAAATGCGTTGCCTTTATTAATACCAAACCTGTAGACTTTATACAGAATAGTTGCCACTATTGCCTCACTATGCCTATAAACATTCATCCTGGAAAGATTAAATTTAGCCCAGCAAATGTTTATTCAGCTATAATAAATGCAAGACCTTGTGCTAGGCACTGGCAGATGACAAATTTATCTTAAATTGTCACTGTGGTGACTACTTAGTCGTTAATTCCTTCATCATGGAAAAATTGGGTATTAACTATTCATGATCTAGTTTTATATTTCACTGTCAATTTTCCATTATTTCCAATTCTACAGAAGAGCTGCAAAATCTTTACAATACATTTTTGGAGGTTAATCTTACTATAATTCCTCTTTTGTTCATATCACAAATATCATTTTGAAATCTAAGGCAATAGATTATTTGAATAGAAAATGCAGCTATTAAAGATGTAAATTATTCTTATATTCAGGTTATTACTATTATTTTTGTGACAAAGGAATGTTAGAAATTCACAAATGTTTGTGTATGTTTTAAGGGGATATACTGTTTATGCTTGCATTTGAGAACCTTATGAGAAACATTGACCAGAGCTCTATTTTAATGCTACAGCTTGGCACAATTCTATACTATTTGAACTGGATAAAAAGGTAAAGGTCAGGGCACATCTTTGAATTGAGCTTTGAATTCTTTCATCTCCATATATTTGTCACTTTGTGATCCACATCAATTTTTCCATATTGATTCTATATAAGCTTTTCATGTCATACTCGAATCTTTTCATTTCTCCATCTGAAGCCAAGTGTACCACATTCGATCACAGAGGTGATGAGGCTATACTTTCTACTTTTATTTTCATGGTGGTCAGCCATTAGCTGGGTAAAGTTAATAGTAGCTACAGAAGAAGTAATAGTTAAGGCCTCCTTTTCTACAGTAAAACAGCCTGGGCCGGGCGCGGTGGCTTACACCTGTAATCCCAGCACTTTGGGAGGCCAAGGCAGGCGGATCACGAGGTCAGGAGATCCAGCCCAACAGTGAAACCCCGTCTCTACTAAAAATACAAAAAATTAGCTGGGCCTGGTGGCAGGGGCCTGTAGTCCCAGCTACTCTAGAGGCTGAGGCAGGAGAATGGCAGGAACCCGAGAGGTGCAGCTTGTAGTGAGCTGAGATCCCGCCACTGCACTCCAGCCTGGGCGACAGAGCTGTAAAAACAACAACAACAAAAACAACAACAAAAAACCAGCCTGGCTTCATCTGCATCTGCACTAGCCATGTAATTTTAGGCATACCTAACCTCTGTAAGTCTTAGCTTTGGTTCCTGAAAAAAAAACTAACAATAGTATGTTTTCCACGGATGACTGCTGGTGAGAATTAAGTAACATAATATATTTAAAGCTCTTTGGCTGGGTATGGTGACTCGTGCCTATAATCCCAGCACTTTGGGAGGCCAAGGCAGGAGGATCGCTTGAGCCCAGGAGTTCAAGACCAGCCTGGGTAACATAGTGAGACCTCTATTTAAAGATGATAGATAAATAGATGATAGATAGATAGATAGATAGATAGATAGATAGATAGATAGATAGATAGATAGATAGATAATAGATAGATGATAGAAATGATAGATATAGATAGATAGATAGATAGATAGATAGATAGATAGATAGATAGATAGATAGATAGATTTCAAGCTCTTCATTACACAGCCTGACAATTCATTTCTCTTGGGTAAATACCCATTTCTCTGTGGGTAAATACTTAGGAAATGGGTAAATATTTACCCATTTCTCTTGGGTAAATATTTAGGATTATTTACCCATTTCTCTTAGGAGTATTTACCCAAGAGAAATGAAGGCATATGCCACCCAAAAAGCTATACACAATTGTTTAGCAGTTTTATTTATTATTGCCAAGAACTGGAAATAACCCAAATTTCATCAACTGTTGAATGACGAAGCAAAATGTGATGCATCTATACTATGGAATACCATTCAGCAATAAAAAGGAACAAACAACCAATAGATGCAGCAACATCAATGAACTTCAAAAGCATTATGCTCAGTGGAGGAAGCCAGGCTCAAAATGTTACATATTTTAGGATTCTACTCATATGGCATTCTGGAAAAGGTAAAACTAGAAGGACCAAAAACAGTTCAGTGGTTGCCAGAGTCTAGGGGTTGAGGTAGGAGACTGACCACAAAGGGGTACAAGTAAACTTTTCAGAGTGATGAAAATATTCTGTATTTTGATGGGGTACTATTTACATGATGGCACATATTCATCAAAACGCATAGAACTGTACACTTAAAAGGGTGCATTTTACTTCATGTAAATGATACCTTAATAACTTGACATTTTAAAAAGTCATTAATGATATCGTTATATATCGATTAAACATTTTAAAAAGTCCTCATGAACAGTGTACATAGCACTCAGTGAGCATTAACGTTAGTTGTTGTTGTTGGTGATGTTACCATTGACTAAGGTGACAAAAGTATAAAAAAACAAAAATAAATTAGAAACAGTTTCATTTATTATAGAACAAAGATTAGGATCTAGTCAATGTAAGAGTCCAAAACTTTTGTTGATTCTATACATTCAATATTTTAATTTAATAAAGTAAAAGGTCTTGTGTAGAATGTTGCTAAACAGAAATAATCATTACAAATAGCAATTCTGTTAATCAGATGTGAGTTGAATAATTAGGGCTGTGTGTGATGCCAACTTGGATGCCACAGTGACAAAGCCTTTTAGGAGTTATCAGGGTGCTTTTCCACTTGTCAGATGTGCACACCTAGAAACTCGATTTTTATCAATGCACTCTGAGATGACAAGGTTATAGGAGACTGATTTATGTTAACAAATCTTGGAAGGCACTGATGTATAAACCCGACGTACAATGCATCATTCAACAGAATGATAACTGCCACTTGGGTCACCACAGTACTGTGCGCTGATGTGATCATCACACTTTTTCTTTGTGGGCAGGTCTAAAAGGGAGCCGGGAACTAATCAGCTTCCTCCGTGGGCAGGGGATCAGAACAAGGGAGAGAAGTTAGTGTTAGAGGACACACAACCCAGGTCATAGTAAAACTTCCACAAATCATTCCTGTTCCCATATTTCACCAGATTCTACGTATTTCTTTATTAAACAATGTGGGATAGAAACCAATATAAATCTTGTTGGTAACTCTCTTTTATGTAGATTTCACGTTCCTCACTCTTTAGTCTTTCTGTAAATCTGGTACATTACCATTGAGAGAATCAGCTTTCATGATTACAGCCACATCTGTTCCTTCGTCCCTGAGATTTTACCTTTATTGAATTTGGTGTTCCCAAGTCTCCTCCACTGCACACTCATAGATATTATCTGATGTTACTTCTACAGATAATCTCATCCTTTCATGGATTGCTTTTGCTAGTTTAACAATCAAAGAGTGTTTTGGTTGCCTATCGCCCCATAACAAACCACTCCCAAACTTGGTGGTGTAAAATACCAACAATCATTTTATTATTAACTCCCACAAGTTTGGGAAGTTGCCTGGGCTCAGTTAGGCGGTATTCATTCAGAGTGTCTCATGCATTTGCTGTCAGACAATGGCTGATACTCAAATATTCTGAATGCTTGATGCTCACATGGCTGGCATGTGGGCTGGGACCACTCAAACAGCTGGGATTTGGAACTTCTAGGGACCCTAGGAATGCTTCTTTGTCTCTGTGTGGTCTCTTCAGCATAGCAACAGCAGGGTAGCTGAACATCTTACAGATGGCCCCGGGCTCCAAAGGCTCTTTTCCTAAGTGATACAGAGCCCAGCTGAAGCTGTATTACCATTCATTCTCCAGTCTCCGAAATCTCAAAGCATCACTTCCACCATACTCTATCTGTCAAGACAAACACAAAGGCCCACTTAGGTTCAAAAAGAGGGGGCGTAGGCTCTGCTTCTTGATGTGAATGTGGCCAGGTTCTGGAGGAGAATGTGGGACTGGAAATATTATTGCAGACAGTTCTGGAAAATACAATGTGCCATGAAAAGCAATCTCAACTTTTAGTTATTAGAGGACTGAGGATATTTTATTACATACCAGTCAGATGCCTATTTTCAGGAGCACTGAATACTAAATATATGGCCCCTCTTCCACAGCCTCTTCTACGCAGCCCTGCCTGTGAGGTAGAGTAAAAGTTACAGGAATGGTAAATGAATACATGAGGACATCACGATGATTTAAAAATTCATAAATTTCCCACAAAATATAATACGGTGATATTTTGGAATCTCTGACTGTGACCTAAATAGACAAATGCTTTTCTAAATGATACTTGTGATTTAGAAAGAAGAATACACTATGGATGTTCCTTTTAAATAAGTATTTGAGTAAAAGCGATGTTTCTGATGTGTGTCAGAAAGTGAATACTTGTATATTTCTGCATGGTTAGAGCTTTCCGAGCAAATTTTACTGGGACCTGGTTGAAAGACAGGTTTTAGAAGTGAAATGATGACTGACTAGACGGTAAGAGATTTTCCTTCCAGGAGGTTTGTGTTTTCATTTCAAGTGGGGGATGAGACCCAAAGCCTTTGAGACATTCCAGAGGTTGTAAACTCAGAGATGGTTGTGTCTTCCTTTCCCCTGGGGACATGTATTTATATTTCAAGGAGTAGCAACCCAAAATCATCCTTTTCTTCTCAAGGAGAGTGTGTTTACATTAGGGAGATTCAGTTTGCTTCTCGTCCTCCTCAAAGGGGAAATTTTATACAAGCTCCCTGGTTCGTATCTGTGGGGCTTCCTCACAACAGTACCAACCCCATTACATGTAGAGTGACCTCCAGTCGTGGTCACATCATTCCAAGGGGAAGAATTAGGAAAAAGGAGAGCTGAGGAGATTGTTACTGTGAGTAACTAACAATCTGCCAGTCCCAGAAAAAATCTCATGTCTATACAAATACAGAAATTAAAAATTTATTGATATGGAAACAGTACAAAATATACCCAAATATGCCTATTTAAAAGTATATTATTTTGAATTCTCTTTTTCTTGCTGACAAATTTAGTGTTGCATTGGTTTTGTTCACAGAGGAAGTTACAATTCACTGAAGTTTCTTTACATGTACAATTAAGTGGCTTGTAGTATATTCACAGAGTTTTGCAGCCATCACCAGAGTGAATTTCAGAACATTTATGTTCCCCCCAAAATAAACCCCATACTCATTACCATTCGCTCTTCATTTATCCCCACCCAGCTCCCAGCCCCAGGCAACCACTAACCTACTTTCTGTCTCTCTAAATTCTTCTATTCTAGACATTACATGTAAATTGAATCATACAATATGTGATTTTTTGTGACTGACTTCTTTCACTTAGCATAATGTTTTCAAGGTTTGTTCATGTTGTAGCAGGTATCAGTACTTTATTCCTTTTTATTTCTAAGCAATATTCCATTGTACATATATACTGCTTTCATGTATCCATGTATCAGTTGATGGACATTTGGGTTGTTTTCACCTTTTATTATTATGTGAATCATGCTGTTATGTTATTCATGCATGTACAAGCTTTTGTGTGGACATATGTGTTTATTTCTCTTGGGCATATACCTAGGAGTGGAATTGCTGGATCAAGTGGTAAATCTATATTTAACATTTTCAGAAACTGCCAGACTGTCTTCCAAAGTGGCTATAATATTTACACTCCCATTAGAAGTGTGTAAGTATTTCAGCTTCTCTACATTCTCACCAACACTTACTATATGTCTTTTTTATAGCCATCTATAAATATAGATGGCTTACTATATGTCACTTATAGCATATAAGTGACATATACATATAGCCACTTACTATATGTCATTTTATAGCCATTTATAGGGTTTGAAGTGGTAATCATTACATTTTTTCAGTTTGAATTGCTCATATAATATCTTACTTCTATTTGTATGCATTTTGCAACTTTTGTACAAAGCACCTTTACATAAACTCTTTGTTTCAATTGGTGTGTCAGATAGATATTATTTTCTCTAAAATTCAAAAGGGTTGAATGTATTGCCCAAAGTCATATAATTAATAAATGGCATAGCCAGAACATTCTTCAGCCTAGGTCTTCTAATTCAAATCCTCAGATATTTTTCCTTTTCTACCCAAATAGTCTGATTTCTTTGGTCTTAGAGATGTGAGAAGGGAGGAGAAAAGCGACCAGTAATAATCATGACTATTCTCTGTCTTCACATTTTGTCATTTGAGAATCAGCTACACATTTTTACCATCTCCTTCCATTCTACCCAATATCAGAAGGAACTTGATGAGGAAGTTGCCTATTGAGTAGTCACATTACATGGAATGATCACCTTTTCTTCCCGTCTTCATTGCCCCAGTTAAAGGGAAGATTACTTTCAGTTTCTGAATACCCACGGAAGGGCATGGTTATATTATGTCATATCATCTATCTGACCCAGTTTCTAAGGATCCAGCTGCTGGTGTAAATCCAAGATTGGATCTTGCTTCATATACTACCTGGCTTAAATCCTCACCCAGCTTTCTTGGGGCTTCAACTGTATTAAATTCCCCTCTTTCTCTTTCAGAAAAAATGTTCTCATGAAAAAACAACAACAACCTCCTAATCTCTTCCCGCTATCTTCGGGAATTTTGGAGGCCTGGTCCAGCAGGGTGTCTTCCAGCCACTGCTCAGACCATTTCCAGGCTCTGTTGTTCCTGGTGACTCCATCTCTGGCACCTCCTTGCACCAGTTCACAACTGCTCCAATCCTACCTCCTGTTTCCGGAGCTGCTTCTTCCCTCTGCTAAGCTTCAAAGACCTTCTCCCACTCATCCCAGAAGGTTTGCATATGGTCCCAAAGTGTGTGCTTCTCAGGATTCCACATTCTCTATTTTGCTGCCACTAGGGAAGATTTAAGGCAAGGTATTCCAGAGATGAACCAGGAAGCTACTCACTATAGTTCTACACGTGGCACCAATGCGCCTCCTTCTGAAAGGAATCAGAATGTGCTTTCTCAAAGGAAGCCACTTTGCCATCAGGATTATTTTGAACTGAAGACAACTGAGAATCAGCAGATGCTGGACAAGTTCTCTGCCCTTCCCTTATGTGACTAAGGGCAAGGCGTAAATTTCCCATTGAGGAAGGTACCCTGACTCTGTACCCACTACCCTGTACCAGGAAGAGAAAAGGGAATCTTGTCATGAAAAATGGGGAGTCAATACCTAGATGAGTTTGCATAAACAGACCTTACTAAAATAGCTCTTATGTTCTGTCAGTTCCCCCATATATTTCCTAGTCTCTTCCCCACAGTTTATCAGCCCTTGAAGCCCAAAATCTCTTTCTTTTGTCAAGAAAGGAATACAAGCTTCCTGATCAAACCACTTCTCTGAGCTTTACTTATTTTCTTTATCTCCTGCACACATAAAATATTAATACAAATTATGCGCTTTTTCTCCTGTTAACATGTCTTTTGGTAGTTTAATATTTAGACCCCCAGTTTCTGAACCCAAGAAAATAGAGAAAATGCTTTTCCTTCCTGATGCTTCATTAATGGCAACCTTATGTCCAGAAAGGGAAAATCACCTTTAAATTTATCCATATCAGGGTACTTTCCCTAGGGACTAAAAGATAGCCTTTGATATCTCCTCTTTACCTGGATGTCTTAATCCAAGGGGCCATGGTTACAGGTCCTGAAGTCCTTTTGATTGGACCTACCATGGGGGTAGAAAAGCCTTACTTCCCAGAGAAGACAGGCACAAACCCAGTAGGGATAAGGGTGCCTAGTTCATGTCAATATACTATGAGATTAAAAG